>NW_027203137.1:0-452500 GCF_024711535.1 Dipodomys merriami
GGTTACGTTACTGTTAGGGTTAGGGTTAAGGTGAGGGTTTATTGTGGGGGTGAGGGTTAGTGTTAGGTTTAGGATTAGGATTAGGGTTAAGGTGAGGGTGAGTGTGAGTGTTAGGGTTAGGGTTAGGATTAGGATTAGAGTTAGGGTGAGGTTGAGGGTTACGGTTACGGTGAGTGTTGGGGTTAGGGTTACTGTGAGGTTATGGTGAGGGTTAATCTTAGACTTAGGGTTTGAGTGTGGTCTAGGGTGAGGGTGAGTTTTAGGGTTAGGGTTGTGGTGAGTGTTAGGGTGAGGGTTAGGTTAGTGTTAGGTTTAGGGTTGGGATTAGGGTTAGGCGAAATTTTAGGCTGACGGTGAGGTTGAGGGTGAGGGTTAAGGTTAGGGTTAGGGTGAGGTTTAGTGTTAGGGATAGGGTTAGTGTTAGTCTTACGGTTAAGTTGAGAGTTAGGGGGAGGTTTAGGTTTAGGGTGAGACTTAGGGTTAGCATTAGGGTTAGGGTGAAGGTGAGGTTTAGGGATAAATTAGGGTTTGGGTGAAGCTGAGGGTGAGGGTTAATCTTAGGGTTAGTGTTAGGGTTAGGGTTAGGGTGAGGGTGAGGATTAGGGTTAGGGTTAGGATTAGATTAGGATTAGCGTTAGGGTTAGTGTGAGGGTTAGTGTTAGGTTTAGCCTTAGGTTTAGGCTGAATGTGAGGGTGAGGGTTAGGGTTAGGTTTAGGTTGAGGGTTAGGTTTAGGGTTAGGGTGAGGTTTAGTGTTAGGGTTAGGTTTAGAATTAGGGTTAGGGTGAGGGTGAAATTTAACGGTACATTTAGGGATAGGGTGAGGGATACGGTGAGGGTTAGGTTTAGGATGAGGGTTAGGGTGGGGGTGATGGTAAGGATAAACATGTGGGTTAGGCTGAAGGTGAGAGTTACTCTAAGGGTGAGGGTTAGGGTTAGGGTTAGGGTTAATGTTATGTTTATGGTTAGGGTTAAGGTTATGGTGAGTGTGAGTGTGAAGTTTAGGGTTAGGGTTATGGTTAGGCTTAACGTGAGGGTGAGGTTTAGGGTTAGGGTTATGGGGAGGGTTAGGATGAGGGTTAGGATTAGGATTAGGGTTAGGGTGAGCGCTAGAGTGAGGGTGAGGTTTAGGGTTAGGTTTATGGTGAGGTTTAGGGTTAGGGTTAGGGTTAGGGTTAGGGTGAGGTTGAGATTTTGGGGTTAGAGTTAGGGTTAGGTTGAGCCTGAGGGTGAGGGTTAGGGTTAGGGTTAGTGTTAGGGTGAGGGTTAGTTTGAGGGTTAGTGTGAGGGTGAGGGTTAGGGTTAGGTTTAGTTTTAGGATTAGGATTAGGGTTAGCGTTAGGGTTAGTGTCAGGGTTAGGGTTAGGATTAGGGGTAGGGTGAGTGTGAGTGTTACGATTAGGGTTAGGTTTAGGGTTAGGGTTAGGTTTAGGGTTAGGATTAGTGTTATTGTTAGGGTTAGGGTTAGAGTTACAGTGAAGTTGAGGGTGAGGGTGAGGGTTAGAGTTTGGGTTAGGTTGAGGTTTAGTGTTAGGGTTAGGATTAGGGTTAGGGTGAGGGTGAGGTTTAGGGTTAGATTTAGGGTTAGAGGGAGGGTTATTTCCTGGGTTAGGGTTAGGATTAGTGTTAGGGTTAAGTTTAGGGTGAGGGTTAGGTTGAGGTTAAGGGTTAGGGTTAGGTTTACGATTAGGGTTAGGCTGAGGATGAGGGTGGGGGTGAGGATTAGTGTTGTGATGATGGTTAGGGTTAGGGTTAGGTTGAGGGTTAGGATGATGTTTAGGGTTAGGATTAGGTGTAGCTTTAGAACTAGGGTGAGGCTGAGGGTTAGGGTAAGTGTTAGGCTTAGGCTTAGGGTGAGGCTGAGCATGAGGTTGAGGTTGAGGGTTAGGGTTAGGGTGATGTTTAGGTTTATGGTTAGGGTGAGGGTTAGGGTGAGGTTTAGAGTTAGGCGTAGGGTTATGGTGAGCATGATGGTAATGATAAAGGTGTGGTTTAGGCTGAGGGTGAGGGTTAAAATAAGTGTGAGTGTTAGCGTTAGGTTCAGGATTAGGGTAAAGGTTAGGGTTAGGGTTCGGGTGAGGGTTAAATTGAGGATTAGGGTTAGGGTTAGTGTGAGGTTTAGGGTGATGATGAGTGTTAGGGTTAGTGTGAGGCTGAGGGTTAGAATTAGGGTTAGGGTGAGGGCTAGGATGAGGGTGAGGGTTAGGGTTAGTTTTAGGGTTAGGGGTGAGATTTAGGATTAGGGTGAGTGTTAGGGTTAGTGTGGGGGTGAGTGTTAGGTTTAGGTTTAGTGTTAGGGTGAGGGTAAGTGTTATGTTGGGGGTTAGGGTGAGGGTGAGGTTTATGGTTTGGGTTAGGGTTAGGTTTTGGTTTAGGTTGAGTGTGGGAGTGAGGTTTAGTGTTAGATATAGTGTTAGGGGGAAGGTTAGGGGGAGGGTTACTGTTAGGGTTAGTGTTAGGGTTAGGGTGAGGGTTAGGTTTAGGTTGATGTTTAGAGTTATGGTTAGGGTTAGTGTTAGGGTTAGGGTTAGTGTTAGGGTGAGGGTAAATGTTAGGGTGAGGGTTTGGGTTAGGGTGAGTGTTATGGTTAGGTTGAGGTTAGGATTTGTTTTAGGGTTTTTGTTAGTGTTAGCTTT
Organism: Dipodomys merriami; assembly: GCF_024711535.1. Classification (NCBI taxonomy): domain Eukaryota; kingdom Metazoa; phylum Chordata; class Mammalia; order Rodentia; family Heteromyidae; genus Dipodomys; species Dipodomys merriami. Next base: position 2,636 of record NW_027203137.1, read on the forward strand.
AGGGTTATAGTTATGGTGAGCTTGAGGGTGAGGGTGAGGGTTAGGGTTAGGTTGAGGGTTGGGTTGAGGTTAAGATTTAGGGTTATGGTTGGGGTTAGGATTAGGTTTAGGGTGAGGGTAAGTGTGAGGGTTAGGGTTAGCCTTAGGCTTTGGGATAGGCTGAGGGTGAGAGTGGGGGTGAGGTTTAGGGTTAGAGTGATGGTTAGGGTTAGGGTTAGGGTGAGGGTTTGGGTTAGGATTAGGGTTAGGGTAAGGGCTAGGGTGAGGGTGAGTTTTAGGGTAAGGGTTAGGCTTAGTCTTAGGGTTAGGCTGAGCGTGAAGTTGTGGGTGAGGGTTACGGTTAGGGTTAGGGTGAGGGTTAGCGTTTGGGTTAGTTTTAGAATTTGGTTTAGTGTGAGGGTGAGGTTTAGGGTTAGAGTTAGGGTTAGGGTGAGGTTTAGGTTGAAGGTTAGGGTTAGGGTTAGTGTTAGGGTTGGGGTAGTGTGAGAGTTAGTGGGAGGGTTAGGGTTAGGGATAGGTTTAGGATTAGGGTTAGGGTGAGGGTGAATATGTGTGCTAAGGTTAGGTTTAGTGTTAGGCTTAGGGTTATGCTGAGGATGAGGTTGAGGGTTAGGGTTAGGGTGAGGGTGAGTGTATGTGTTAGGGTTAGGTTTAGGGTTAGGCTTAGGGTTAGGCTGAGGATGAGGTTGAGGGTGAGGGTTAGGGTTAGGGTGAGGGTTAGGGTTAGGTTTAGGGGGACGGTTAGGATGATGGTAAGGGTTAGGATTAGGGTAGGGTTAGGGCTGGGGTGAAGTTGAGGTGCAGGTTTAGGGTTAAGGTGAGGTTTAGGTTTAGGGTTCAGGTTAGGGTTTGGGTGAAGTTTAGCTTTAGAATTAGGATAACCGTGAGGCTGAGAGTGAGGGTTAGGCTTATTGTTAAGGTTAGGATTAGGGTTAGGGTTAGGGCGAGTTTGAGGGTTAGGGTTAGGTTTAGGCTTAGGCTTAGGCTGAGCGTGAGGGTTTGGGTGAGGGTTAGGGTTAGGGTGAGGGTTAGGTTTAGGGATAGGGTGAGATTTAGGCTTCGGGTTAAGTTTAGGGTTAGGGTGATGGTTAGGGTAAGGGTTAGAGTGAGGGTGAGGGTGAGGGTTAGGTTGAGCGATAGGGTTAGGGTTAGAGTTAGGGTGATGTTGAGGGTGAGAGTAAGGGTTATTGTTAGGGTTAGGGTGAGGATGAGTGTTAGGGTTAGGATTAGGGTTAGGGTGAGGGCAAGGGTGAGGGTGAGGTTTAGGGTTAGGTTTGGGGTGAGGTTTATGGTTAGGGTTAGGGTGAGGGTGAGGTTTAGCGTTAGAGTTAGTGTTAGGGTGAGGCTGATTGTGAGTGTTAGGGTTAATGTTAGTGTTAGAGTTAGGTTTAGGGTGTGTGTTAGTGTGAGGGTGTGGGTTAGGGTTAGTGTAGGGTTCGGCTTAGGGTTAGGCTAAGGGTGAGGGTGAGGGTGAGGTTTCGTGTTAGGGTGAGGGTTAGGGTTAGGGTTAGGGTGAGAGTTTGGGTTCGGGTTCAGTTTATGGTTAGGGTGACGGTTAGGGTTAGGGTTACGGTGAGCGTGAGGGTTAGGGTTAGGTTGAGGGTTACGGTTAGATTTATGGAGAGGGTTAGGAGGAGAATTAGGGTTTGGATTCGGGTTAGGGTGATGGCCAGGATGAGGGTTAGGTTTAGTGTTAGGGTGAGGTTTAGGGTTAGGGTTAGGTTGAGTGTGAGGGTTTGGATGAGGGTTAAGTTTACCGTGAGCCTGAAGGTTAGGGTTAGGGTGAGGGTTAGGGTTAGGATGAGGGTTAGGGTGAGAGTGAGTGTTAGGATTAGGGTTAGGTTTAGGGTTAGGGTTAGGTTTAGGGTTAGGATTAATGTTATTGTTATGGTTTGGGTTAGCGTTAAGGTGAGGGAGAGGGTGAGGTTGAGGGTGAGGGTTAGGGTTAGGTTTAGGGTTAGCTGTAGGATTAGGGTTAGGGTGAGGGTAAGGTTTAGGGTTAGATTTGGGTTAGGGTGAGGGTTAGTTCGTAGTTTATGGTTAGGGTTATTGTTAGGTTTAAGGTTAGGGTGAGCGTTAGGTTTAGGTAATGGGTTAGGGTTAGGGTTAGGGTTGGGTTTAGGGTTAGGGTGAGGGTGAATGTGAGGGTTAGGGTTAAGGTTAGGCTTAGGGTTAGACTGAAGCTGAGGGTGGGGTTAAGTGTTAGGGTTATGGTGATGATTAGGGTTAGGGTTAGGTTGAGGTTTAGGATGAGGGTTAGGTTTAGGATTAAGGTTAGGGTGAGGGCTAGGGTGAGGCTGAGTGTTAGGTTTAGGGTTTTGGTTAGGTTTACAGTTAGGGTGACAGTTAGGATGAGATTTAGGTTTAGGGGGAGGGTTAGGGTGAGGATGATGGTAAGGGTAAAGTGGAGGTTTAGGTTGAGGGTGAGGGTTAAAATAAGGTTGAGGGTTAGGGATAGGTTTAGGGTTCGGGTTAGGGTTAGGGTGAGGGTGAGGGTTAAATAAAGGATTAGGGTTAGGGTTAATTTGAGGTTTAGGGTGAGGAATTGGGATAGGTTTAGGTTGAGGGTGAGGGTTAGAATTAGGCTTAGGGTGAGGTCTAGGGTGAGGGTGAGGGTTAGGTTTAGAGTTAGGGTTAGGGTGAGGTTTAGGAGTAGGGTGAGGTTTAGGGTTAGTGTAAGGGTTAGTATTAGGGTTAGGGTTAATGTTAGGGTGAGAGTAAGTGTTAGGGTGAGGGTTAAGTTTAGGGTGAACGTTATGGTTAGAGTGAGGGTTAGGGTTAGGGTTATTGTTAGGGTTACGGTTAGGGTTACGTTTATAGTGAGGGTTAGTGTGAGGGTTAGGGATAGGGTTAGCAATACGCTTAGGTTTAGGGTGAGATTTCGAGTTAGGGTTTAGGTTAGTGTGAGTGTGAGGCTGAGGATTAGTGTTAGGTTTAGGGTTAGGGTTAGGGTTTGCTTTAGGGTTAGGCTTAGGGTTAGAGTGCGGGTTACGATGAGGGTTAGGGATAGGGTTAGGGTTAGGCTTAGGTTTAGGCTGAGGGTGAGTGTGAGGGTTAGTTTAAGGGTTTGGGTTAGGGTGATGGAGGCTGAGGCTGAGTATTACCGTTAAGTTTATGGTTAGGCCTATGGTTAGGTTTAGGGTTAGGGCTAGGGTTAGGGTTAATGTGAGGGTTAGGGTTAGGGTTAGGGTTAGGGTTAGGATTAGGATTAGGGTGAGGATGAGGTTTAGGGTTAGAGTTAGGGTTAGGGTGAGGTTTAGGGTTAGGGTTAGTGTTAGGGTGAGGGTGAGGGTGAGGGTTAGTTTGAGGTTTAGGAATAGGGTTAGGTTTAGTACTAGGGATTGGGTGAGGTTGAGGGTGGGGGTGAGGATTAGGGTTAGTGTTAGGGTTAGGTAAGGTTTAGGCTGAGGGTGAGGGTGGGGGTGAGCATTAGTTTTAGGGTGATGGTTCGGGTTAGGGTTAGTGTTATTGTTGGGGTTAGGGTTAGAGTTACAGTGAGGGTGAAAATGCAGGTGAGGGTTAGTGTTAGGGTTAGGGTGGGGTTTAGTGTTAGGTTATGGGTTAGGGTGAGGGTGACGTTTAAGGTTTGAAATAGGTTTAGGGTGAGGGTTAAGGTGACTGTTAGGGATAGGGTTAGTGTTAGGGTTAGGGTGAGGGTGAGAGTTAGGTTGAGGTTTAGGGTTACGGTTAGTGTTAGTGTTAGCATTAGGTTGAGAGTTAGGGGGAGGTTTAGGGTTATGGTTAGGTTTAGGGTTAGCGTTAGCGTTAAGATGTGAGTGAGGTTTAGTATTAGAATTAGGTTTCAGGTAAGGCTGAGGGTGAGGGTTAGGTTTAGGGTTAGTGTTAGGGTAAGTGTTAGGGTGAGGGTTAAGGTGAGGGTGTGGGTTAGGTTTGGGGTTAGGATTAGGGTTAGAGTTAGGGTGAGTGTGAGGGTTAGGGTTAGGCTTAGGCTTAGCCTTAGGTTTAGGCTGACGGTGAGTGTGAGGTTTAGGGGTAGAGTTAGGGTTAGGGTGAGGGTTAGGTTGAGGATTAGGGTTAGGGTGAGGGTTAAGGTTAGGGTGAGGGTGAGGGTTAGTTTGAGATTTAGGGATAGGGTGAGGATTAGGACTAGGGATAGGGTGAGGTTGAGGGTGAGGGTTAGGCTTAGACTTAGGTTTAGGCTGAGGGTGAGGGTGGGGGTGAGGATTAGGGTTAGTGTTAGGGATAGATTTAGGGTTAGGCTGAGGGTGAGGGTGGTGGTGAGAATTAGGTTTAGGGTGATGGTTCGGGTTAGGGTTAGTGTTATTGTTAGGGTTAGTGTTAGAGTTACAGTGAGGGTGAGAATGTGGTTGAGGGTTAGGTTTATGGTTAGGGTGGGGATTAGGGTTAGGGTAAGAGTTAGGGTGAGGGTGAGGTTTAAGTTTAGATATAGGGTTAGGGAGAGGGTTAGGGTGAGGGTTAGGGATAGGGTTAGTGTTAGGTTTAGGGTTACGGTTACTGTGAGTTTGAGTGTGAGGGTTAGGTTAGGGTCAGGGTGAGGTTTAGGGTTTGCATTTGGGTTAGAGTGAGGGTTAGTGTGGAAGCGAGTTTTAGGGATAGAGTTAGGTTTAGGGTGAGTGTTAGGTTGAGGTTTAGGGTTAGGGTTATTGTTATTGTTAGGGTTAGGTTGAGAGTTAGGGGGAGGGTTAGGGTTAGGGTTAGTGTTAGGTTAAGATGTGGGTGAGGTTTAGTGTTAGAATTAGGGTTAGTGTGAGGCTATGGTTGAGGATTAGGGTTAGGGTTAGGATTAGGGTTAGGGTGAGGGTGAGGGTTAGTTTTAGGGTTAGGATTAGCCTTATGTTTTGGCTGAGGGTGAGGGTGAGGGTGAGGGTTAGGTTTAGCGTGAGGGTTAGGTTTAGGGTGAGGGTGAGTTTTAGTGTTAGGTTTAGGGTTAGAGTTAGGGTTAGGGTGAGGGTGAGGTTTAGGGGCACAATTAGGGTTAGCGTGAGGGTTAGGGTTAGGGGAAGTGTGTGGGTGAAGGTTAGATTGAGGTTTAATTTTAATGTGAGGGCTAGGGTGAGGGTGAGTGTTAGGGTTTAGGTTATGGTGAGGTTTAGTGTTAGGGTTAGTGTTAGGGTGAGGGTAAGTGTTAGGGTGAGGGTTAGGTTTAGGGTTAGGCTGAGGGTGAGGGTGGGGGTGAGGATTAGGGTTAGGGTGATGTTTCATTTTAGGGTTAGTGTTATTGTTAGGGTTAGGGATAGAGTTACAGTGAGGGTGAGGGTGCGGGTGAGGGTTAGGTTTATGGTTAGGGTGGGGTTTAGGGTTAGGGTTAGGGTTAGGGTTATGGTGAGGATTCGGTTTAGGGTTAGATATAGGGTTAGGGAGAGGGTTAAGGTGAGGGTTAGGGATAGGGTTAGTGTTATGGTTAGGATGAGGTTGAGGGTTAGGTTGAGGTTTAGGTTTAGGGATAGGGTTAGGTTTAGTGTGAGGGTTAGTGTTAGGGTTAGGGTTTGTGTTAGGGTGAGGGTTATGTTTCGGGTGAGGGTTAGGATTAGGGTTTGGGTTATTGTTAGGTTGAGGTTTTGGGTTATGGTTACTGTGAGGGTGACGGTGTTAGTGTTAGGGTGAGGTTTAAGTGTTGGATTAGGGTTAGAGTGAGGGTTAGGGTGAGGGTGAGGTTTAGGGATAGAGTTAGGGTTAGGTTGAGGGTTAGGTTGAGGTTTAGGTTTAGGGATATTGTTAGTGTTAGGGTTTGGTTTAGAGTCAGGGGGAGGGTTAGGTTTAGCGTTAGGGTTAGCATTAGGGTTAGGATGTGGGTGACGTTTAGTGTTAGAATTAGGGTTAGGGTGAGAGTGAGTGTTAGGTTTAGGGTTAGTGTTAGGGTTAGGGTGAGGATAAGGGTTAGGGTGAGTGTGAGGGTTAAGTTTAGGTTTAGGATTAGGATTAGGGTTAGGGTGAGGGGTAGTGTTAAACTTAGGTTTAGGCTGAGAGTGAAGGTGAGGGTGAGGGTTAGGTTTAGGGTGAGGGTAAGTGTTAGGGTTAGGTTGAGGTTTAGTGTTAGGGTTTGGGTTAGAGTTAGGGTTAGGTTGAGGGTAAGGTTTAGGGATACAGTTATGGTTACGGTGAGGGTTAGGTTGAGTGTTAGAGTTAGGGTGAGGGTTATGTTGGGGGTGACGGTAAGGGTTAACCTGAGGGTTAGGCTGAGGGTGAGTTTTACGGTAAGGGTGAGGGTTAGGGTTAGGGTGAGTGTTAGGGTTAGGGGAAGGTTGTGGGTGAGGGTTTGAATGAGGATTAGGGTTAGGGTGAGGGCTAGGGTGAGGGTGAGGGTTAGGGTTAGAGTTAGGGTGAGTTTTAGGGTTAGGGTGATGGTTTGGGTTAGTGTGATGGTTAGTGTTAGTGTTAGGGTTAGTGTTAGGGTGAGTGTAAGTTTAGGGTGAGGGTTAGTTTTAGGTTGAGGTTTATGATTAGGGTTACGGTGAACATGAGTGTTAGGGTTAGGTTAATGGTTAGGGTTAGGGTTAGGGTGAGGATTAGGTTTAGGTATAGGCTGAGGGTTATGAGGAGAATTAGGGTTTAGATTAGGGTTAGGGTGAGGGCTAGGGTGAGGGTTAGGGTTAGGGTTAGTGTTAGAATGAGGTTTAGGCTTAGGGTTATGTTTAGGGTGAGGGTTTGGATGCGGGTTAAGGTTATGCTGATGGTGAGGTTTAGGGTTTGGGTGAGAGTTAAGATTAGGGTTAGGGTTAGGTTTAGGTTAGTTTTAGAATTAGTGTTATTGTTAGGGTTTGTGTTAGAGTTAAGATGAGTGTGAGGGTGAGGGTGAGGGTTAGGGTTATCATGAGGTTTAGAGTTAGGGTAGGATTAGGGTTAGGGTGAGGGTGACATTTAGGGTTAGATTTGGGTTAGGGGGAGGGTTAGTTCGTGGGTTAGAATTAGTGTTCGTGTTAGGGTTAAGGTTAGTTTTAGGGTGAGGATAAGTGTTAGGTTGAGGGTAAGTGTTAGGGTGAGGGTTAGCGTTAGGGTGAGGGTTATGTTTAGTGTGAGGGTTAGGGTTTGGGTTTAGGTTAGTGTGAGGGTTAGTGTTAGTGATAGGGTTACTGTTAGGGTTAGGTTTAAGGTTACGGTTACTGTGAGGGTGAGGGTGAGGGTTAGGTTTAGGGTGATGTTTAGGGTTTGGTTTAGGGTTAGAGTGAGGGTTAGGGTGAGGGTGAGGTTTAAGGTTTCGGTTGGGGTTAGAGTTAGGTTTAGGCTGAAGGAGAAGTTTAGGGTTATAGTTAGTGTTAGGGTGAGTGTTAGGTTGAGGTTTACGGTTAGGATTAGTGTTAGTGTTAGGGTTAGGTTGAGAGTTGGGGGGAGGGTTAGGGTTAGGGTTAGGTTTAGAGTTAGGGTTAGGAAGTGGGTGAGGTTTAGTGATAGATTTAGGGTTAGGTTGAGGCTGAGTGTGAGGATTACGTTTAGGGTTAGTGTTAGAGTTAGGGTTAGGTTGAGGGTTAGCCTGAGGGTGAGGTTTATGGTTAGGTTTAGGATTAGGATTAGGGTTAGGGTTAGAGTGAGTATGAGTGTTAGGGTTAGGATTAGTGTTAGCCTTAGGTTTAGGCTGAGGGTGAGGGTGAGAATGAGGGTTAGCTTTAGGTTGAGGGTTAGGGTTGGGGTTAGGGTGAGGTTTAGTGTTAGGGTTAGGGTTAGAGATAGGGCTATGGTGAGGGTGAGGTTTAGGGGTAGAGTTAAGGTTAGGGTGAGGGTTAGGTTGAGGGTTAATGTTAGGTTGAGGGTTAGGTTGGGGGTGACGGTAAGGGTAAACCTGAGGGTTAGGCTGAGGTCGAGGTTTATGGTAAGGGTGAGGGTTAGGGTTAGGGTGAGGGTTAGGGTTAGGGGATGGGTGTGGTTGAGGGTTAGATTGAGGATTAGGGTTTGGGTGAGGGCTAGGGTGAGGGTGAGGGTTCAGGTTAGGGTTAGTGTGAGGGTTAGTGTTAGGGTTAGGGTTAGTGATAGGGTGAGGTTAAGTGTTATGGTGCGGGTTAGTTTTAGGGTGAGTGTTATGGTTAGGGTTGTGGTGAGCTTGAGGGTTAGGGTTAGTTTGATGGTTAGGGTTAGGGTTAGGGTGAGGGTTAGGTTTAGGATTAGGCTGAGGCTTAGGAGGAAAATTAGGGTTAGGATTAAGGTTAGGGTCAGGGCTAGGTTGAGGGTTAGTGTTAGGGTGATGTTTAGGGTTAGGGTTAGGGTTAGGGAGAGGGTTAGGATGAAGGTTAAGGGTATGGTAAAGGTGAGGCTTAAGGTTTGGGTGAGGGTTTGGGTTAGGATTAGGGTTAGCCTGAGGGTGAGTGTGAGGATTAGGGTTATGGTTAGGGTTAGGGTTAGGTTTAGGGTTAAAAATAGTGTTATTGTTAGGGTTAGGGTTCTAGTTAAGGTGAGGGTGAGGGTGAGGTTGAGGGTGAGGGTTAAGATTATAATTAGGGTGAGGTTTAGGGTTACAGGTAGGATGAGGGTTAGGGTGAGGGTGAGGTTTAGCGTTAGATTTCGGTTAGGGGGAGGGTTAGTTCGTGGGTTCGGTTTAGGGTTCGTGTTAGGGTTAAGGTTAGTGTTAGGTTGAGGGTAAGTTTTATTGTGAGGATTAGGGTTAGGATGAGGGTTATGGTTAGGTTGAGGGTTAGGGTTAGGGTTCGTGTTAGTGTTAAGTTTAGTGTTAGCTTGGGGGTTAGGGTTAGGGTTAGAGTTAGGGTTAGGTTGAGGGTGAGGATTAAGGGTAGAGTTATCGTTAGAGTAATTGTTAGGGTTGGGGTGATGTTAAGGGTTAACGTGAGGGTTAGGGTGAGGGTGACGGTGACGGTGGGGTGAGGGTTAGGGTTAGTGTGAGGGTTAGGGTTAGGGGAAGGTTGTGGGTGAGGTTTAGATTGAGGATTAGTTTTAGGGTTAGTGTGAGGTTTAGGGTGAGGATGAGGGTTAGGGTTAGGGTTAGGGCTAGGGTGAGGGTGAGGGTTAGCTTTAGGTTTAGGGTGAGTTTTAGAGTTAGGGTGATGGTTAGGGTTAGTGTGAGTGTTAGTGTTAGGGATAGGGTTAGTGTTAGGGTAATGGTAAGTGTTAGGTTGAGGGTTAGGGTTAGGGTTAGTGTTAGGGTGAGGGTAAGTAGTAGGGTGAGGGTTAGGGTTAGTTTTAGGCTTAGGCTTAGGCTTAGGTAGAGCATGAGGGTGAGGGTGAGGGTTAGGATCAGGGTGAGGGTTAGTTTGAGGATTAGGATGAGGTTTAGGGTTAGGATTAGGGTAAGGATGAGGGCTAGGTTGAGGGTTAGTGTGAGGGTTAGGGTTAGGTTTAGGATTAGGGTTAGGGTGAGGTTAAGGGTTAGGGTTAGGGTTAGAGTTAAGGTTAGAGAATGGGTGAGGGTTAGGGTTAGGGTTTGGGTGAGGATGAGGATTAGGATTAGGTTTAGGGTTAGGGTTAGGGTTACATTGAGGGTTAGGGTTAGGGTTAGGTTTAGGCTTCCGGTTAGGCTGGGGGTGAGGTTGGGGGTGAGGATTAGAGTTAGGGTTAGGGTTAGGCTTAATTTTTGGGTTATTGTTAGTGTTAAGGTTAGGGTTAAGTTTTTGGTGAGGCTGAGGCTGAGGGTGTGGGTTTTTGTTAGGGTTAGGGTAGGGTTAGTTTTAGGGTTAGGGTAAGTATTATTTTTAGGGTTAGGCTTAGAGTTACGGTGAGGTTGAGGGTGAGGGTGAGGGTTAGGGTTAGGGTGAGGTTTAGGGTTAGGGTTAGGGTTAAGGTTAGAATCAGGGTTAGGGTGAGGGTAAGTCTGAGGGTTAGGGTGAGGGTTAGGCTTAGGCTTATGGTTAGTCTGAGGGTGAGGGTGGGGGTGAGGATTAGGGTTAGGTTGATGGTTTGGGTTAGGGTTAGTGTTATTGTTAGGATTAGGGTTAGAGTTACAGTGTGGGAGAGGGTGCGGGTGAGGGTTAGGTTTAGGGTTAGGGTTAGGATAAGGGCTAGGATGAGGGTGAGGTTTCCGGTTAGGTTCAGGGTGAGCTTTAGGGTTAGGGTTAAAGTGAGGTTGAGGGTGAGGTTTAGGGTCAGAGTTAGGGTTAGGGTGAGGCTGTCGGTGAGGGTGAGGTTTTGGTTTAGAGTTAAGATTAAGATTAGGGTTAGGGTTAGGCTGGGGGTGATGGTGAGGGTGAGGTTCATGTTGATGATGAGGGTTAGGGTTAGGCTGAAGACTAGGGTGAGGGTGAGGTTTAGGGATAGGTTTAGGGAGAGTTTTTGGGTTAGGGCGATGGTTAGGGTTAGTGTGAGGATTAGTGTTAGGGTTAGGGTTAGTGCTAGGGAAAATGTTAGGGTGAGGGTTAGGGTTAGGGTGAGGGTTATGGTTAGGGTTATGGTTATGGTTAGGCTTAGCATTATTGTTAGGGTTAGGGTTAGGGTTAAGCTTACTGTGAGGGTGAAGGTGCGGGTTAGGGTTAGGGTGAGGGTGAGGGTTAGAATTAGGGTTAGAGTGAGGGCTAGGGTGAGGGTGAGTGTTAGGTTTAGGGTTAGGGTTAGGGTGAGGTTGAGGATTAGGCTGAGGGTCAGGGTTAATGTGAGGGTTAGTGTTAGGGTTAGGGTTAGTGTTAGGATTAGGGTGAGGGCTATGGTTTGGGTGAGGGCTATGTTTTGGGTGAGGTTTAGGGTTAGGGTTAGGGTTATTTTTAGGCTTCGGGTTAGGGTTAGGCTTTTGGTGAGGGTGAGGTTTAGGTTTAGAGTTAGGGTTAGAGTGAGGGTTAGGGAGAGGGTTACGGTTACATTGCGTGTTAAGGTGGGGGAGACGGTAAGGGTAAAGGTGATGGTTAGGCTGAGGGTGCGGGTTACGGTAAGGGTGAGGGTTAGAGTTAGGGTGAGGTATATTGTTAGGGTTAGGGTTAGGGTGAGGGTTAGATTGAGGATTAGTGTTAGGGTTAGTGTGAGTTTTAGGGTTAGGATGAGGGTTAGATTTAGAGTTAGGGTGAGATTTAGGGTTAGGGTGATGGGTAGTGTTAGTGTGAGTGTTAATGTTAGCTTTAGGGTGAGTGTTAGGGTGAGGGTAAGTTTTAGGGTGAGGGTTAGGGTTAGGGTGAGGGTCATGGTTAGGGTGAGGGTTAGGGTTAGGGTTAATGTTAGGGTTAGGGTTAGGGTTAGGGTTCGGGTGAGAGATAGGGTTGGGCTTAAGTTTAGGGTTAGGTTGAGGGTTATTGTAAGGATTACCTTGAAGGTGAGGGTTAGGGTTAGGTTGAGGGTTAGGATGTGGATTAGGATTAGGGTTAGGGTGAGGTCTAGGGTGAGGTTGAGGTTTAAGGTAAGGGTTAGGATGAGGTTTAGGTTTAGGGTTAGGATTAGGGTTAGGGTGTGGGTGAGATTTAGGGTTAGAGTTAGTTTTAGTGTTCTGCTTAGTTTTGGGTGAGGGTTATGGTTAGGTTTAGGCTTAGGCTGAGGCATAGGATTAGGCCAAGCATGAGGGTGAGGGTTAGGGTTCAGGTTTGGGTGAGGGTTAGGGTTAGGGTTAGGGTGAGTGTTAGGATGTGGTTTAGGATTAGAATTAGGATTAGGGTGAGGGCTAGGCTGAGGGTTAGGGTGAGGGTGAGGGTTAGGGTTAGGGTTAGGTTTAGGATAATGGTAAGAGTGAGGGTGAGTGTGAGGATTAGGGTCAGGGTTAGGGTTAGGCTTAATGTTAGGGTGAGGGTTAGGGTTAGGGCAAGGCTGAGGATTAGGGTAAGGTTTAGGGTTAGGTTTAGGGTTAAGGTTTGGGTTAGTTTTAGTGTTACTGTGAGGTTTAAAATTAGGGTTAGGGTTAGGCTTAGGGTTATGCTGAGGATGAGGGTGGGGGTGAGGTTTAGAGTTAGGGTTAGGCTTAAGCTTAGGGTTAGGGTAAGTGTTAGGTTTAGGGTTAGATTTAGCGTGAGTGTGAGGGTTTGGGTGAGGGTTAGGGTGTGGGCTAGAGTGAGGGTGAGTTTTAGGGTTAGGGTTCGGGTGAAATTTTGGCTTAGGGTAAGGGTGAGGGTTAGGGTGAGGGCGAGGATTAGGTTTAGGCTTGGGATTAGGATTAGGGTAAGGATTAGGATGTGTGTGAGGGTTAGGGTTATGGTTAGGGTTATGTAGGCTTAGGGTTAGGGTTAGGCTGAGCGTGAGGTTGAGGGTGAGGTTTAGGTTTAGGGTTAGGTTGAGGTTTAGTGTTAGGGTTAGGGTTAGAGTTAGGGTTAGGGTGAGGTTGAGGTTTAAGGGTGGAGTTTGTGTTACGGTGATGTTTAGGGTTAGGGTCAGGGTTAAGGTGGGGGGGACGGTAAGGGTAAAGTTAAGGGTTAGGTTGAGGGTGAGGGTTAAGTTAAGGGTGAGGGTTAGGGTTAGGGTAAGGGTTAGGTTTAGGTTTAGGGTGAGGGTGATGGTTAGATTGAGGATTAGTGTTAGGTTTAGTGTGAGGTTTAGGGTGAGGTTGAGGGTTAGGGTTAGGGTGAGGGCTAGGGTGAGGGTGAGGGTTAGGGTCAATGTTAGAGTGAGGTTTAGGGTTAGGGTGATTGTTAGGGTTAGGGTGATTGTGTGATGGTTAAGTGTTAGGGTTAGGGTTAGTGTTAGCCTGAGGGTAAGTGTTAGGGTGAGAGTTAGGTTTAGGGTGAGGGTTATGGTTAGGGTGAGTTTGAGGGTTAGGTTTAGTGTTCGGTTGAGGTTGAGGCATAGGGCTAAGTTTAGGTTTAGGGTCAGGGTGAGGTTTAGTGTTAGACTTAGGGTTAGGGTGAGACTGAGGATGAGGGTTAGGGTTAGGATTAATGTTAGGGTTAGGCTTAAGGAGAGGGGTAGATTGATTGTGAGGGTTAGGATTAGGGTTAGGAGTAGGATTAGGGTTTGGGTTAGGGTGAGTGTGAAGTTTAGGGTGAGGGTTAAGTTTAGGCTTAGGTAGAGGGTAAAGATTAGGGTTAGGGTTAAGGTGAGGGTGAGTGTGAGGGTTATTGTTAGGATTAGGGTGAGGGTGAGGGTCAGGGTTAGGGTTTGGTTAGGGTGAGGGTGAGGCTGAGGATTAGGGTGAGGTTTAGAGTAAGGTTTAGGCTTAGGCTTCGGGTTTGGCTGAGCGTGAGGTTGAGGGTGAGGGTTAGGGTTAGGGTGATGTTTAGGTTTACGGTTAGGGTGATGGTTAGGATGAAGTTTAGTGTTAGGGTGAGGAAGATGGTAAGGGTAAAGTGACGTTTAGACTGATGGTGAGGGTTATGTTTAGGTTTAGCGTTAGGGTTATTGTTAGGGTGAGGGTTAGATTGAGGATTAGGTTTGGGGTTAGGTTTAGTGTTAGGGTTAGGGTTAGGGTGAGGGTTAGGGTTAGGGCTAGGCTTAGGCTTAGGCATAGGCTTAGGCAGAACATGATGGTGCGGGTTATGATTATGGTTAGGGTGAGGGTTATGATTTGTTTTAGGATGAAGGTTAGGATGAGGTTTAGGGTTAGGGTTAGGGTTAGGGTGAGGGCTAGGGTGAGGCTTAGGTTGAGGGTTAGGGTTAGGGATAGGGTTACATTTAGGATTAGTTTTAGGGTGAGGATGAGTGTGAGGGTTAGGTTAGGTTCAGGGTTAGGCTTAGGGTTAGGGTGAGGGTAAGGGTTAGGTTTTGTGTTAGGGTGAGGGTGAGTTGAGGCTGAGGATTAGGGTTAGGTTTAGGGTCAGGGTTAGGGCTAATGTAAGGGTGAGTGTGAGGGTTAGGTTTAGCATTAGGGTTAGATTTAGGATTATGGTGAAGGTTAGGGTTAATGATACGGTTAGGCTTTGGCTTAGGGACAGGCTGAGGTTGAGCGTGGGGGTGAGGATTAGGGTTATGGTTATTGTTAGGGTTATGTTTCCGGTGAGGGTGAGGCTGAGTGTGAGGGTTATGGTTAGGGTTAGGGTTAGGGTTAGGGTTAGGGTTAGGTTTAGGGTTAGAGTTACTTTCAGGTTGAGGGTGAGGGTGAGGGTTCGGGTTAAGGTGAGGTTTAGGTTGAGGTTTAGGTTTAGGGTTAGGGTTAGTGTGAGGTTAGGGTTATAGTTAGTGTTAGGGTGAGGCTTAGGGTGAGGGTTATTGATAGGGTTAGTGTTAGAGTTAGGGTTAGTGTGAGGGTTAGGGTGAGGCTGAGGGTTATGCTTAGGGTTAGGATTAGGATTAGGGTTAATGTTAGGGTGAGTGTGAGGGTTAGGGTTAGGATTAGGTTTAGGTTCAGGGTTAGGGTTAGAGTTAGGGTTAGTGTGAGAGTGAGGTTCAGAGTTAGAATTAATGTTAGTGTTAGGGTTAGTTTTACGGTTAGTGTTAGGTTTAGGCTTAGGCTTAGGCCTATCATGAGGGTGAGGTTTAGGGTTAGTGTTAGGGTGAGTGTTAGGATGAGGTTTAGAGTTAGGATTAGGGTTAGGTTGAGGGCTAGGGTGAGGCTTAGTGTGAGGGTTAGGGTTAGGGGTAGGGTTAGGTTTAGGATTAGGGTTAGGGTGAGGGTGAGTGTGAGGGTTTGGGTTAGGGTTAGGGTTAGGGTTTGGGTCAGTGTTAGGGTTTGGTTAGGGTTAGGATGAGGCTGAGGATTAGGTTTAGGTTTAGGGTTAGGGTTAGGGTTATGTTGAGGGTTAGGGTTAGGTTTAGGGTTAGGCTGAGGGTGAGGTTGGGGGTGAAGATTAGGGATAAGGTTATTGTTAGTGTTATGGTTAGGGTTAGAGTTACGGTGAGGTTGAGGCTGAGGGTGAGGGTTATGTTAGGTTAGGGTTAGGGTTAGGGTTAGTGTTATTGTTAGGGTTAGGGTTAGAGTTATTGTGAGTTTGAGGGTGAGGGTGAGGGTTACGGATAAGGTGAGGTTTAGGTTGAGGTTTAGCTTTAGGTTTAGGGTTAGGGTTAGGGTGAGGGTAAGGTTTAGGATTAGGGTTAGGGTGAGGTTTATGCTTAGGGTGAGGATTAGGGTTAGGGTGAGGCTGAAGTTTAGGGTTAGAGTTAGGGTTAGAGGGAGGGTTGGGGTGAGGTTTAGGGTTAGGATTAGTGTTAGGGTTAGGGTGAGGGTGAGGGTTAGTTTGAGGTTTAGGGATAGGGTTAGGTTTAGGTTTAGGTTAGGGTGAGGGTGAGGTTTAGGGTTAGGTTTAGGTTTAGGGGGAGGTTTAGTTCAATGGTTAGGGTTAGGGTTAATGGTAGGGTTAAGGTTAGCTTGAGGGTTAGGTTGAGGTTTAGGGTTAGGGTTAGGGTTAGGGTTAGGATTAGGGTTAGGGTGAGGGTGAGTGTGAGGTTTAGGGTTAGGCTTAGGCTTAGGCTTTGCCTTAGGCTGAGGGTGAGGGTGGGGGTGAGGATTAGGGTTAGGTTGATGGTTATTGTTAGGGTTAGTGTAATTTTAGGGTTAGGGTTAGAGTAATGGTGAGGGTGAGGTTGAGGTTGAGGGTTAGGGTTAGGGTTAGGGTGGGGTTTAGGTTTAGGGTTAGGGTTAGGGTTAGGGTGATGGTGAGGTTTAGGGTTAGATATAGGGTTGGTGGAGGGTTAGTTTTAAGGTTAGGGTTAGTGTTAGGGTGAGGGTAAGTGTTAAGGTGAGGCTTTGGGTTAAATTGAGGGTTATGGATAGGGTGACGGTTTGGGTAAGGGTTAGAGTTATTGTTTGGGTTAGAGTTAGGGTTACTGTTAAGGTGAGGGTGAGAGTGAGGCTTAGGTTTAGGGTAAGGATGAGGTTTCTTTTTATGGTTAGGGTTAGAGTTAGGGTGAGGGTGAGAGTGAGGTTTAGGCTTAGAATTAGTGTTAGTGGTAGGGTTCGGGTTAGGGTGAGGTTTAGGGTTAGGGTTAGGGTGAGGTTGAGGGTTAGATTGAGGATTCGTGTTAGGGTTAGTGTGAGGTTTAGGGTGAGGATCAGTTAGGGTTAGGGTGAGGGTTAGTGTTAGGGTTAGGGGTAGTGTTAGGTTGAGGGTTAGGTTTACCGTGAGTGTTACGGTTATGGTTAGGGTGAGTGTTAGGGTTAGGGTTAGGGTTATTGTTAGTGTAAGTGCTAGGGTTATGTTTACAGTGAGGGTAAGGGTGTGGGTTAGGTTTGGGGTTAGAATAAGGTTTAGGTTTAGGATTAGGGTTAGAGTTAGGGTTAGGGTGAGGGTGAGGTTTAGGGTTAGAGTTAGGGTTAGTGTTAGGTTTAGGGTTAGGGTGAGGGTTGGGCTTAGGGTTAGGCTTAGGCTTAAGCTCAGGCTTAGGCAGAGCATGAGGGTGAGGGTTAGAGTTAGGGTGAGGGTTAGGTTTAGGATTAGGATGAGTTTTAGTTTTAAGATTAGGGTTAGGGTGAGGGCTAGGGTGTGGCTTAGGGTGAGGGTTAGGGTTTGGGATAAGGTTAGGTTTAGGATTAGTTTTAGGGTGAGTGTGAGTGTGAGCATTAGGTTTAGGGTTAGTGTTAGGTTTAGGGTTACGGTTTGGGATATAGTGAGGCTGAGGCTAAGGATTAGGGTTAGGTTTAGGGTTAGGTTTAGGTTTAGGGTTAGGGTTAGGTTTAGGATTACAATGAGGGTTAGGTTTAGGACTAGGGTTAGGGTTAGGTTTAGGATGAGGGTGAGGGTGGCGGTGAGCATTAGGGTTAGGGTTAGGGTTAAAATTAGGGTTATTGTTAGTGTTATGTTTTGGGTTAAGTTTGCGGTGAGGGTGAGTCTGAGGGTGAGGGTTAGGGTTAGGGTTTGGCTTAGGCTTAAGGTTAGGCTGAGGGTGATGTTGGGGTGAAGAATAGGTTTTGGGTGATGGTTACGGATCGGGTTAGGGTTCGGGTTAGGATGATGGTTAGAGTTAGGGTGAGTGTTAGGGTGAGCGTGACAGTAAGAGTAAAGGTGAGGTTTACGGTGAGGGTGAGTGTTCCCCTAAGGGTGAGGGTTAGGATTAGGGTGATTGTTAGGGTAAGGGTTAGGGTGAGGGTTATGGTGAGGGTGAGGGATAGATTGAGGATTAGGGCTAGAGTTAGTGTGAGGTTTAGGGTGAGGATGAGGGTTAGGGATAGGTTGAGGGTTAGGGTTAGAATTAAATTTAGGGTGGGGGCTAGGGTGAGGCTGAGGTTTAGGGTTAGGGTTAGGTTTAGGTTTAGGGTGAGAGTTTGGGTTACTGTGAGGGTTAGTGTGAGAGTTAGGTTTAGTGTTAGGGTGAGGGTAAGTGTTAGGGTGAGGGTTAGGGTTAGGTTTAGGCTTAGGCTTAGGGTGAGGGTTAGGTTTAGGGTTTGTGTTAGCTTGGGGGTGAGGCTGAGGATTAGGGTTAGGTTTAAGGTTAGGTTTAGTGTTAGGCTTAGGTTTAGGGTTAAGGTTAGGATTATGGTGAGGGTTAGGATTAGGGTTAGGCTTAGGCTGAGGGTTAGGCTGAAGGTGAGGGTGAGTGTGATGTTGGGGATTAGGTTTAGGGTTAGGGTTAGGGTTAGGTTTATTGTTAGTGTTATGGTTAGGGTTAAGTTTGCGGTGAGGGTGAGGCTGAGGGTGAGGCTTGTGGTTAGGTTTAAGGTCAGGGTTAGGGTTAGGGTTAGTGTTAGGGTTAGGGGTGGGTGGAGGGTTAGGTTGAGGTTTAGGGATATGGTTAGGTTTAGGATTAGGGTTAGGGTGAGGTTGAGTATGAGGGTTAGGGTGAGGGTTAGGCTGAGGGTGAGGGTGGGGGTGAGGATTATGTTTAGGTTGATGGTTCGGGTTTGGGTTAGTGTTAGTGTTAGGGTTGGGGTTATGGTGAGATGAGGGTGTGGGTGAGGGTTAGGGTTAAGGTTAGGGTGAGGGTAAGGATGAGGATTAGGGTTAGGATTAGGGTTAGGGTGAGTGCTAGGGTTTGGGTGAGGGTTAGGGTTGATGTTAGGGTGAGGTTTAGGGTTAGGATTATGGTTAGGGTGAGGGTATGTGTTTTGATTAGGGTTGGGCTTAGGGTTAGGGTTAGGTTTAGGATTAGGATTAGTGTTGTTGTTAGGGTTAGGGTTAGAGTTATGGTGAGGGTGAGGGTGAGGGTTTGGGTTAGGATTATAGTGGGGTTTAGGGTTAGGGTTAGGTTTAGCGTTAAGTTGAGGGTGAGGTTTAGGTTTACATATAGTTTGATGGGGAGGATTAGGGTGAGGGTTAAGTTTAGGGTTAGTGTTAGGTTAGTGTGAGAGTGAGGGTTAGTTTGAAGTTTAGGGTTAGGGTTAGGGTTAGTGTGAGGGTTAGAGTTAGGGTTAGGGTTAGTGTTAGGGTGAGGTATTTGTTAGGGTGAGGGTTTGGGTTAGGGTGAGGGTTATGGTTAGGGTGAGGGTTAGGGTTAGGATTAGCGTTATTGTTAGAGTTGGGTTAGAGTTACAGTTAAAGTGAGGGTGAGAGTGAGGGTTTTGGTTAGGGTTAGGTTTAGGGTTAGGGTTAGAGTTAGGGTTAGGGTGAGAGTGAGGTTTAGGGTTAGAGTTAGCCTTATTGTTACAGTTAGGGTTATGGTGAGGTTTAGGGTTAGGATTAGGCTTAGGCTTAGGCTTAAGCGGAGAATGAAGTTGAGGGTCAAAGTTAGGGTTAGGGTGAGGGTTAGGGTTATTGTTAGGGTGAGGGTTAGGATGAGTTTTAGGGTTAGCATTAGGGTTAGGCTTAGGGCTAGGGTGAGGGTTAGGCTTAGGGATAGGGTTAGGGTAAGGATTAGGATTAGGGTGAGGGTGAGGGTTAGTGTTAGGGTTAGGATTAGGCTTAAGTTTAGGGTGAGGGTTAAGTTTAGGGTTTGGGTTCGGGTGAGGGTGAGGATGAGGATTAGGATAAGGTTTAGGGTTAGGGTTAGGGTGAGCTTTAGGTTTAGGTTTAGGGTTAGGGTTAGGGTTAGGCTTTCATTGTGAGGGTTAGGGTTAGGGTTAGGCTTAGGGTTTGGTTAAGGGTGAGGGTGGGCTTGAGGATTAGTTTTAGGGTTAGGTTTTGGGTTATTGTTAATGTTATAGTTAGGGTTATGTTTGTGGTGAGGGTGAGGCTGAGGGTTTTCTTTAGGGTGAGGTTTAGGGTGAGGTTTAGGGTTAGTGTTAGGGGTTGGGTTAAGGTGAGGCTGAGGTTTAAGGTTAGAGTTAGGGTTAGGGGGAGGTTTAGGATGAGGGTTAGGGTTTGGATTAGGGTTAGGGTAAGGGCTAGGTTGAGGGTGAGTTTTAGCATTAGGGTTAGGTTGAGGTTTAGGGTTAAGGTTAGGCTTAGGGAGAGGGTGAGGTTTAGGGTTAGATTTAGGGTTAGCATGAGGCTGAGGGTGAGGATTAGGGTTAGGGTGAGTGTTAGAGTTAGGGTGAGGGTGAGGGTTTATCTGAGGGTGAGGGTTAGGGTTAGGATTAGGATTAGGGTTAGGTTTTCAGTGAGTGTTAGGGTGAGGGTGAGGGATAGATTGAGGGTTAGGGTTAGGGTTAGTGTGAGGTTTAGGGTGCGGATGAGGGTTAGGGTGAGGGTGAGGTTTAGGGTTGGAATTAAGTTTAGGGTGGGGGCTAGGGTGAGGCTGAGGGTTAGGGTTACGGTTAGGGAGAGAGTTAGGGTTACTGTGAGGGTTAGGGTGAGGGTATTTGTTAGGGTGAGGGTTTGGGTTAGGGTGAGGGTTATGGTAGGGTGAGGGTTAGGGTTAGGATTAGCGTTATTGTTAGAGTTGGGTTAGAGTTACAGTTAAAGTGAGGGTGAGAGTGAGGGTTTTGGTTAGGGTTAGGATGAGGTTTAGGTTTAGGGTTAGGGTTAGAGTTAGGGTTAGGGTGAGAGTGAGGTTTAGGGTTAGAGTTAGCCTTATTGTTACAGTTAGGGTTATGGTGAGGTTTAGGGTTAGGATTAGGCTTAGGCTTAGGCTTAAGCGGAGAATGAAGTTGAGGGTCAAAGTTAGGGTTAGGGTGAGGGTTAGGGTTATTGTTAGGGTGAGGGTTAGAATGAGTTTTAGGGTTAGCATTAGGGTTAGGCTTAGGGCTAGGGTGAGGGTTAGGGTGAGGGTTAGGCTTAGGGATAGGGTTAGGGTAAGGATTAGGATTAGGGTGAGGGTGAGGGTTAGTGTTAGGGTTAGGATTAGGCTTAAGTTTAGGGTGAGGGTTAAGTTTAGGGTTTGGGTTCGGGTGAGGGTGAGGATGAGGATTAGGATAAGGTTTAGGGTTAGGGTTAGGGTGAGCTTTAGGTTTAGGTTTAGGGTTAGGGTTAGGGTTAGGCTTTCATTGTGAGGGTTAGGGTTAGGGTTAGGCTTAGGGTTTGGTTAAGGGTGAGGGTGGGCTTGAGGATTAGTTTTAGGGTTAGGTTTTGGGTTATTGTTAATGTTATAGTTAGGGTTAAGTTTGTGGTGAGGGTGAGGCTGAGGGTTTTCTTTAGGGTGAGGTTTAGGGTGAGGTTTAGGGTTAGTGTTAGGGGTTGGGTTAAGGTGAGGCTGAGGTTTAAGGTTAGAGTTAGGGTTAGGGGGAGGTTTAGGATGAGGGTTAGGGTTAGGATTAGGGTTAGGGTAAGGGCTAGGTTGAGGGTGAGTTTTAGCGTTAGGGTTAGGTTGAGGTTTAGGGTTAAGGTTAGGCTTAGGGAGAGGGTGAGGTTTAGGGTTAGATTTAGGGTTAGCATGAGGCTGAGGGTGAGGATTAGGGTTAGGGTGAGGGTTAGAGTTAGGGTGAGGGTGAGGGTTTATCTGAGGGTGAGGGTTAGGGTTAGGATTAGGATTAGGGTTAGGTTTTCAGTGAGTGTTAGGGTGAGGGTGAGGGATAGATTGAGGGTTAGGGTTAGGGTTAGTGTGAGGTTTAGGGTGCGGATGAGGGTTAGGGTGAGGGTGAGGTTTAGGGTTGGAATTAAGTTTAGGGTGGGGGCTAGGGTGAGGCTGAGGGTTAGAGTTACGGTTAGGGAGAGAGTTAGGGTTACTGTGAGGGTTAGTGTTAGAGTTAGGGTTAGTGTAAGGGTGAGGGTAAGTGTTAGCGTGAGGGTTAGTTGTAGGTTGAGGGGTCAGGTTAGGGTGAGGTTTAGGGTTAGTTTTAGGCTTATTGTTAGGTTTAGGGTTAGGGGTACGGTGAGGGTTAGAATTAGGGGAGGTTTAGGGTTAGATTAGCGTTAGAGTTTGGGTTAGGGTGAGTGTGAGGTTTAGGGTTAGAGTAAGGGTTCAGGTGAGGGTTATGATGAGGGTTAGGGTTAGGGTTTGTTTTAGGATTAGGATTAGGGTTCAGGTGAGGGTTAGTGTTAGGGTTAGTGTGAGGGTTAGAATGAAGGTTACGTTTAGGAATAGGGTTAGGGTTATGGCTAGGTTGAAGGTGAGGTTTAGGGTTAGGGTTAGGGTGAGGTTTGGGGTTAGGGTTAGGGTCAGTATGAGTTTGAGGTTTAGGGTTAGATATAGGGTCAGGGTGAGTGTCAGGGTGAGGGTTTGGCTAAGTGTTAGTGTTAGAGTTAGGGTTACCGTGAGCTTTAGGGTGAGGGTGTGTGTTAGAGTTGGCGTTAGGATTAGGATTAGGGTTAGGGAGAGGGGGAGTGTGAGGATTAGAGATAGCCTTAGGTTTAGGCTGAGGGTGAGGGTGAGGGTGAGTGTTAGGGTTAGTTTTAGGGTTAGGGTTAGGGTTAGGGTGTGGTTTAGTGTTAAGGTTAGTGTTAGAGTTAGGGTTAGGTTGAGGGTGAGGTTTAGGGTTAGGGTGAGTGTTAGGATGAGTGTTAGGGTTAGGGTGAGGTTTAGGGTGGGGGTGACGGTAAGGGTAAACGTGTGGGTTAGGCTAAGGGTGAGGGTTAAGGTTAGGGTTAGCGTTAGGATGAGATTTAGGGTAAGGGTTAAGTTTAGGGTTAGGGTAAGGGTTAGGGTAAGGGTTAGGGTGAGGGTGAGAGTTAGGTTTAGGTTGAGGGTTAGGGTTAGGATTAGGGTAAGGGTAAGGGTGAGGGTTGGGGTTAGTGTTGGGGTGAGGGTTAGAATGAGGGTTAGGATTAGTATCAGTGTTAGGGTGAGGGCTAGGGTGAGGGTGAGGTTTAGGTTTAGGTTTAGGGTAAGATTTAGGGTTAGGGTTAGGGATAGGGTTAGGATGAGGATGAGTTTTAGGGTTAGATTTAGGATTAGGTTGCGACTAAGGTTGAGGTTTAGGGTTTGGGTTAGTGGTAGAGTTAAGGTTAGGTTGAGGGTTAGGTTGAGGGTGAGGGTTAGGCTTAGGGTTAGGATTAGGATTTCTATAAGGGTTAGGGTGAGTGTGAGGTTTAGGGTTAGGGTTAGGCTTAGGCGTAGATTTAGGCTGAGGGTGAGGTTGAGGGTTCTGGTAAGTGTGAGGGTTTGGTTTAGGGTTAGGGTGAGAGTTAGGGTTCGGTTAAGTTTAGGGTTAGGGTGACGGTTAGGGTTAGGGTTAGGATGAGGTTTAGGTTTAGGATTAGCGTTGGGGTGAGGGCTATTGTGAGGCTTAGGGTGAGCGTTAGGGTTAGGGATAGGTTCAGGTTTAGGATTAGGTTTAGGGTGAGGGTGAGTGTGAGCGTTAGGTTTAGGGTTCGGGTTAGGCTTAGGGTTAGAGTGAGGGATAGGGTTAGGGTTTGGGTTAGGGTGAGGTTGCGGCTGAGGATTAGGGTTAGGTTTAGGATTAGGGTTAGGGTTACGTTTAGGGTTACAGTGAGGATTAGGGTTAGGTTAAGGGTGAGGGTTATGCTTAGTGTTAGGATTAGGATTAGGGTAAGTGTTAGGGTGACTGTGAGGGTTAGGGTTAGGTTTAGGGTTAGGCTTAGGTTTAGGCTGAGGGTGAGGGTTAGGGTAAGGGTGAACATTAGGGTTAGGGTTAGGGTGAGAGTTAGGGTTAGGGTTATGGAAAGGGTTAGGGTTAGGGTCAGTGTTTGGATGAGGGTTAGGTTTAGGGTGAGTGTTAGGGTCAGGGTGAGGGATAGATTGAGTATTTGGGTTAGGGTTAGTGTGAGGTTTAGTGTGAGGATGAGGGTTAGGGTTAGGGTGAGGGTTAGGGTTAGAATTAAGTTTAGGGTGGGGGCTAGGGTGAGACTGACGGTTAGGGTTAGGTTTAGGTTAAGTTTTAGGGTTAGGGTGAGAGTTAGGGTTACTGTGAGGGTTTGTGTTAGAGTTAAGGTTAGTGTTAGGGTGAGGGTAAGTGTTAGCGTGCGGGTTAGTGTTAGGTTGTCGGTTATGGTTAGGGTGAGGTTTAGGGTTAGTTTTAGGGTTATTGTTAGGTTTAGGGTTAGGGGTACTGTGAGGGTGAGGATGAGGGTTAGATTTAGAGGAGTTTTAGGGTTAGGGTTAGGGTTAGAGTTAGGGTTAGGGTGAGTGTGAGGTTTAGGGTTAGAGTTAGGGTTCAGGTTAGGGTTAGGATGAGGGTTAAAGTTAGGGTTAGTTTTAGGTTTAGGATTAGCTTTAGGGTTAGGGTTAGGGTTAGATTTAGGGTGAAGGTGAAGGTTAGGGTTAGTGTTAGGGTGAGGGTTAGGATGAGGGTTAGGCTTAGGATTACGGTTAGGGTGAGGGCTAGTGTGAGGGTGAGGTTTAGGGTTAGGGTTAGAGTGAGGTTGAGATTTAGGGTGAGGGTGAGGTTTAGGGTTAGAGTTAGGGTTAGGGTTAGGTTTAGGGTTAGGTAAGGGTTACGGTGAGGGTGAGGGTTAGGGTTAGGTTGAGGGTTTGTGTTAGGATTACGGTTAGGGTCAGGGTGAAGGTTAGGGTTAGTGTTAGGGTGAGGTTTAGGATGAGGGTTAGGTTTAGATTTAGGGTTAGGGTGAGGGCTAGTTTGAGGTTGAGGTTTAGGGTTAGCGTTAGGGTGAGGTTTAGGCTTTGGGTTAGGGTTAGACTGAGGGTTAGGTTGAGGTTTTGGGTTAGGTTTAGTGTTAGGGTGAGGGTTAGGGTGAAAGTTAGGGGGAGGGTTAGGGTTAGGGTTAGGGTTAGTGTTAGTCTTTGGATTAGGGTGAGGTTGAGGTTAAGGGTTAGAATTAGGGTTAGGTTGAGTTTGAGGGAGAGGGTGAGGGTTAGGGTTAGGGTTAGGATTAGGATTAGGGTTAGGGTTAGGGTGAGTGTGAGAGTTAGGGTTAGCCTTAGGTTTAGGCTGAGGGTGAGGGTGAGGGTAAGTGTTAAGGTTAGGGTTAGGGTTAGTGTTAGAGTTAAGGTTAGGGTGAGGGTGAGCTTTATGGGTAGAGTTAGGGTTAGGTTGAGGGTTAGGTTGAGTGTTAGGGTTAGGGTGAGTGTTAGGGTGGGGGTGATGGTAAGGGTAAACGTGAGGATTAGGCTAAGGGTGATGGTTACTGTAAGGGTGAGGGTTAAGGTGAGGTTTAGGGTTAGGGTTAGGGTGAGAGTTAGGGTTCAGGTTAAGTTTAGGGTTAGGGTGAGGGTTAGGGTAAAGGTTACGGTGAAGGTGACAGTTAGGGTTAGGTTGAGGGTTAGGGTTAGGGTTAGGGTTAGGGTGAGTGTGAGGGTTAGGGTTAGTGTTAGGGTGAGGGTTATGATGTGGGATAGGGTTGGGATTAGGGTTAGGGTGAGGGCTAGGATGAGGGTGAGGTTTAGGATTAGGGTTAGGGTGAGGTTTAGAGTTAGGGTGAGGGTTAGGGTCAGGGTGAGGTTGAGGTTTAGGGTTAGATTTACGGTTAGGTTGAGACTGAGTTTGAGGCTTATGGTTAGGGTTAATGTTAGTTAGGGTTAGGGTGAAGGTTAGGTTGAGGGTGAGGGTTAGGCTTAGGGTTAGGATTAGGATTAGGGTAAGGGTTAGGGTGAGTGTGAGGGTTAGGGTTGGGGTTAGGGTTAGGCTTAGGTTTAGGCTGAGGGTGAGGGTGAGGTTGAGCGTTAGGATAAGTGTGAGTGTTAGGTTAGGGTTTTGGTGAGAGTTAGGGTTCAGTTTAAGTTTAGGGTTAGTGTGAGGGTGAGGTTTAGGGTTAGGTTTAGGTTTATTGTTAGGGTTAGGCTTAGGGTTAGGGTTAAAATTACAGTGAGTGTGAGGGTTAGGGTTAGGGTTAGGATGACGGTTAGGTTAAGGGCTAGGTTTAGAGTTAGGTTTAGGATGAGGGTGAGATTTATGGTTAGAGTTTGGGTTAGTGTTAGGGGTAGGCTTCGGGTTAGGGTGAGTGTCTGTGTTAGTGTTAGGTCGAGGTTTAGGATGAGGTTTAGGGTTAGGATTAGGTTAAGGGTGAGGGCTAGGTTGAGTGTTAGGGTTAGGGCTAGGGTTAGGGATAGGGTTAGGTTTAGGATTAGGGTTAGGGTGAGGGTGAGTGTGAGAGTTAGTATTAGGGTTAGTGTTAGGCTTAGAGTTAGGGTGAGGGTTAGGGTTAGGGTTTGGGTTAGGGTGAGGGTGAGGCTGTGGATTAGGGTTAGGTTTAGGGTTAGGGTTAGTGTTATGTTTAGGGTTACGGTTAGGGTTACGGTGAGGGTTAGGGTTAGGTTTAGGGTTAGTTTTAGGGTTAGGCTTAGAGTTAGGGTTATTGTTAGGGTTATGTTTACGTTTAAGTTTGCGGTGAGGGTGAGGCTGAGTGTGACCGTTAACCTCATGGTTAGGGTTATGGTTAGTGTTATTGTTACCATTAGGGTTAGAGTTACGGTGAAGTTGAGGGTGAGTTTGAGGGTTAGGGTTATGGTGAGGTTTAGGATAAGGGTTAGGGTTAGGGTGAGGGTGAGGTTTAGGGTTAGAGTTAGGTTTAGGGGGAGGGTTACGGAGAGGTTTAGGATTAAGGTTACTGATTTGGTTAGTGTGAGGGTGAAGGTTAGGTTGAGGTTGAGGGATAGGTTTACCTTTAGGATTAGGGTTAGGTTGAGGGTGAGTGTGAGGGTTAGGTTTACGGTTAGGGTGAGGGTTAGAATGAGGTTTAGTGTTAGGGTGAGGTTAGCGTGAGGATGATGGTAAGTGTAAAGGTGAGGCTTATGCTTAGGGTGAGGGTGAGGTTTAGATATACAGAAAGGGGGAGGGTTAGGGTGAGTGTTAGGACTAGGGTTAGTGTTAGGGTTAGGTTGAGGGTGAGGTTTAGGTTGAGGTTTAGGGTTAGGGTTAAGTTTAGGGTTAGTGTGAGGGTTAGTGTTAGGGTTAGGTTTAGTGTTAGGATGAGGGTGTTAGGTTTAGGATATGGGTTAGGGTGAGTGTTACGGTAAGGGTGAAGGTTAGGATTAGGGTTAGGGTTATTGTTAGGGTTAGGTTTAGGGTTACGGTTACTGTGAGGGTGAGGGATAGGGTTAGGGTTAGGTTGAGGTTTAGGTTGGGGTTAGGGTTACAGTTAGGGTTTGGGTGAGGTTGAGGTTTAGGGTTATAGTTAGGATTAGGGTGAAGTTTAGGGTTAGGGTTATGTCGATAGTTAAGGGGAGGATTACAGTTAGGGTTAGGGATAGGATTAGGATTAGGTTGAGGGTGAGTGTGTGTGTTAGGGTTAAGTCTAGGGTTAGGCTTAGGTTTAGGGTGAGGGTGAGGGTGAGGTTGAAGGTTAGGGTGAGGGTTATGGTTAGCGTTAGGGGGAGGGTTAGTATGAGTATTAGGGTTAGGATTAGGGTTAGGGTAAGGTCTAGGGTGAGGGTGAGGTTTATGGTTAGGTTTAGGTTTAGGGTTAGGGTGACGGTGAGGTTTAGGGTTAGTGTTAGGTTTAGGTGAGGCTGAGGGTGAGGTTTAGTGTTAGGGTTAGTGTTAGTTTTGTGGTTAGGGTTAGGGTGAGGTTGAGGGTCAGGGATAGGTTTAGGACTAGGATTAGGGTTAGGGTTAGGCTGAGGGTGAGGGTGAGTGTGAGGGTTAGGGTGAGGATGAGGGTTAGTGTTAGGGTGAGGGCTAGGGTGAGGGTCAGTGTTAGGGATAGGGTTAGAGTGAGGGTTAGGGTTAGGGTGATGGTTAGGGTTAGTGTTAGAGTTAGGGTTAGTGTTAGTGTGAGGGTAAGTGTTAAGGTGAGGGTTAGGTTTAGGATGAGGTTTATTGTTAGAGTTAGGGTTAGGGTTACGGTTATGGTGAGGGTGAAGTTGAGAGTTAGGGTTAGGGTTAGGATGAGGTTTAGGTTAAGCTTTAGGTTTAGGGTTAAGTTTAGGCTTAGGTTGAGGTTTAGGGTTTGGATTAGGGTTAGAGTTAGGTTTAGGGTGAGCAGGAGGTTTAGGGTTAGAGTTAGGGTTAGGGTGACGGTTAGTGTTAGCATTAGGGTTATGGTGAGAGTTAGGTGGAGTTTTAGGGTTAGGGTTAGGGTTAGGTTTAGGATTAGGTTTAGGGTGAGGGTGAGTGTGTGTGTTAAGTTTATGTTTAGGGTTCGGCTTAGGGTTCGGCTGATGGTGAGGCTGAGGGTGAGAGTTAGGGTTAGGGTGAGGTTTAGGGTTTGGGTTAAGTTTAGGGTTAAGGGGAGGGTTACGGTAAGGGTTATGTTGAGGATGAGGTTTAGGGTTAGGTTGAGGGTTTGTGTTCGGATTAGGATTAGGGTGAGGGTGAGGTTTAGGGTTAGAATTAGGGTTAGGGTGAGGCTGAGGGTGAGGATTAGGGTTAGGGTTAGTTTTAGATTTTGGTTTAGGTTGAGGGTTAGGGTGAGGTTTAGGGTTAGGGTTAGGCTTTTGGTTAGAGTTAGTGTTAGGTTGAGGGTGAGGATGAGTATTAGGATTAGGCTTATGTATATGGTTTTTGTTATGGTAGGGTTAGCGTTAGGGTGAGGGAGAGGGTTAGGTTTGGGTTTAGTGTTAGGATTATTGTTAGGTTTAGGGTTAGGGTGAGGGTGAGTGTTAGGTTTAGTGTGAGAGTTAGGTTTAGGGTTAGGTTTAGGGTGAGGGAAAGTGTTAGGGTGAGGTTTAGGGTAAGGTTGAGCTTTAGGGTTAGAATTAGGGTTAGGGTTAGGGTGAGAGTGAGGGTGAGGGTGAGGGTGAGGGTTAGGTTTAGGGTGATCTTTAGAGTTAGGGCAAGGATTAGGATTAGGTTTAGGTTTAGGATGAGGATTAGGCTGAGGTTTGGGGTTAGGATTAGGATTAGGGTGAGGTTTAGGGTTAGGGTTAGGCTTAGGGTTAGAGTTAGTGTTAGGGTGAGGGTGAGGATGAGTGTTAGGATTAGGCTTTGGAATATGGTTTTTGTTATGGTTAGGGTTAGGGTTAGGGTGAGGGTGAGGGTTAGGTTTCGGGTATAAGATAGGTTTAGGGTTAGGTTTAGGGTGAGGGTAAATGTTAGGGTGAGGGTTAGAGTAAGGTTGAGCTTTAGGGTTAGCATTAGGGTTAGGGTTAGGTTAGTGTGAGTGTTAGGGTTAGGTTTAGAGTTAGGGTGAGGGTGAGGGTGAGGGTTAGGGTAAGTTTAGGGTGAGGGTTAAGTTTAGGGTGAGGGTTAAGGTTAGTTTTAGTGTTAGGGTGAGGGTGAGGGTGAGGGTAAGTGTGAGGGTGAGGTTGAGGGTGAGGGTTAGGTTTAGGTTAAGGGAGAGGGTGAAGATGAGGTTTAGGGTTAGGATTAGGGTTAGGGTTAGGATGAGGTTGAGGGTTAGGTTAACGTTTAGGTTGAGGTTTAGGGTTAGTTTGAGGTTTGGGTGAGCGTGAGGGTAAGGGTTAGGTTGAGGGTTAGGGTGAGGGTGAGACTTAAGGGTTAGTGTTAGGGTGAGGGTCAGTATGAGGGTAAGGGTTAGGTTTTGGTTTAGGGTTAGTGTGAGGATTGGGATTAGGTTTAGGGGGAGGGGGAGGGTTAGGTTTAGTGTGAGGAGTAAGGTGACGGTGAGCGTAATGGTTAGGGTGAGGGTTAGGGTTAGGTTTTGTGTTATAGTGGGGGTTAAGGTGATGGTTGGGGTTAGGGTTAGGGTTATGTTTAGCTTTAGGGTTAGAGTGAGGGTTAGCGTTAGGATTAGTGTTAGAATGAGGGCTAGGGTGAAGGTGAGGTTTAGGGTTAGGGTTAGGGTGAGGGTGAGGGTTAGGGTTAGGGTGAGGATTTGGATGAGGGGTAGGTTTAGGGTTAGGTTTAGGGTGAGGGTAAGCGTTCGGGTGAGGTTTCAGATGAGGGTGAGGTTTAGGGAGAGGGTTGGTGTTAAGGTGAGTGTTAGGGTGTGGGATAGCGTTAGGATTAGGGTGAGGGTATGTGTTAGAGTGAGGGTTAGGGTTAGGGTTAGGATGAGGGTTAGGGATAGGCTTAGGTTTATGGTTCAGGTGACGATGAGGGTGAGGGTTAGTTTTAGGGTTAGGTTCAGGGTGAGGGTGAGGTTCAGGGTTAGGATTAGGGTTAGGGTTACGGTTAGGCTAAGGGTGAGGGTAAGGCTGAGTGTTAGGGTTAGGGTGAGGGTGAGGGTTAGGGTTAGGTTTTGGGTGAGGGTTAGGGTTAGTGTGTGGATTAGGGTTCGGGTTAGGGTGTGAGTAAGGGTTATGGTGATGTTTAGGTTTAAGGTTAGCATGAGGGTGAGGGAGAGGTTTAGGTTTAGAATTAGGGTTAGGTTTACAGTTAGGCTTAGGGTGAGTGTCATGGTGAGGGTGAGGCTTAGGTTGAGGGTTAGGGTTAGGGTTAGGGTGAGGGTTAGCTTTAGAGTGATACTTATGGTGAGGGTGTGGATTATGGTGAGGGTGACTGTTAGGTTGAGTGTGAGGGTTAGTGTGTGAGTTAGGGTTAGGGTGACAGTGAGGTTTAGGGTGAGGGTGAGGGTGAGGGTGAGGGTTAGGATTAGGGCTATGTTTAGTGTTAGGGATAGTGTGAGGATTAGGGTTAGGGTTAGGGTTACCGTGAGGGTAAGGGTTAGGGTTAGGGTTAAGGTAAGGTTTAGTGTTAGGGTTAGGGTGAGAGTGTGGGTTAGGTTTAGTGTGAGTGTTAGGGTGAGGGTTAGGGTGAGGGTTAGGTTTAGTGTTAGGGTTAGGGTTAGGGTGAGGGTTAGGGTTAGGGTGAAGGTGAGGGTTAGGGATAGGTATAATGTAAGGGTTAGGGTTATTGTTAGGGTTATGGTTAGGTTTAGGGTTAGGGTGTGGGTGAGGGTTAGGTTTAGGGATAGCATTAGGGTAAGCATGAGGGTGAAGGAGAGAGTTAAGTTTAGGATTAGGGTTAGGTTTACAGTTAGGGTTAGGGTTAGGGTGATGGTTAGGGTGAGGCTTCAGGTCAGGATTAGGGTTAGGGTTAGGGTGAGGGTTATTGTTAGGGTGATATTTAGGGAAAGGTGAGGGTTAAGGTGAGGGTGAGGTTTAGGGTGATTGTGAGGGTTAGGGTTTGGGTGAGGGTTAGGGTGAAGGTGAGGGATAGGGTTAGCATTAGTGTGAGGGTTAGGGTTAGGTTTATGTTGAGGGTGAGTTTTAGGGTTAGGCTTATGTTGAGAATGAGTGTTAGGGTAAGGGTTAGGGTTAGGGTTAGCATTAGGGTTAGCGTGAGGGTGAGGGAGAGGGTTAGGTTTAGGATTAGGATAAGGTTTGGGGTTAGGCTTAGGGTGAGAGTGATGGTGAGGGTGAGGCTTAGGGTCAGATTTAGGGTTAGGGTTAGGTCAGGGTTAGTGTAAGGGTGATATTTAGGGAAAGGGTGAGAGTAAGGAGGACTGTGAGTGTTAGGGTGAGTGTGAGGGTTAGGGTTTTGTTGAGGGTTAGGGTGACGGTGAGGGTGAGGTTTAGGGTTAGGGTGAACATTAGGGTGAGGGTTAGGGTTCAGGTTATGTTGAGGGTGAGAGTTAGGGTTCGGGTTCGGGTTCGGGTTAGGGTTAGTGTTACTGTGAGGATTAGGGTTAAGGTTAGGGTTATGGTTAGGGTGAGGGTTAGGTTTAGGATGAGGTTTAGGTTGAGAGTGAGGTTTAAGAAGAGGGGTAGGGTTGAAGTGAGGGCTAGGGTTAGGTTTAGGGTTAGGGTGAGGTTATATGTTAGAGTGAGGGTTAGGGTGAGGATTAAAGTTAGGGTGAGGGTTAGGGATAGGGTTAGGTTTAGGGTTACGATGAGGGTGAGTGTTAGGGTTATGTTTAGGTCTAGGTTGAGGGTGAGGTTCATGGTTAGAATTAGGTTTAGGGTTAGGGTTAGGCTAGGGTGAGGGTGAGGGTGAGGGTTAGGGTGATCTTTAGGGTTAGGGCGAGGTTTAGGATTAGGTTTATGTTTAGGATGAGGATTAGGCTGAGGGTTGGGGTTAGGATTAGGATTAGGGTGAGGTTTAGGGTTAGGGTTATTGTTAGGGTTAGGCTTAGGGTTAGAGTTAGTGTTAGGGTGAGGGTGAGGATGAGTATTAGGATTAGGCTTAGGAATATGGTTTTTGTTATGGTTAGGGTTAGCGTTAGGGGGAGTGTGAGGCTTAGGTTTAGGCTTAGCGTTAGTATTATTGTTAGGTTTAGGGTTAGGGTGAGGGTGAGGGTTAGGTTTAGTGTGAGAGTTAGGTTTAGGGTGAGGGTAAATGTTAGGGTGAGGTTTAGGGTAAGGTTGAGCTTTAGGGATAGCATTAGGGTTAGGGTTAGGGTTAGGGTGAGGGTTAGGATTAGGTTTAGGGTTAGGGTGAGGGTGAGGGTGAGGGTTAGGTTTAGGGTGATCTTTAGGGTTAGGGCAAGGTTTAGGATTAGGTTTAGGTTTAGGATGAGGATTAGGCTGAGGGTTGGGGTTAGGATTAGGATTAGGGTGAGGTTTAGGGTTAGGGTTATTGTTAGGGTTAGGCTTAGGTTTAGAGTTAGTGTTAGGGTGAGGGTGAGGATGAGTGTTAGGATTAGGCTTTGGAATATGGTTTTTATTATGGTTAGGGTAAGGGTTAGGATGAGGGTGAGGGTAAAGGTTAGGGTGAGGGTTAGGGTTTGGTTGAGATTTAGGGTTAGCCTTAGGGTTAGGGTTAGGGTTAGGGTGAGTGTTACGGTTAGGTTTAGGGTTAGGGTGAGGGTGAGGGTGAGGGTTAGGGCTAAGTCTAGGGTGAGGGTTAAGTTTAGGGTGATGGTTAGGGTTAGGTTTAGTGTTAGGGTGAGGGTGAGGGTGAGGGTTAGTGTGAGGGTGAGGTTGAGGGTGAGGGTTAGGTTTAGGTTAAGGGAGAGGGTGAAGATGAGGTTTAGGGTTAGGATTAGGGTTAGGGTTAGGATGAGGTTGAGGGTTAGGTTAACGTTTAGGTTGAGGTTTAGGGTTAGTTTGAGGGTTGGGTGAGCATGAGGGTAAGGGTTAGGTTGAGGGTTAGGGTGAGGGTGACACTTAAGTTTAGGGTTAGTGTTAGGGTGAGGGTCAGTATGAGGGTAAGGGTTAGGGTTTGGTTTAGGGTTAGTATGAGGAATGGGATTAGGGTCAGGGGGAGGGGGAGGGTTAGGTTTAGTGTGAGGAGTAGGGTGACTGTGAGCGTAAGGGTTAGGGTGAGGGTTAGGGTTAGGTTTTGTGTTATAGTGGGGGTTAAGGTGATGGTTGGGGTTAGGGTAAGGGTTATGTTTAGCATGAGGTTAGGGTGAGGTTGAGGGTTATGGTTAGGGTGAGGTTTAGGGTTAGAATTCGCGTTAGGATGAGGGCTAGGGTGAGGGTGAGGGTTAGGGTTAGGGTTAGGGTTAGGTTAAGGGTTAGGGTTAGGGTGAGGGTTCGGTTGAGGTGTACTTTCAGGGTTAGGTTTAGGGTGAGGGTAAATGTTAGAATGAGTTTTAGGGTGAGGATGAGGTTTAGGGATAGGGTTAGGGTTAGGATGAGGGTTGGGGTTTGGATTATGGTGAGGGTATGTGTTAGGGTGAGGGTTAGGGTGAGGGTTAGGGTGAGGGTGAGGGTTAGGGATACGGTTAGGGTAATGGTTAGGGTAACGGTGAGGTTGAGGGTTAGTTTTAAGTTTAGGTTCAGGGTGAGGGTGAGGTTCCGCTTTAGGATTAGGTTTAGGGTTAGGGTTAGGGTTAGGGTGAGGGTGAGGTTCAGGGTTAGGATTAGGGTTAGGGTTACAGATAGGCTAAGGGTGAGGGTAAGGCTGAGTGTTAGGGTTAGGGTGAGGGTGAGGGTTAGGGTTAGGTTTAGGGTGAGGGTTAGGGTTAGTGTGAGGATTAGGGTTCGGGTTAGGGTGAGAGTAAGGGTTATGGTGAGGTTTAGGTTTAAGGTTAGCGTTAGGGTTAGCATGAGGGTGAGGGAGAGGTTTAGGTTTAGAATTAGGTTTAGGTTTACGGTTAGGCTTAGCGTGAGTGTCATGGTGAGGGTGAGGCTTAGGGTGAAGTTTAGGGTTAAGGTTAGGGTGACGGTTAGGGTTAGGGTGATACTTAGGGTGAGGGTTTGGGTTATGGTGAGGGTGACTGTTAGGGTGAGTGTGAGGTTTAGGGTGTGGGTTAAGGTTAGTGTGACGGTGAGTGTTAGGGTGAGGGTGGGGGTGAGGGTGAGGGTTAGCATTAGGGTGAGGGTTAGGGTTATGGTGAGGGTGAGGGTTAGGATTATGGTTAGGGTTATGGTGAGTTTTCGGGTGAGGGGTAGGTTTAGAGTTAGGGTTAGGGTGAGGGTAAGGGTTCGGGTGAGGTTTAGTGTGAGGGTGAGGTTTAGGGAAAGGATTAGGGTTAAGGTGAGTGTTAGGGTGAGGAATAGTGTTAGGATTAGCGTGCGTGTATGTGTTAGAGTGAGGGTTAAAGTTAGCGTTAGAATGAGGGTTAGGGATAAGTTTAGGGTTAGGGTTGGGGTGATGATGAGGGTGAGGGTTAGTTTTAGGGTTAGGTTCAGGGTGAGGGTGAGGTTCAGGGTTAGGATTAGGGTTAGGGTTAGCGTTAGGCTAAGGCTTGAGGATTAGGGTTAGGTTGGGGGTGAGGGTTAGGTTTAGGTTTAGGGTGAGGGTTAGGGTCAGGGTTAGTGTGAGGATTAGTGTTAGGGTTAGGGTGAGAGTAAGGGTTATGGTGAGGTTTAGGGTTTAGATTAGCTTTAGGGTTAGCATGAGGGTGAGGGAGAGGTTTAGGTTTAGGATTAGGGTTAGGTTTACAGTTAGGCTTAGGGTGAAGGTCATGGTGTGGGTGATACCTAGGTTCAGGGTTAGGGTTAGGTTTAGGGTGAGGGTTAGGTTTAGGGTGATACTTAGGGTGAGGGTGTGGGTTATGGTGAGGGTGACGGTTAGAGTGAGTGTGAGGGTTAGGGTTTGGGTTGGGTTTAGGGTGATGGTGAGGGTTAGGATGAGGGTGAGGGTGAGGGTGAGGGTTAGCATTAGGGTGAGGGTTAAGGTTAGGGTTAGAGTGAGGGTGAGGGTTATGATGAGGGTTAGGGTTAGGGTTAGGGTTAGTGTGAGGATTAGAGTTAGGGTGAGGGTAAGGTTTAGGGTTAGGTTTAGGGTAAGGTTTAGTGTGAGAGTTAGGGTGAGAGTGTGGGTTAGGTTTAGTGTGAGTGTTAGGGTGAGTGTTAGGGTGAGTGTTAGGGTGAGGGTTAGGTTTAGTGTTAGGGTTAGGGTGAGGGTGAAGGTTAGGGTTAGGGTGAGGTTGAGAGTAAGGGATAGGTTTAGGGTTAGGGTTAGGGGTATTGTTAGGGTTAGGGTTAGGTTTAGGGTTAGGGTGAGGGTGGGGGTTAGGGTTAGGGATAGCAATAGGGTTAGCATGAGGGTGAAGGAGAGAGTTAGGTTTAGGATTAGGGTTAGGTTTACGGTTAGGCTTAGGGTTAGGGTGATGGTTAAGGTGAGGTTTCAGGTCAGGTTAGGGTTAGGGTTAGGGTGACGGTTAGTGTTAGGGTGATATTTAGGGAAAGGGTGAGGGTTAAGGAAAGGGTGAGGGTTAGGGTGATTGTGAGGGATAGGGTTTGGGTGAGGGTTAGGGTGACGTTGAGGGTTAGTGTGAGGTTGAGGGTTAGGGTTAGCATTAGGGTGAGCGTTTGGGTTAGGGTTATGTTGAGGGTGAGTTTTAGGGTTAGGGTTATGTTGAGGGTGAGGGATAGGGTGAGGGTTAGGGTTAGGGTTAACATTAGGGTTAGCGTGAGGGTGAGGGAGAGGGTTAGGTTTAGGATTAGGGTTAGGTTTGGGGTTAGGCTTAGGGTGAGGGTGATGGTGAGGGTGAGGCTAAGGGTCAGGGTTAGGGTTTGTGTTAGGGAGAGGGTTAGTGTAAGGGTGATATTTAGGGAAAGGGTGAGGGTTAAGGTGACGGTGAGGGTTAGGGTGAGGGTGAGGTTTAGGGTAAGGGTTAACATTAGGGTGAGGGTTAGTGTTAGGGTTAGTGTTAGTGTGGGGATGAAGGTTAGGGTTAGGGTTATGGTTAGTGTGGGGTTAAGGTTTAGGGTGAGGTTTAGGTTGAGAGTTAGGTTGAAGGAGAGGGTTAGGTTTAAGGTGAGGGTTAGTTTTAGGGTTCGGGTTAGGATTAGGGTGAGGGTATGTGTTAGGGTGAGTGTTAAAGTTAGGGTGAGGGTTAGGGATATGGTTAAGGTTAGGGTTAGGGTGATGGTGAGGGTGAGTGTTAGTTTTAAAGTTAGTTTCAGGGTGAGGGTGAGGTTCATAGTTAGAATTAGGGTTAGGGTTAGGGTTACACTAGGGTGAGGGTGAGGGTGAGGGTTAGGGTTGGGGTGATCTGTAGAGTTAGGCCGAGGTTTACGATTAGGTTTAGGTTTAGGATGAGGATTAGGCGGAGGGATGGGGTTAGTATTAGGGTTAGTGTGAGGGGTAGGGTTAGGGTTAGGGTTATTGTTAGGGTTAGGCTTAGGGTTAGAGTTAGGGTTATGGTGAGAGTGAGGATGAGTGTTAGGATTAGGCATAGGAATAGGGTTTTTGTTATGGTTAGGGTTAGCGTTAGGGTGAGGGTTATGTTTAGGCTTAGCGTTAAGATTATTGTTATGGTGAGAGTTAGGGTGAGGGTAAGAGTTAGGTTCAGGGTTAGGGTGAGGGTTAGGGTTAAGTTCAGGGTGAGGGTTAAGTTTAGGGTGAAGGTTAGGGTTAGGGTTAGTGTTAGGGTGAGGGTGAGTGTGAGGGTTAGGGTGAGACTGAGGTTGAGGGTGTGGGTTAGGTTTAGGGTAAGGGAGAGGGTGAAGATGAGGTTTAGGGTTATGATTAGGGTTAGGGTTAGGGTGAGGTTGAGGGTTAGATTAATGGTTAGGTTGAGGTTTAAGGTTACTGTGAGGGTTGGGTGTGCATGAGGGTAAGGGTTAGGGTGATGGTTAGGGTGAGGGTGAGACTTAATGATAGGGTTAGTGTTAGAGTAAGGTTTAGTGTGAGGGTAAGGGTTAGGGTTTGGTTTGGGGTTAGTGTGAGGATGAGGGTTAAGGTTAGGGTTAGGGGGAGGGTTAGAGTTAGTGTGAGGGGTAGGGTGAAGGTGTGGGTAAGGGTTAGGGTGAGGGTTAGGGTTAGGTTTAGGGTTATGGTGGGGGTTAGGGTGAGGTTTGGGGTTAGGGTTAGGGTTATGTTTAGGATGAGGTTTAGGGTGAGGGTGAGGGTTAAAGTGAGGGTGAGGGTTAGTGTGAGGGTGAGGGTTAGGGTTAGGGTGAGTGTTAGGGTTAGGATTAGGGTTAGGATGAGGGCTATGGTGAGGGTGAGGGTTAGTGTTAGGGTTAGGGTTAGGTTGAGGGTTAGGGTTAGGGTGAGGGATCGGGTGAGGGGTACGTTTAGGGTTAGGTTTAGGTTGAGGGTAAAGGTTAGGATGAGTTTTAGCCTGAGGATGAGGTTTAGGGAGAGGATTACGGTTAGGTTGAGGGTTAGGGTTAGGATTAGGTGATGGTATGCTTTAGGGTGAGGGTTAGGGTGAAGGATAGCGTTAGGGTGAAGGTTAGGGATACGGTTAGGGTTATGGTTAGAGTGACAGTGAGAGTTAAGGTTAGTTTTTAGGTTAGGGTTAGGGTTAGGGATACGGTTATGGTTAGGGTTAGGGTGACGGTGAAGGTTAGGGTGAGGTTTAGGGTTAGGGTGAGGTTAAGGTTTAGGGTGAAGTTTAGGGTGAGGTGAGGTTTAGGGTGAGTGTTAAGGTGAGGGTAAAGGTGAGGGTGAGGGTATGTGTTAGATTGAGGGTTAGGTTGAGGGTTAGGTTTAGGGTGAGGGTTAGTGATAGGTTTACGGTTAGGATTAAGGTGAGGGTGAGGGTGAGGTTTAGGGTTAGGGTTAGGTTCAGGGTGAGGGTGAGGTTCAGGGTTAGGATTAGGGTTAAGGTTAGGGTTAGGCTTAGGCTGAAGGTGAGGGTGTGGCTGAGGGTTAGGGTTTGGGTGAGAGTGATGATTAAGGTGAGTTTTAGTGTGTGGGTTAGTGTTGGGGTTAGTGTGAGGATTAGGATTAGAGTTATGGTTAGGGTAAGGGTTAGGGTTAGATATAGGGTAAGGTTTAGTGTTAGGGTTAGGGTGAGAGTGAGGGATAGGTTTAGTGTGAGTGTTAGGGTGAGGGTTAGGTTTAGTGTTAGCTTTAGGGTGAGGGTGAGGGTTAGGGTGAGTGTGAGGTTTAGGGTTTCGCTGAGGGTTAGGGTGAAAGTGAAGTTTACGGGGAGGGTGAGACTTAGAGTTAGGGTTAGGTTTAGGGTGAGGGTTAGTGTGAGGATAAGGGTTAGGGTTAGGTTTAGGGTTAGTGTGAGGATTAGGGTTAGGGAGAGGGTTAGAGTTATGGTGAGTGTGAGGGTTATCTTTAAGGTTGTGTGAGGGGTAGGGTTAGGGTGAGGGGTAGGGTTAGGTTTTGGGTTAGGGTGAGGGTGATGGTGAGGGTGAGGTTTAGGGTGAGGGTGAAGTTGAGGGTGATGGTGAGGGTTAGGTTTAGGGTTAGGTTGAGGTTTAGGCTTAGTGTGAGGGTTGGGCGAGCATGAGCTTAAGGGATAAGGTGAGGGTTAAGGTGAGGGTGAGAGTTTGGGTTAGGGTTAGTGTTTGGGTGTGGGTTCATGTGAGGGTTAGGGTTAGGGTTAGGTTTAGGGTTAGTGTGAGGTTTACGGTTA
Organism: Dipodomys merriami; assembly: GCF_024711535.1. NCBI lineage: Eukaryota > Metazoa > Chordata > Mammalia > Rodentia > Heteromyidae > Dipodomys > Dipodomys merriami. Next base: position 40,000 of record NW_027203137.1, read on the forward strand.
GGGTGAGGGTAAGTGTTCGGGTGAGGGTTAGGATTAGGGTGATTGTTATGGTTAGGTTGAGGGTTTGGGTTAGGGTTATTGTTAGGGTAAGGTTTAGGGTTACAGTTACGGTGAGAGTGAGGGTGAGAGTTAGGGTTAGGGTAAGGGTGAAGTTTAGTGTTAGGGTTAAGGTTAGAGTTCGGGTTAAGGTGAGGGTGAGGTTTAGGGGTAGAGTTAGGATTAGGGTGATGTTTAGGGTTAGGGTGTGTGTTAGGTTGGGGTTGTAGGTAAGGGTAAATTTGAGTGTTAGCCTGAGGGTGAGCGTTACAGTAAGGGTGAGGGTTAGGGTTAGGGTGAGGGTTAGTGTTAGGATTAGGGTGAGGGTGAGGGTTAGTTTGAGGATTAGTGTTAGGGTTAGTGTGAGGTTTAGGGTGAGGATGAGGGTTAGGATTAGTGTTATGGTGAAGTTTACGGTTAGGTTGATGCTTAGGGTTTGTGTGAGCGTTAGAGTTAGCATTGGGGTTTATGTTAGGGTGAGGGTAAGTGTTAGGGTGAGGGTTAGGATTAGGGTGAGGGTTATGGTTAGGGTGACTGTGAGGGTTAGGGTTAGGGTTATTGTTAGGTTTAGGGTTAGGGTTAGGGTTATTGTTAGGGTTAGGGTTAGGGTTAGGTTTAGGGTTAGGGTTAGGATGAAGTTTAGTTTTAGGGTTATGGTTAGAGTTAAGGTTAGGGTGAGGGTGAGATTTAGGGTTAGAGTTAGGGTTAGTGTTAGTGTTATGGTTAGGGTGAGGGTTAGGGTTAGTCTTAGGCTTAGGCTTAGGCTTAGGCCGAGCATGAGGGTGAGAGTTAGGTTTCTGGTTAGGGTTCGGGTTAGGGCGAAATTTAGATTGAGGTTTGGAGTTAGGATTAGGGTAAGGGTGAGGGCTAGGGTTAAGCTTAGGATGAGGGCTAGGATTAGGGATACAGTTAGGTTTAGGATTAGGGTTAGGGTGAGGGTGAGTATGAGGTTTAGGGTTAGGGTTAGGCTTAGAGTTAGGGTGAGGGTTAGGGTTAGGCTTTGGCTTAGTGTGAGGGTGAGGCTGAGGATTAGGTTTAGGGTTAGGGATAGGATTAAGGTTAGGGTTAGTGTTAGGTTTAGTGTTAGGTTTAGCGTTAGGATTAGGGTGAGGGTATGTTTGAGGGTGAGGGTTAGGGTGAGGGTTAGGGTTAGGGATACGGTTAAGGTTATGGTTAGAGTGATGGTGTGAGTGAGTGTTAGTTTTAATGTTAGGGTAATGTTTAGTGTTAGGGTTATAGTGAGAGTGAGGGTTAGGTTTAGTGTGAGTGTTTGGGTGAGGTTTAGGTTTATTGTTAGCTTTAGGCTGAGGGTGAGGATTAGGGTTAGGGTAAGGGTTAGGGTTAGGTTTTGGGTTAGGGTGAGGATGAGGGTGAGGGTGAGGGTTAGGGTGAGGGTGAAGTTTAGGGTGATGATGAGGGTGACAGTTAGGGTTAGGTTGAGATTTAGGCTTAGTGTGAGGGTTGGGTTAGCATGAGTTTAAGGGATAGGTTGAGGGTTAAGTTTAGGGTGAGGGTTATGGTTAGGGTGAGTGTGAGGGTTAGGGTTATTGTTATGGTTAGGGTTAGAGTTATGGTTATGGTTATGGTTATGGTTAGTGTTAGGGTTAGAATGAAGTTTAGTTTTAAGGTATGTGTTAGAGTTAAGGGTAGGGTGAGGGTGAGATTTAGGGTTAGAGTTAGGGTTAGTGTTAGTGTTAGGGTTAGGGTGAGGGTTAGGCTTAGGCTTAGGCTTATGCCGAGCATGAGGGTTCGGGGTAGGGTTCGGGTTAGGGTTCGGGTTAGGGTGAAGTTTAGATTGAGGTTTAGGCTTAGGATTAGGGTAAGGGTTAGGGCTAGGGTTAGGTTTAGGGTGAGGGCTAGGGTTAGGGATAGGGTTAGGTTTAGGATTAGAGTTAGGGTGAGGGTGAGTGTGAGGTTTAGAGTTAGGGTTAGGCTTAGAATTAGGGTGTGGGTTAGGGTTAGGCTTTGGGTTAGTGTGAGGGTGAGGCTGAGGATTAGGCTTATTTTTAGGGTTAGGTTTATTGTTAGGGTTAGTGTTAGTGTTAGTGTTAGGGTTAGGGTTATGGATAGAGTTAGGGTTAGAGTTAGGATTAGCCTTAGGGTTAGGATGAGGGTGAGGGTGGGTTTGAGGATTAGAGTTAGGGTTTGGGTAAGGCTTAGGTTTAGGCTTATTGTTAGTGTTATGCTTAGGGTTAAGTGAGCATGAGGTGAGCATGAGGCTGAAGGTGAGGTTTATGGTTAGGGTTAGGGTTAGTGTTATTCTTAGGGTTAGGGTTAGAGACACGGTGAAAATGAGGTTGAGGGTGAGGGTTTTGGTTAGGGTGCGGTTTAGGGATAGGTTTATGGTAAGGGTTAGGGTGAGGGTGAGGTTTACAATTAGAGTTATTTTTATGGGGAGGGTTAGGGTTAGGGTTTGGGTTAGGGTTAGGGTTAGGGTTACGGTGAGGGTTAGTGTTAGGGTTAGGTTTAGGGTTAGGCTGAGGGTGAGGGTGGGTGTGAGGATTAGGGTTAGGGTTAGGGTTAGCCTCAGGTTTAGGCTGAGGGTGAGGGTGAGGGTGAGGGTTAGGATTAGTTTGAGGGTTAGGGTGAGGATTAGTGTTAGGGTTAGTGTTAGTGTTAGGGTTAGGGTGAGGGTGAGATTTTGGGGTAGAGTTAGGGTTAGGGTGAGAGTTAGTTTGAGTGTTAGGGTTAGGGTGAGGGTTAGGATGGGGGTGAAGGTAAGGGAAAACGTGACGGTTAGGCTGAGTGTGAAGTTTATTGCAAGGGTGATGGTTAGGTTTAGGGTGAGGGTGAGGGTTAGGGGTAGTGTGAGAGTTAGGGTTCGGGTTAATATTAGGATTAGGGTTAGGATTAGGTTAAGGGTTACGGTGAGGGTGAGGGTTAGTGTCAGTTTGAGAGTTAGGGTTAGGATTAGTGTTAGGTAGAGGGTTAGGGTTAGGGTGAGTGTTAGGGTGAGAGTTAGGATGAGGGTTAGAGTTAGGATTAGGTTTAGGGTGAAGGCTAGGGGCGGGTGAGGTTTAGGGTTAGGGTTAGGGTGAGGTTTACGGTTAGGTTTAGGGTTAGTGTGAGGGTTAGGATGAGAGTTAGGGTTACGGTGATGTGAGGGTTAGGGTTGGCGTGAGGTTTAGGTTTAGTATTAGGGTTAGGGTGAGGGTGAGTGTTAGGATTAAGGTTAGGGTTAGAGTTAGCTTTAGGGTTCGGATTAGTGTTATTGTTAGGGTTTACGGTCACAGTAACAGTGAGGGTGAGGATGAGGGTGAGGTTTAGGGAGAGTGTTAGGGTGAGGTTTAGGTTTATGGTTAGGATTAGGGTTAGGGTGAGGGTGAGGTTTAGGGTTAGATTTAGGTTTAGGGGGAGTGTTAGATCAAGGGTTAGGTTTAGGGTTAGTGTTAGGGTTAAGGTTAGGGTGAGGGTTAGTTTGAGGTTTAGGGTTAGGGTTATGGTTAGTGTTAGGATTAGGGTGAAGGTGAGGGTGAGCGTGAGGGTGAGGTTTAGGCTTAGGCTTAGGCTAAGGGTTAGCCTGAGGGTGAGGATGGGATGAGGATTAGGGTTAGGGTGATGGTTAGGATTAGGGTAAAGGTGAGGGCTCGGGGGAGGGTGAGGGTTAGGGTAAGGCTTAGGCTTAGGCTTAGGGTTAGGCTGAGGGTGAGTTTGAGGATGAGCGTTAGGGTTAGCGTGATGGTTAATTTTACGGTTAGGGTGAGGGTTAGGATGAGGTTTAGGGTTAGGGTGAGGTTAGGGTGAGGATGATGGTAAGGGTAAAGGTGAGGTTTACACTGAGGGTGAGGTTTAAGATAAGGGTGAGGGTTGGGTTAGGTTTAGGGTTAGTGTAAGGGTTAGGGTTAAGGATAGGATAAGGGTTAGAATGAGGATTAGTGTTACGGTTAGTGTGAGGATTAGGGTGAGGATGAGGGTCAGGTTTAGGGAGAGGGTGAGGGTTAGAATTAGGGTTAGTGTGAGGGCTAGGGTGAGGGTTAGGGTTAGTGTGAAGGTTAGTGTTAGCGTTAGGGTTAGTGTTAGGTTGACGGTAAGTGGTAGGGGGAGGGTTAGGGTTAGGGTGAGGGTTATGGTTAGGGTGAGGGTTAGGGTTAAGGTGAGGGTGAATGTTAGGTTGAGTGTTAGGGTGAGGGTTAGGGTTAGGGATAGAGTTAGGTTTAGGATTAGGGTAAGGGTGAGGGTGAGTGTGAGGGTTAGGGTTAAGGTTAGGCTTAGGGATAGGGTGCGGGTTAGGGTGAGGGTTTGGGTTAGGATGAGGGTCAGGCTGAGGATTAGGGTTAGGTTTAGGGTTATGGTTAGGGTTAGATTTAGGGTTAGGGTTAGGATTATGGTTAGGGTTAGGGTTAGGCTTAGGCTTATTGTTAGGCTGAGGTTGAGTCTGAGGTTTAGGGTTATAGTTATGGTTAGGGTTAGGATTAGGGTTAGGGGAAGTGTTATTGTTAGGGTTAGGGTTAGAGTTATGATGAGGTTGAGAGTGAGGGTTAGAATTAGGGTTAGGGTGAGGGCTAGGGTGTGGGTTAGTGTTAGGGTGAAGGTTAGGTTTAGGATTAGGGTTATGATTAGGGTGAGCGTAAGGGTTAGGGTTATTGTTAGGGTTAGGGTTAGGGTTATGGTTACAGTGAGTGTGAGGGTGAGAGTTAGGGTTAGTGTTAGGGTGAAGTTCAGTGTTAGGGTTAGGGTTAGAGTTAGGGTTAAGGTGAGGGTGATGTTTAGGGGTAGAGTTAGGTTTAGGGTGAGGGTTAGGGTCAAGGTAAGGGTTAGGGTGAGGGTTAGGGTGGGGTTGAAGGTAATGGTAAATTTGAGGGTTAGCCTGAGGGTGAGGGTAACAGTAAGGGTGAGGGTTAAGGTTAGGGTGAGGGTTAGTGTTAGGGTTAGGGTGAGGGTGAGGGTTAGATTGAGGATTAGTGTTAGGGTTAGTGTGAGGTTTAGGGTGAGGTTGAGGGTTAGGGTTAGTGTTATTGTGAGGTTTATGGTTAGGGTAATGCTTAGGGTTAGTGGGAGCGTTAGTGTTAGCTTTAGGGTTTATGTTAGGGTGAGGGTAAGTTTTAGAGTAAGGGTTAGGGTTAGGGTGAGGTTTATGGTTAGGGTGAGTGTGAGGGTTAGGGTTAGGTTTATTGTTAGGGTTAGGTTTTGGGTTAGGGTTATGGTTATGGTTAGGGTTCGATTGAGGTTTAGTTTTAAGGTTAAGATGAGGGTGAGATTTAGGGTTAGAGTTAGGGTTAGTGTTAGTGTTAGGGTTAGGGTGAGGTTAGGGTTAGGGTTAGGCTTAGGCTTAGGCTTGGGCTTAGGCCGAGCATGAGGGTGAGGGTTAGGGTTCGGGTTAGGGTTCGGGTTAGTGTGAAGGTTAGATTGAGTTTTAGGATTAGGATTAGTGTAAGGGTGGGGGCTAGGGTTAGGGTTAGGGTGAGGGCTAGAGTTAGGGATAGGGTTAGGTTTAGGATTAGGGTTAGGGTGAGGGTGAGTGTGAGGTTTAGGTTTAGGGTTAGGCTTAGAGTTAGGGTGAGGGTTAGGGTTAGGGTTTGGGTTAGGGTGAGGATGAGGCTGAAGATTAGGGTTAGGTTTATGGTTAGGTTTAGGATTAAGGTTAGTGTTAGGATTAGGGTTATGGTGAGGGTTAGGGTTAGAGTTAGAATAAGGCTTATGTTTAGGATGAGGGGGAGGGTGGGTTTGAGGATTAGAGTTAGGGTTAGGGTTAGGTTTAGGTTTAGGCTTATTGTTAGTGTTATGGTTAGGGTTAAGTTTGCGGTGAGCATGAGGCTGGAGGTGAGAGTTATAGTTAGGGTTAGGGTTGAGTTAGGGTTATTGTCATTCTTAGGGTGAGGGTTAGGGTTAGGGTGCGGTTTAGGGTTAGGTTTAGGGTTAGGGTTAGTGTGAGGGTGAGGTTTAGGATTAGAGTTAGTGTTAGTGGGAGGGTTAGGGTTAGGGTTTGGGATAGGGTGAGGGTGGGGCTGAGGATTACGGTTAGGTTTAGGGTTAGGTTTAGCGTTAGGTTTAGGGTTAGGGTTAGGGTTATGGGGAGGGTTAGGATGAGGGTTAGTGTTAGGATTAGGGTTAGGCTGGGGTTGAGGCTGAGGGTGAGGCTTATGGTTAGGGTTAGGATTAGGGTTAGGGTAAGTGTTATAGTTAGTGTTACGGTTAGACTTATGGTGAGGTGGAGGGTGAGGGTGTGGGTTAGGGTTAGGGTGAGGTTTAGGGTTAGAATTTGGGTTAGGGATAGTTTTAGTTTGAGGGTGTCGTTAAGGTTAAAGTTGAGGGTTAGGCTGAGGGTGAGGGTTACGGTAAGGGTGAGGGTTAGGTTTAGGGTGAGGGTTAGGGTTAGGGTTGGCGTGAGTGTTAGGGTTCGGGTTAAGTTTAGGGTTTGGTTGAGGGTTAGGGTACGGGTAACGGTGAGGGTGAGGGTTAGGGTTAGGTTGAGGGTTAGTGTTAGGATTAGGGTTAGGGTGAGGTGAAGTTTAGGGTTAGTGTTAGGATGAGGGTTATGATGAGGGTTAGGGATAGGATTAGGGTTAGTGTGAGGGCTAGTTTGAGGTTAAGGTTTAGGGTTAGCATTAGGGTGATGTTTAGGGTTAGGGTTAGGGTGAGGGTGAGGGTGAGGTTTACGGTTAGATTTAGGGTTAGGGTGAGGCTGAAATTGCGGGTTAGGTTTATGTTAGTGTTAAAGATAGGGTTAGTGTGAGGGTTAGGTTGAGGGTGAGGGTTAGGCTTAAGGTTAGTATTAGGAATAGCATAAGGGTTAGGGTGAGTGTGAGGGTTAGGGTTAGGCTTAGGTGTAGGGTTAGGCTGAGGGTGAGGTTGAGATTGAGGGTTAGGGTTAGGTTTATGGTGAGAGATAGGGTTCGTTTAAATTTAGGGTTAGGGTGAGGGTTAGGGTTAGGTTTAAGGTGAGCTTGAGTTTTAGGGTAAGGTTGAGGCTTAGGGTTAGGATTAGGTTTAGGGTAAGGGTTAAGGTTAGGGTTAGGGTGAGGTTAAGTATGAAGATTAGGGATAGGGTGAGGGCTAGGTTGAGGGTGAGGTTTAGGGTTATTGTTAGATTAAGGTTGAGGTTTAGAGTTAGGGTTATGTTGAGGGTTAGTTTGAGGGTTAGGGTTACGGTGAGGGTGAGGGTTAGGGTTAGGGTGAGGTTGATGGTAAGTGTAAAGGTGAAGTTTAGGCTGAGGTTGAGGGTTAGGGTGACGGTTAGTGTTTGGTTTAGGGTAAAGGTAAGGGTGAGGGTTAGGTTCACGGTGATTGTTAGATTGAGGATAAGGTTTAGGGTTCGTGTGAGGTTTAGGGTGAGGATGTGGGTTAGGGTTAGGGTGAGGGTGAGGGTAAAAGTTAGGGTTAAGGTGAGGGCTAGGGTGAGGGTGAGTGTTAGGGTTAGGGTTAGGGTTAGGGTGAGGTTTAGGATTATGGTGAGGGTTAGAGTTAGTGTGAGGTTTAGTGTTCGGGTTAGGGGCAGTGTTAGGGAGAGGGTAAGTGTTAGGGTGAGGGTTAGGTTTAGGGTGAGGTTTATGGTTAGGGTGAGGCTTATGGTTAGTGTTATTGTTAGGGTTAGGTTTACGGTTACGGTGAGTGTGAGGGTGAGATTTAGGGTTAGGGTTAGGGTGAAGTTTAGTGTTAGGGTTAGGGTTAGATTTAGGGTTAAGTTGAGGGTGGGGTTTAGGGGTAGAGTTAGGTTTAGGGTGCGAGTTAGGGTCAGGGTTAGGGTTAGGCTGCGGGTTAGGGTGGGGTTGAAGTTAAGGGTAAATTTGAGGGTTAGGCTGAGGGTCAGGGTTACAGTAAGGGTGAGGGTTAGGGTTAGGGTGAGGGTTAGTGTTTGAGTGAGGGTGATGGTGAGGGTTAGATTGAGGATTAGTGTTAGGGTTAGTGTGAGGTTTAGGGTGAGGATGAGGGTTAGGGTTAGTGTTAGGGCGAGGTTTATGGTTAGGGTGATGCTTCGGGTTAGTGTGAGCGTTAGAGTTAGCATTGGGGTTTATGTTAGGGTGAGGATAAATGTTAGGGTGAGGGTTAGGGTTAGGGTGAGGGTTATGGTTAGGGTGAGTGTGAGTGTTAGTGTTAGGGTTATTGTTAGGGTTAGGGTTAGGGTTATGGTTAGTGTTAGTGATAGGTTTAGGGTTAGTGTTAGGGTTAGGATGAGGCTTAGTTTTACTGTTAGGGTTAGAGTTAAGGTTAGGGTGAGGGTGACAGTTAGGGTTAGAGTTAGGGTTAGTGTTAGTGTTAGGGTTAGGGTGAGGGTTAGGGTTAGGTTTAAGCTTAAGCTTAGGCTCGGGCTTAGGCCGAGCATGAGGGTGAGGGTTAGCGTTTGGGTTAGGGTTCGGGTTAGTGTGAAGTTTAGATTGAGGTTTAGGGTTAGGATTACGGTAATGGTGAGGGCTAGGGTTAGGGTTAGGGTATGGGCTAGGGTTAGGGAAAGGGTTAGGTTGAGGATTAGGGTTAGGGTGAGTGTGAGTGTGAGGTTTAGGGTTAGGGTTAGCCTTAGAGTTAGGGTGAGGGTTAGGGTTAGGGTTTGGGTTATTGTGAGGGTGAATCTGAGGATTAGGGTTAGTTTTAGGGTTAGGTTTATGGTTAGAGTTATTGTTAGGCTTAGGCTTAGGATGAGGGTGTGGGTGGGGTTGAGGATTAGAGTTAGGGTTTGGGTTAGGCTTAGGGTTAGGTTTATTGTTAGTGTTATGGTTAGGGTTAATTTTGCTGTGAGCATGAGGCTGAAGGTGAGGGTTATGGATACGGTTAGGGTTAGGGTTAGGGTTAGGGGGAGGGATAGGGTGATGTTTAGGGTTAGGGTTAGTGTTAGGGTAAGTGTGAGGGTGAGGGTTAGGTTGAGGTTTAGGGATATGGTTAGGTTTAGGTTTAGGGTTAGGGTGAGACTGAGTGTGAGGTTTAGGGTGAGGATTAGGCTTAGGCTTATGGTTAGGCTAATGGTGAGGATGGGGGTGAGGATTAGGTTTAGGGCTAGGCTTAGGCTTAGGGTTAGGCTGAGGGTGAGGGTGGAGGTGAGGTTTAGGGTTAGGGTGATGGTTAGGATTAGGGTAAGGGTGAGGGCTCCGGTGAGGGCTAGGGTTAGGGTAAGGCTTAGGCTTAGGCGTCGGGTTAGGCTGAGGGTCATTTTGAGGGTGAGGTTTAGGGTTAGCATGATGGTTAGGTTTACTGTTAGTGTGAGGGTTAGGATGAGATTTAGGGTTCGGGTGAGGTTAGGGTGAGGATGATGGTAAGGGTAAAGGTGAGGTTTACGCTGAGGGTGACTGTTAAGATGAGGGTGAGGGTTAAGGTAAGGGTGGGGGTTAGTGTTAGGGTGAGGCTGAGTGTGAGATTTAGGGTGAGGATTAGGATTAGGCTTACAGTTAGGCTAAGGGTGAGGGTGGGGGTGAGGATTAGGGTTAGGGTGATGGTTAGGGTTAGGGGTAGTGTTATTGTTAAGGTTAGGGTTAGAATTACCATGAGGGTGAGGGTGGGGGTGAGGATTAGTGTTAGGTTTAGGTTTAGGGTGGGGTTTAGGGTTGGTTTAGGATTATGGTTAGGGTTTGGGTGAGGTTTAGGGTTAGATATAGTGTTAGGGGGAGGGAAAGTGTGAGGGTCAGGGATAGGGTTTATTGTTAGGGTTAGGGTGAGGGTGAGGGTTAGGTTGAGATTTAGGGTTAGGGTTAGGATTAGGGTTAGTGTGAGGGTTAATTTTAGGGTTAGGGTTAGTTTTAGGGTGAGGGTTGGTGTTAGGGTGAGGGTTTGGGTTATTGTGAGGGTTAGGGTTAGGGTGAGGGTTAGGATAAGGATTAGGGTTATTGTTAGGGTTAGGTTTAATGTTATGGTGAGGGTGAGGATGAGGGTTAGGGTTAGGGTTAGGGTGAGGTTTAGGGTTTGGTTTAGGGTTAGAGTGACGTTTAGGGTGAGTGTGAGGATTAGGGTTAGAGTTAGGGTTAGGGTGAAGGTTAAACTGAGGTTTAGGGTTAGGGTTAGTGTTAGGGTTAGGGTTAGGGTGAGAGTAAGGGGTGTGTTAGGATTACAGTTTTGGTTAGGTTTATGGTTAGGGTTAGCCTTAGGGTTAGGTGAGGCTGAGGTTTAGGGTTAGTATTAGGGTTAGGGTGAGGCTGAGGGTGAGGGTGAGGTTAGGATTAGGGTTAAGATTAGGATTCGGGTTTTGGTTAGGGTGAGTGTGAGGGTTAGGGTTAGGGTTAGCCTTAGGTTTAGGCTGAGGGTGAGGCTTATGGCAAGGGTGAGCAATAGGGTTAGGGTGAGGGTTAGGGTTAGGGTTAGTGTGAGAGTTAGGGTTCGGGTTAAGTTTAGGGTTAGGGTTAGGGTAAGGGTTTCGGTGAGGGTGAGGGTTAGTGTCAGTTTGAGAGTTAGGGTTAGGATTAGGGTTAGAGTGAGGGTTAGTGTTAGGGTTAGTGTTAGGGGGTGGGTTAGGATGAGGGTTAGGGTTAGGATTATGGTTAGGGTGAGGGCTAGTGGCAGGTGAGGTTTAGCGTTAGGGTTAGGGTGAGGTTTATGGTTAGGGTTAGGGTTTGGGTTAGGGTGAGGTTGAGGTTTAGGGTTAGTGTTAGGGTTAGAGTGAGGCTGAGGTTGAGGGTTAGGGTTAGGGTGAGGTTTAGTGTTGGGATTAGTGTTAGAGTTAGGGTTAGAGCGAGGGTTAGGTTGTGGGTGAGGTTTAGGCTTAGCGTTAGGATTAGGTTTAGGATGAGGGTGAGGGTGAGTTTGAGGGTTAGGGTTAGGTTGAGGGTTAGGGTTAGGATTAGGGTTAGATTGAGGGTTAAATTTAGGGTTAGGGTGAGGGTAAGAATGAGGATTAGGGTTAGGATTAGCATTATGGTGAGGGCTAGGTTGAGGGTGAGGGTTAGGGTTAGTGTTAGATTAAGGTTTATGGTTAGGTTTAGCTTTAGGGTGAGGGTTAGGTTGAGGGTTAGGGTTACAGTGAGTGTGAGGGTGAGTGTTAGGGTAAGGGTTAGGGATAGGATTAGGGTTAGGGTGAGGGTGAGTGTTAGGATTAGGTTTAGGGTGAGGGTGAATGTTAGGATTAGGGTTAGGATTATGGTTAGGTTTAGGTTTAGGTTTGGGATAAGGGTTAGGGTGAGGGTGAGGTTTAGGTTTAGATTTAGTTTTAGTTTGAGGTTTAGTTCGGGGGGTGAAGTTTAGGGTTAGTGTTAGGGTTAAGGTTAGGGTGAGGTTTAGGTTGAGGTTTAGGGTTATGGTTAGGGTTATGGTTAGGATTAGGGTGAGGGTGAGTGTTAGGTTGAGGATTAGGGTTAAGGTGAAAGTGAGGGTTAGGGTTACAGTGAGTGTTAGGGTCAGGATTAGGGTTAGGGTGAGGGTGAGTGTTAGGATTATGATTAGGGTTAAGGTTAGGTTTAGGGTTAGGATTAGGGTTAGGGTGAGGCTGAAGTTTAGGGTTAGGGTTTGGTTTAGTTGGAGTGTTAGGTCAGGGGTTAAGGTTAGGTTTAGTGTTAGGGTTAAGGTTAGTGTGAGGGTTAGGATGAGGTTTAGGGTTATGGGTAGGGTTAGTGTTAGGTTTAGGATTAGGGTGAAGGTGAGTGTGAGGTTTAGGGTTAGGGTTAGACTTAGGTTTAGGGTTAGGCTTAGGGTGAGGGTAGAGGTGAGGATTAGGGTTAGGGTGATGGTTAGGGTTAGGGTGAGTGTTAGGGTTAGGATGAGTGTTAGGTTTAGGATTAGGGTTAGGGTGAGGGCTAGGGTGAGGTTGAGGATTAGAATAAGGTTTAGGGTTAGGGTGAGGGTTTGGGTGAGGATGAAGGTAAGGGTAAAGGTGGGTTTAGGGTGAGGGTGAGGGTTAAGATAAGGTTGAGGGTTAGGTTTAGGATTAGGGTTAGATTTAGTGGCCAGGTTAGGGTCAGGGTGATTGTAAGATTGAGGATTAGGGTTAGAGTTAGTGTGAGGTTTAGAGAGAGGATGAGGTTTAGGGTTAGGGTGAGGGTGAGGGTTAGAATTACGGTTAGGTTGAGGGCTAGGGTGAGGGTGAGGGTTAGGGTTAGGTTTAGGGTGAGGGTGAGGGTGAGGTTTAGGGTTAGGGTTAGTGTTACAGTTAAGGTGCGTTTGAGGGTTAGTTTGAGGTTTAGGGATAAGTTTAGGTTTAGTATTAGGGTTCGATTGAGGGTGAGTGTGAGGGTTAGGGTGAAGGTTAGGCTTAGGCTTCTGGTTAGGCTGAGGGTGAGGGTGGGGTGAGGATTATGGTTAGGGTGATGGTTCGGGTTAGGTTTAGTGTTATTGTTAGGGTTTGGGTTAGAGTTACGGTGAGGGTGAATGTGCAAGTGAGGGTTAGTGTTAGGTTTAGGGTGGGGTTTAGGGTTAGGGTTAGGGTTACGGTGAGGCTGAGGTTTAGGTTTAGAAATAGGGTTAGGGGTAGGGTTAGGGAGAGGGTTAGGCTTACGCTTAGGCTTAGGCTTAGCTCGAGCATGAGGGTTCGGGTAGGGTTCGGGTTCAGGTTCGGGTTAGGTTTAGGTTGAGAGTTAGGTTGAGGTTTAGGGTTAGGATAAGTTTAAGGGTGAGGGCTAGGCTGAGGGTTAGGTTGAGGGTTATGGTTAGGGATAGGGTTAGGTTTAGGATTAGGGTTAAGTTGAGTGTGAGGGTTAGGATTAGGGTTAGGGTTAGGCTTAGAGTAAGAATGAGGTTTAGGGTTAGTGTTTGCGTTAGGATGAGTTTGAGGCTGAGGATTAGGGTTAGGTTTAGGGTTAGGTTTAGGGGTAGTGTTAGTGTTAGTTTTAGGGTTAGGGTTAGGGTTAGGGTGAGGTTTAGATATAGGGTCAGGGGGAGGGTTAGGGTGAGGGTTACGATTAGGGGTAGTGTAAGGTTTAGGTTGAGGGTGAGGGTTACGTTGACGTTTAGGGATAGGGTTAGGGTTAGGTTCAGTTTGAGGGTTAGTGTTAGTGTTAGGGTTAGTGTTAGGGTGAGGGTAAGTGTTAAGGTGAGGTTATGGGTTATGGTGACGGTTATGGTTAGGGTGATGGTTAGGGTTATGGTTAGGTTTATTGTTAGGTTTAGGTTTAGGGTTATGGTTACAGTGAGGTTGAGGGTGAGGGTTAGGGTTAGGGTTAGTTTGAGGTTTAGGGTTTGGGTTAGGGTTAGGGTTAGGGTGAGCGTGAGGGTGAGGTTTAGGGTTAGAGTTAGGGTTAGGGTGAAGCTTAGGGTTAGGTTTAGGGTGAGAGTTAGGGGGAGGGTAAGGATTATTGTTAGGGTAAGGGATAGCATTAGGGTTAAGATTAAGTTGAGGGTCAGTGTGTTTTTTAGGGTTAGGTCTAGGGTTAGGCATAGGTTTAGGCTGAGGTTGAAGATGATGGTTAGGGTTAGGGTTAGGGTTAGGGATAGGGGGAGGGTTAGGATTAGGGTTAGGTTTAGGATTAGGGTTTCGGCAAGCGCTAGGGTGAGGGTGAGGCTTAGGGTTAGAGTTAGGGTGAGGTTTATGGTTAGGGTTAGGCTTAGGGTGAGGGTGAGCGATATGGTTAGGGTTAGGCTTAGGCTTAAGGTTAGACTGTGGGTGAGGGTGGGGGTGAGGTTTAGGTTTAGGGTGAGTGTGAGGGTTACCGTTAGGTTGAGAGTTAGAGTTAGAATTAGGGTTAGGGTGAAGGTTAAGGTTAGGGTTAGGGTGAGGGTAAGGATGAGGATTAGGGTTAGGATTAGGGTTAGAGTGAAGGCTAGGGTGAGGTTGAGGGTTAGGGTTAGTGTTAGATTAAGGTTTAGGGTTAGGGTTAGGGTTAGGCTGAGGATTAGTTTGAGGGTTAGGGTTACAGTGTGGGTGAGGATTAGGGTTAGGGTGAGGATTAGGGTTAGGATTAGGGTTAGCTTGAGTGTGAGTATTAACTTTAGCGTTAGGGTTAGGGTTAGGATTAGTGTTATTGTTAAGGTTAGTGTTAGAGTTATTGTGAGGGTGAGGGTGAGGGTGAGGGTTAGGGTTAGGGTTAGGTTGAGGTTTAGGGTTAGGGATTAGGATTAGGGTTAGGGTGAGGGTGAGGTTTAGGGTTAGATTTAGGGTTAGTTGGAAGGTTAGGTCGAGGGTGAGCCTTAGGTTTAGTTTTAGGATTAAGGTTAGGGAGCGCGTTAGGTTGAGGTTTAGGGTTATGGTTAGGGTTAGGGTTAGGATTAGGGTGAGGGTGAGGGTGAGTGTGAGGGTTAGGGTTAGGCTTAGGCTTAGGCTTAGGGTTAGGCTGAGGGTGAGGGTGGGTGTGAGGATTAGGTTTAGGGTGATGTTTAGGGTTAGGGTTAGTGTGAGGGTTAGGATTAGTTTTAGGGTTAGGGTGAGGGCTAGGGTGAGGGTGAGGTTTAGGGTAAGGTTTATGCTTAGGCTTAGGGTTAGGCTGAGCTTGAGGTTTAGGGTGAGGGTTAGGGTTAGGATGATTGTTAGGTTTACAGTTAGGGTGAGTGTTAGGATGAGGTTTAGGGTTAGGGTGAAGGTTAGACTTAGGTTATGGTGAGGGTGAGGTTTAGGGGTAGAGTTAGGGTTAGTATGAGGGTTAGGGTTAGGGTGCAGGTTAGCCTGGGAGTGACGGTAAGGGTAAAGCTTAGGGTTAGGCTGAGGGGGAGGGTTCCGGTAAGGGTGAGGGTTAGGGTTAGGGTGAGCGTGAGTGTTAACATTAGGGTGAGAGTGAGGGTTAGATTGAGGATTAGCGTTAGGTTTAGTGTGAGGTTTAGGGTAAGGATGATTGTTAGGGTTAGGGTGAAGACTAGGGTGAGTGTGAGGGTTAGGGTTAGTGTTAGTGTGAGGGTAAGTTTTAGGCTGAGGTTAAGGTTAGGGTGAGCGTTATGGTTAGGGTGAGTGTTAGGTTTAGGGTTAGGTGTATTGTTAGGTTTCGGGGTAGGGTTACTGTTACTGTGAGGGTGAGCGTGAGGATTAGTTTAGGGTTAGGATGAGGTTTTGGTTTAGGGTTAGGGTTAGAGTTAGCGTTAGGGTGAGGGTTAGGGTTAGGGTTAGGCTTAGGCTTAGGAAAAGCATGAGGGTGATTGTTCCGCTTCGGTTCCGGGTGAGGGTTAGGTTTGGTTGAGAGTTAGGTTGAGGTTTAGGGTTAGGATAAGTTTAAGGGTGAGGGCTAGGCTGAGGGTTAGGGTGAGTGTTAGGGTTAGGGATAGGGTTATGTTTAGGATTAGGGTTAGGGTGAGTGTGAGGGTTAGGATTAGGGTTAGGGTTAGGCTTAGAGTTAGGATGAGGTTTAGGGTTTGAGTTTGGGTTAGGGTGAGGTTGAGGCTGAGGATTAGGGTTAGGTTTAAGGTTAGGTTTAGGGGTAGTGTTAGTGTTAGGGTTAGGGTTAGGGTTAGGGTTAGGGTGAGGGTGAGATTTAGATATAGGGTTAGTGGGAGGGATAGGGTGAGGGTTAGGGTTAGGGGTAGTGTTAGGTTTAGGTTGAGGGTGAGGGTTAGGTTGAGGTTTAAGGGTAGTGTTAGGGTTAGGGTCAGTGTGAGGGATAGTGTTAGTGTTAGGGTTAGTGTTAGGGTGAGGGTAAGTGTTAGGGTGACTTTATGGGTTAGGGTGACGGTTATGGTTAGAGTGAGGGTTAGGGTTAGGGTTAGGGTTAGGGTTAGGTTTAGGTTAAGGGTTACGGTTAGGGTGAGGGTGAGGGTGAGGGTTAGGGTTAGGGTTAGGTTGAGGTTTAGGGTTTGGGTTAGGGTTAGATTTAGGGTTAGGGTGAGGGTGAGGTTTAGGGTTAGGGTGACGCTTCGGGTTAGGGTTAGGGTCAGAGTTAGGGGAGGGTAAGGGTTAGTGTTAGGGTTAGGGATAGGATTATGTTAAGGGTTAAGGTGAGGGTCAGTGTGTTTGTTAGGGTTGGGTCTAGATTTAGGGTTAGATTTAGGCTGAGGATGAGGGTGATGTTTTAGGGTTAGGGTTAGGTTTAGGGTTAGGGGGAGGGATAGGATTAGGGTTAGGGTTAGGATTAGGGATTCAGCTAGCGCTATGGTTAGGGTGAGGCTTAGGGTTAGAGTTAGGGTGAGGTTTATGGTTAGGGTTAGGGTTAGGGTGAGGTTTAGGTTTAGGGTTAGAGTTAGGGTTAGGGTGAGGCTGAGGGTGAGGGTTAGGGTTAGGGGTAGTGTTAGGTTTAGGTTTAGGGTTAGGATGAGGGTTAGGGTGTGGGTTAGGGTTAGGCTGAGGGTGAGGATGAGGGTGAGGGTTAGGTTGAGGAATAGGATTAGGGTTAGGGTGAGGGCTAGGGTTGGGTGAGGGTTAGGGATAGGGTTAGCGTGAGGTTTACGGTTACGGTGATGGTTAGGGTTAGTGTGATGGTTAGTGTTAGGTTTAGGGTTATTGTTAGGGTTAGGGTAAGTGTTAGTGTGAGGGTTAGGTTTAGGGTGAGGTTTATGGTTAGGGTGAGGGTTAGGGTTATGGTTAAGGTTATTGTTAGTGTTAGGGTTAGGTTTATGGTGAGGGTGAGGGTGAGTGTTAAATGTAGGGTTAGGATGAGGTTTAGGTTTAGGGTTAGGGATAGAATTAGGGTTAGGGTGACAGTGAGGTTTAGGGTTAGAGTTAGGGTTTGTGATAGGGTTAGGGTTAGGGTGAGGGTTAGGGTTTGACTTAGGCTTAGGCTTAGGCTTAGGCTGAGTATGAGGGTGAGGGTTAGGGTAAGGGTTAGGGTTAGCGTTAGGGTTAGGGTTAGGGTTAGGGTTAGGGTTAGGGTGATGGTTCTGTTTAGGATTAGTGTTATTGTTAGTGTTAGGGTTAGAGTTACAGTGAGGGCGCGGGTGCAGGTGAACTTTAGGGTTAGGCTTAGGGTAGGGTTTACGGTTAAGGTTAGGATTAGGGTTAGGTTGAGGGTGAGGTTTAGGTTTAGATTTAGGGTTAGTGTTAGGGTGAGGTTTAGTGTTAGAGTTAGGGTTAGGGTGAGGCTGAGAGTGAGGTTTAGGTTTAGGATTATTGTTAGTGTTAGGCTTAAGGTGAGGGTTAGGTTGAGGGTGAGGGTTAGGGTTAGGGTTAGGATTAGGATTAGGGTTAGGGTTAGGGTGAGTGTGAGTGTTAGGGTTAGGGTTAGGGATAGGCTTAGGGTTAGGCTGAGGTTGAGGGTTAGGGTTAGGGTTAGTGTGAGGTATGGAGTTAGGGTTAGGGTGAGTGTTAGGGTTAGTTTTAGGGTTAGGCTGAGGATTAGGCTGAGGATGAGGGTGTGGGTTAGGGTTAGGATGAGGGTTAGGGGAGGGGAAGGGTTAGTGTTAGGGTTAGGGATAGGATTAGGTTTAGGGTTAAGGTGAGGGTCAGTGTGTTTGTTAGGGTTAGGTCTAGAGTTAGGCTTAGGTTTAGGCTGAGGGTGAGGGTGATGATTAGTGTTAGGGTTAGGGTTATTTTTAGGGTTAGGGTAAGTGTTAGGGTGAGGATTAGATTTAGGGTGAGGGTTATGGTTAGGGTGAGGTTTAGGGTTATGGTTAAGGTTATTGATAGTGTTAAGGTTACGGTTAAGTTGAGGGTGAGGGTGAGGGTTACGGTTAGGGTTAGGATGAGGTTTAGGTTTAGGGTTAGGGATAGAATTAGGGTTATGCTGACAGTGAGGTTTAGGTTTAGTGTTAGGGTTTGTGATAGGGTTAGGGTTAGGGTGAGGGTTAGGGTTAGGCTTAGGCTTAGGCTTAGGCTTAGGCCAAGCATGAGGGTGACGTTTAGGGTTAGGGTGATGGTTCTGTTTAGAATTAGTGTTATTGTTAATGTTAGGGTTAGAGTTACGGTGAGGGTTAGCGTTAGGTTGACATTTAGGGTTAGGGTTAGGGTTAGGGTTAGGGTGAGGGTGAGGTTTATGATTAGAGTTAAAGTTAGGGTGAGGCTGAAATTGAGGGTTAAGTTCAGGGTTAGTGTTAGAGTTAGGATTAGTGTGAGGGTTATGTTGAGGGTGAGGGTTAGGCTTAATGTTAGGATTAGGATTAGCATAAGGGTTAGGGTGAGTGTGAGGGTTAGGGTTAGGGTTAGGCTTAGGGTTAGGCTTAGGGTGAGGTTGAGAGTGAGGGTTAGGATTAGGTTTACAGTGAGAGTTAGGGTTCGGTTAAATTTAGGGTTAGGGTGAGGGTTAGGGTTATGTTTATGGTGAGCTTGAGTTTTAGGGTAAGGTTGAGGCTTAAGGTTAGGATTATGTTTAGGGTAAGGGTTAAGGTTAGGGTTAGGGTGAGGTTAAGAATGAAGATTAGGGATAGGGTGAGGGCTAGGTTGAGGGTGAGGTTTAGGGTTAGTGTTAGATTAAGGTTGAGGGTTAGAGTTAGGTTTAGGGTGAGGGTTAGGTTGAGGGTTAGGGTTACGGTGAGGGTGAGGGTTAGGGTTAGGGTGAGGGTTAGGGTGAGGATGATGGTAAGGGTAAAGGTGAGGTTTAGGCTGAGGTTGAGGGTTAGGGTGAGGGTTAGTGTTTGGTTTAGGGTTAAGGTAAGGGTGAGGGTTAGGGTCAGGCTGGTTATTAGATTGAGGATTAGGGTTAGGGTTAGTGTGAGGTGTAGGGTGAGGATGTGGGTTAGGGTTAGGGTGAAGGTGAGGGTTAAATTAGGGTTAAGGTGAGGGCTAGGGTGAGGGTGAGTGTTAGGGTTAGGGTTAGGGTTAGGATGAGGGTTTGGGTTACGGGGAGGGTTAGGATGAGGGTAGGGTTAGGATTAGGGTTAGGGTGAGGGTGAGTGTGTGTGTTAGGGTTAGGTTTAGGGTTAGGCTTAGGGTTAGGCTTAGGCCGAGCATGAGGGTTCGGGTATGGGTTCGGATTCGGGTTTGGGTTCGGGTTAGTTTGAGAGTTAGGTTGAGGTTTAGGGTTAGGATAAGTTTAAGGGTGAGGGCTAGGCTGAGGGTTAGGTTGAGGTTTAGGGTTAGGGATAGGGTTAGGTTTAGGATTAGGGTTAAGGTGAGTGTGAGGGTTAGGATTAGGTTTAGGGTTAGGCTTAGAGTTAGAATGAGGTTTATGGTTAGGGTTTGGGTTAGGATTAGGTGGAGGCTGAGGATTAGGGTTAGGTTTAGGGTTAGGTTTAGGGGTAGTGTTAGTGTTAGTGTTAGTGTTAGTGTTAGGTTTAGTGTTAGGGTAAGGTTTAGATATAGGGTCAGGGGGAGGGTTAGGGTGAGGGTTAGGATTAGGGGTAGTGTTAGGTTTAGGTTGAGGGTGAGGCTTAGGTTGACGTTTAGGGTTAGGGTTAGGGTCAGGGTCAGTTTGAGGGTTAGTGTTAGTGTTAGTGTTAGTGTTAGGGTGAGGGTAAGTGTTAGGGTGAGGTTATGGGTTATGGTGACTGTTATGGTTTGGGTGAGGGTTAGGGTTAGGGTTAGAGTTATTGTTAGGTTTATTTTTAGGGTTATGGTCAGGATGAGGGTGATGATGAGGGTTTGGGTTAGGGTTAGGTTGAGGTTTAGAGTTTGGGTTAGGGTTAGGGTTAGGGTGAGGGTGAGGTTTAGGGTTAGAGTTAGGGCTAGGGTGACGATTCAGGTTAGGGTTAGGGTGAGAGTTAGGGGGAGGGTAAGTGATAGTGTTAGGGTTAGGGATAGGATTAGGGTTAGGGTTAAGGTGAGGGTCAGTGTGTTTGTTAGGGTTAGGTCTAGGGTTAGTCTTAGGTTTAGGCTGAGGGTGAGGGTGATGGTTAGGGTTAGGGTTAGGGATAGGGGGAGGGTTAGGATTAGGGTTAGTATTAGGATTAGGGTTAGGGCAAGGGCTAGGGTGAGGGTGAGGTTTAGGGTTAGAGTTAGGGTAAAGCTATGGGTGAGGGTTAGGGTTAGGATTAGTGTTAGTTTTAGGGTTAGGATTAGGGTGACTATTAGGGTGAGGGTTATGGTTAGGTTTAGCGTTAGGGTTAGGCTGATGGTGAGCGTGAGAGTGAGGGATAGGGTGAGGATGAGGGTTAGGGTTAGGGTGAGGGCTAGTGTTGCGTGAGCGTTAGGGATTGGGTTAGTGTGAGGTTTAAGGTTAGGGTGATGGTTAGTGTTAGTGTGAGGGTTATTGTTAGGATTAGGGTTATTTAAAGGGTTAGGGTAAGTGTTATTGTGAGGGTAAGGGTTAGGATGAGGGTTATGTTTAGGGTGAGGATTAGGGTTATGGTTAAGGTTATTGTTAGTGTTATGGTTAGGTTTATGGTGAGGGTGAGGGTGAGTGTTACATGTAGGGTTAGGATGAGGTTTAGGTTTAGGGTTAGGGATAGAATTAGGGTTAGGATGACAGTGAGGTTTAGGGTTAGAGTTAGGGTTTGTGATAGGGTTAGGGTTAGAGTGAGGGTTAGCGTTAGGATTAGGCTTAGGCTTAGGCTTTGGCCGAGCATGAGGGTGAGGGTTAGGGTTAGGGTGATGGTTCTCGTTAGGATTAGTGTTATTGTGAGTGTTAGGGTTAGAGTTACGGTGAGGGTGAGGGTGCAGGTGAGGGTTAGGTTTAGGGTTAGGCTGGGGTTTACGGTTATTGTTAGGGTTAGGGTTAGGGTGGGGCTGAGAGTGAGGGATAGGGTTAGGATTAATTTTAGGGTTAGGCTTAAGGTGAGGGTTAGGTTGAGTTTTAGGGTGAGGGTTAGGTTTAGGAGTAGGATTAGGGTTAGGGTTAGGGTGAGTTTGAGGGTTAGGGTGAGGGTTAGGCTTAGGTTGAGGGTTAGGGTTATGGGCAGGTTTAGGATTAGGGTTAGGTTTAGGATTAGGGTTAGGGTGAGGGTGAGTGTGTGTGTTAGGTTTAGGTTTAGGGTTAGGCTTAGGGTTAAGCTGAGGGTGAGTTTGAGGGTTAGGGTTATGGTTAGGGTGAGGGTTAGGGTAAGAGTTAGGGGGACAGTTAGGAAGAGGGTTAGAGTTAGGATTAGGGTTCGGTGAGGGCTAGGGTGAGGGTGGTGAGGGTTAGGGTTAGGGTATCTGTGAGAGTTATGGTTCGGTTTAATTTTAGGGTTACGTTGAGCGTTAGGATAAAGGTTATGGTGAAGGTGAGGGTTAGGGTTGGGTTGAGGGTTAGGGTTCGGGTTAGGGGTTGAGTGAGGGTGACGGTGAGAGTTAGGTTTAGTGTTAGGGTGTGGGTTAGGATGAGGGTTACGGTTCAGATTAGGTGAGGGTGAGGGCTAGGGTGAGGGTTAGGTTTAGGTTTAGGGTTAGGGTGAGGTTTAGGGTTAGGTTTAGTGTTAGGGTTAGGGTGAGTGTAAGGTTTAGGGTTAGAGTTAGGGTTAGGGTGAGGCTGAGTTTGAGGGTTAGGGTTAGTGTTAGTGTTAGATTTAGGGTTAAGGTGAGGTTTACGTTGAGTGTGAGGGTTAGGCTTAGGGTTAGGATTAGGTTTAGGTTAAGGGTTAGGGTGAGTGTGAGCAATATGCTTAGGGTTCGGTTTAGGCTTAGGGTTAGATTGAGTGTGAGGGTGGGGGTGAGCATTAGTTTTAGGGTGAGTGTGAGGGTTAGGGTTAGGTTGAGGGTTAGGGTTAGGGGTACGGGGAGCGTGAGGGTTAGGGTTAGGTTGAGAGTTAGGGTTAGAGTTAGGGTTAGGGTGAGGGTTAAGGTTAGGGTTGGGTGAGGGTAAGGATGAGGATTAGGGTTAGGATTAGGTTTAGGGTGAGGGCTAGGGTGAGGTTGAGGGTTAGTGTTACAGTTAGATTAAGGTTTAGGGTTAGGGTTAGGGTGAGCATTAGGTTGAGGGTTAGGGTCTTAGTGAAGGTGAGGATTAGGTTTAGGGTGAGGTTTAGGTTTAGGTTTAGGCTTAGGCTTTGGCTTAGACTTAGGCCGAGCATGAGGGTGAGGGTGAGGGTTCAGGTCCGGGTGACGGTTATTGTTAGGTTGAGAGTTAGGTTGAGGTTTAGGGTTAGAATAAGTTTAAGGGTGAGGGCTAGGCTGAGGGTTAGGGTGAGGGTTAGGGTTAGGGATAGGGTTAGGTTTAGGATTAGGGTTAGGGTGAGTGTGAGGGTTAGGATTAGGATTAGGGTTAGGCTTAGATTTAGGATGAAGTTTAGGGTTAGGATTTGGTTTAGGGTGAGGTTGAGGCTGAGGATTAGGGTTAGGTTTCGGGTTAGGTTTAGGGGTAGTGTTAGTGTTAGGGTTAGGGTTAGGGTTAGGGTGAAGGTGAGGATTAGATATAGGGTTAGTGGGAGGGATAGGGTGAGGGTTAGGTTTAGGGGTAGTGTTAGGTTTAGGGTGAGGGTGAGGGTTAGGTTGAGGTTTAAGGGTAGTGTTAGGGTTAGGGTCAGTTTGAGGGATAGTGTTAGTGTTAGGGTTAGTGTTAGGGTGAGGGTAAGTGTTCGGGTGAGGTTATGGGTTAGGGTGATGTTTAGGGTTAGGGTTAGGGTTAGGGTTAGGTTTATGTTTAGGGTTACGGTTAGGGTGAGGGTGAGGGTGAGGTTTAGGGTAAGGGTTAGGTTGAGGTTTAGGGTTTGGGTTAGGGTTAGATTTAGGGTTAGGGTGAGGGTGAGTTTTAGGGTTAGGGTGACGCTTAGGGTTAGGGTTAGGGTGAGAGTTAGGGGGAGGGTAAGGGTTAGTGTTAGGGTTAGGGATAGGATTATGTTAAGGGTTAAGGTGAGGGTCAGTGTGTTTGTTAGGGTTATGTCTAGATTTAGGCTTAGATTTAGGCTGAGGGTGAGGGTGATGTTTTAGGGTTAGGGTTAGGGTAAGGGTTAGGGCGAGGGATAGGATTAGGGTTATGTTTAGGATTAGGGTTTTGGCAAGCGCTAGGGTGAGGGTGAGGCTTAGGGTTAGAGTTAGGGTGAGGTTTATGGTTAGGATTAGCGTTAGAGTGAGGGTGAGTGTTAGGGTTAGATTTAGGGTTAGGGTGAGGTTCAGGGTGAGGGTTAGGGTTAGGGTTAGTGTTAGGTTTAGGTTTAGGGTTAGGGTGAGGGTTAGGGTGAGGTTTAGGGTTAGGTTTAGGGTTAGGGTAAGGCTGAGGGTGAGGATGAGGGTGAGGGTTAGTGTGAGGATGAGGGTTAGGGTGAGGGTGAGAGCTAGGGTTGGGTGAGGGTTAGGGATAGGGTTAGCGTGAGGTTTATGGTTACGGTGATGGTTAGGGTTAGTGTGTTGTTTAGTGTTAGGGTTAGATTTATTGTTAGGGTTAGGGTAAGTTTTAGGGTGAGGGTTAGGTTTAGGGTGAGGGTTATGGTTAGGGTAAGGGTTAGGGTTATGGTTAAGGTTATTGTTAGGGTTAGGGTTACGGTTAAGGTGAGGGTGAGGGTGAGGGTTACGGTTAGGGTTAGGATGATGTTTAGGTTTAGGGTTAGGCATAGAATTAGGGTTAGGGTGACAGTGAGGTTTAGGGTTAGAGTTAGGGTTTGTGATAGGGTTAGGGTAAGGGTGAGTGTTAGGGTTAGGCTTAGGCTTAGGCTTAGGCCGAGCATGAGGTTGATGGTAAGGGTTACAGTGATGGTTCTGTTTAGGATTAGTGTTACTGTTAGTGTTAGGGTTAGAGTTACGGTGAGGGTGAGGGTGCAGGTGAGGATTAGGGTTAGGGTTAGGCTCGGGTTTACGGTTAGGGTTAGGGTTAGGGTTAGGTTGAGGGTGAGGTTTAAGTTTAGATTTAGGGTAGTGTTAGGTTGAGGTTTAGTGTTAGAGTTAGGTTTAGGGTGAGGATTAGGGTGAGGGTTAGGTTTAGAATTAATGTTAGGGTTAGGCTTAAGGTGAGGGTTAGGTTGAGGGTGAGGGTTAGGGTTAGGGTTATTGTTAGGGTTAGTGTAAGTGTTAGGGTGAGGGTTAGGTTTAGGGTGAGGGTTATGGTTAGGGTGAGGTTTAGGGTTATGGTTAAGATTATTGTTAGGATTAGGGTTATGGTTAAGTTGAGGGTGAGGGTGAAGGTTAGGGTTAGGGTTAGGATGAGGTTTAGGTTTAGGGTTAGGGAAAGAATTAGGGTTATGCTGACAGTGAGGTTTAGGGTTAGTGTTAGGGTTTGTGATAAGGTTAGGGTTAGGGTGAGGGTTAGGGTTAGGCTTAGGCTTAGGCTTAGACTTAGGCCCAGTATGAGGGTGAAGGTTCTGTTTAGAATTAGTGTTATTGTTAGTGTTAGGGTTAGAGTTACGGTGAGGGTTAGCATTAGGGTGCCATTTAGGTTTAGGGTTAGGGTTAGGGTTAGGGTGAGGGTGAGTTGTACGATTAGAGTTAGGGTTAGGGTGAGGCTGAAATTGAGGGGTAAGTTTAGGGTTAGTGTCAGAATTAGGGTTAGTGTGAGGGTTATGTTGAGGGTGAGGGTTAGGCTTAAGGTTATGATTAGGATTAGCATAAGTGTTAGGGTGAGTGTGAGGGTTAGGGTTAGGGTTAGGGTTAGGCTTAGGGTGAGGTTGAGAGTGAGGGTTAGGGTTAGGTTTACGGTGAGAGTTAGGGTTCGGTTAAATTTAGGGTTAGGGTGAGGGTTATGGTTAGGATTATGTTTAGGGTAAGGGTTAAGATTAGGGTTAGGGTGAGGTTAAGAATGAAGATTAGGGATAGGGTGAGGGCTAGGTTGAGGGTGAGGTTTAGGGTTAGTGTTAGATTAAGGTTGAGGGTTAGAGTTAGGGTTAGGGTGAGGGTTAGGTTGAGGGTTAGGGTTATGGTGAGGGTGAGGGTGAGGGTTAGGGTGAGGGTTAGGTTGAGGATGATGGTAAGGGTAAAGGTGCGGTTTAGGCTGAGGTTGAGGGTTAGGGTGAGGGTTAGTGTTTGGTTTAGGGTTAAGGTAAGGGTGAGGGTTAGGGTCAGGCTGGTTGTTAGATTGAGGATTAGGTTTAGGGATAGTGTGAGGTGTAGGGTGAGGATGTGGGTTAGGGTTAGGCTGAAGGTGAGGGTTAAATTAGGGTTAAGGTGAGGGGTAGGGTGAGGGTGAGTGTTAGGGTTAGGGTGAGGGTTAGGTTTATGGGGAGCTTTAGGATGAGGGTAGGGTTAGGATTAGGGTTAGGGTGAGGGTGAGTGTGTGTGTTAGGGTTAGGTTTAGGGTTAGGCTTAGGGTTAGGCTTAGGCCGAGCATGAGGGTTCGGGTATGGGTTCGGGTTCGGGTTTGGGTTAGGTTGAGAGTTAGGTTGAGGTTTAGAGTTAGGATAAGTTTAAGGGTGAGGGCTAGGCTGAGGGTTAGGTTGAGGGTTAGGGTTAGGGATAGGGTTAGGTTTAGGATTAGGGTTAAGGTGAGTGTGAGGGTTAGGCTTAGGGTTAGGGTTAGGCTTAGATTTAGAATGAGGTTTAGGGTTAGGGTTTGGGTTAGGATGAGGTTGAGGCTGAGGATTAGGGTTAGGTTTAGGGGTAGTGTTAGTGTTAGGGTTAGGGTTAGGGTTAGGGTTAGGGTGAGGTTTAGATATAGGGTCAGGGGGAGGGTTAGGGTGAGGGTTAGGTTTAGGGGTAGTGTTAGGTTTAGGTTGAGGGTGAGGGTTAGGTTGACGTTTAGGGTTAGAGTTAGGGTTAGGGCCAGTTTGAGGGTTAGGGTTAGTGTTAGGGTTAATGTTAGGGTGAGGGTAAGTGTTAGGGTGAGTTTATGGGTTATGGGGACAGTTATGCTTATGGTGAGGGTGAGGGTTAGGTTTAGAGTTATTGTTAGGTTTAGGTTTAGAGTTATGGTTACGGTGAGGTTGAGGATGAGGGTTTGGGTTAGGGTTAGGTTGAGGTTTAGAGTTTGGGTTGGGGTTAGGGTTAGGGTGAGGGTGAGGTTTAGGTTTAGAGTTAGGGTTAGGTTGACGCTTCGGGTTAGGGTTAGGGTGAGAGTTAGGGGGAGGGTAAGTGTTAGTGTTAGGGTTAGGGATAGGATTAGGGTTAGGGTTAAGGTGAGGGTCAGTGTGTTTGTTAGGGTTAGGTCTAGGGTTAGGCTTAGGTTTAGGCTGAGGGTGAGGGTGATGGTTAGGGGTAGGGTTAGGGTTAGGGATAGGGGGAGGGTTAGGATTAGGATTAGGGTTAAAGCAAGGGCTAGGTTGAGGGTGAGGTTTAGGGTTAGAGTTAGTGTGAGGTTTATGGTTAGGGTTAGGGTTAGGGTGAGGGTGAGGTTTAGGGTTAGAGTTAGGCTTAGGGTGAAGCTATGGGTGAGGGTTAGGGTTAGGGTTAGTGTTAGCTTTTGGGTTAGGATTAGGGTGAGGATTAGGGTGAGGGTTACGGTTACGTTTAGTGTTAGGTTTAGGCTGATGGTGAGCGTGACGGTGAGGGTTAGGGTGAGGATGAGGTTTAGGGATAGGGTGAGGGCTAGGGTTGGGTGAGGGTTAGAGATTGGGTTAGCGTGAGGTTTAGGGTTAGGGTGATAATTAGTGTTAGTGTGAGGGTTAGTGTTAGGGTTAGGGTTATTTAAAGGGTTAGGGTAAGTGTTACGGTGAGGGTAAGTGTTAGCGTGAGAGTTATGTTTAGGGTTATGGTTAAGGTTATTGTTAGTGTTAGGGTTAGGTTTATGGTGAGGGTGAGGGTGAGGGTTACATTTAGGGTTAGGATGAGGTTTAGGTTTAGGGTTAGGGATAGAATTAGGGTTAGGGTGACAGTGAGGTTTAGGGTTAGAGTTAGGGTTTGTGATAGGGTTAGGGTTAGGTAAGGGTTAGCGTTAGGGTTAGGCTTAGGCTTAGGCTTTGGCCGAACATGAGGGTGAGAGTTAAGGTTAGGGTGATGGTTCTCGTTAGGATTGGTGTTATTGTGAGTGTTAGGGTCAGAGTTACGGTCAGGGTGAAGATGCAGGTGAGGGTTAGGTTTAGGGTTAGGCTGGGGTTTACGGTTAGGGTTAGGGTTAGGGTTAGGGTGAGGCTGAGGGTGAGGGATAGGGTTAGGATTAATTTTAGGGTTAGGCTTAAGGTGAGGGTTAGCTTGAGGTTTAGGGTAAGGGTTAGGGTTAGGATTAGGATTAGGGTTAGAGTTAGGGTAATTATGAGGGTTAGGGTGAGGGTTAGGCTTAGGTTGAGGGTTAGGGTTATGGGGAGGTTTAGGATTAGGGTTAGGTTTAGGATTAGGGTTAGGGTGAGGGTGAGTGTGTGTGTTAGGGTTAGGTTTAGGGTTAGGCTTAGGGTTAGGCTCAGGGTGAGTTTGAGGGTTAGGGTGAGGGTTAGGGTGAGGGTTAGGGTAAGAGTTAGGGGGCCAGTTAGGAAGAGGGTTAGGTTTAGGATTAGGGTTCTGTGAGGGCTAGGGTGAGTGTGAGGTTTAGGTTTAGGTTTGGGGTGAGGGTTAGTGTTAGGGTATGTGTGAGAGTTATGGTTCGGTTTAATTTTTGGTTAGGTGGAGCCTTAGGATAAAGGTTATGGTGAAGGTAAGGGTTAGGGTTGGGTTGAGGGTTAGGGTTCAGATTAGGGGTTGAGTGAGGGTGACGATGAGGGTTAGGTTTAGTGTTAGGGTGAGGGTTAGGATGAGGGTTATTGTTAGAATTAGGTTGAGGGTGAGGGCTAGGGTGAGGGTAAGGTTTAGGTTTAGGGTTAGGGTGAGGTTTAGGGTTAGGTTTAGGGTTAGGGTTAGGGTGAGTGTAAGGTTTAGGGTTAGAGTTAGGGTTAGGGTGAGGCTGAGTTTGAGGGTTAGTGTTAGTGTTAGTGTTAGATTTAGGGTTAGGGTGAGGTTTAGGTTGAGTGTGAGGGTTAGGCTTAGGGTTAGGATTAGGTTTAGGTTAAGGGTTATGGTGAGTGTCAGCGATATGGTTAGGGTTCAGTTTAGGCTTAGGGTTAGATTGAGGGTGAGGGTGGGGGTGAGCGTTAGGTTTAGAGTGAGTGTGAGTGTTAGGGTTAGGTTGAGGGTTAGGGTTAGGGTTACGGTGAGCGTGAGTGTTAGGGTTAGGTTGAGAGTTAGGGTTAGAGTTAGGGTTAGGGTGAGGGTTAAGGTTAGGGTTAGGGTGAGGGTAAGGATGAGGATTAGGGTTAGGATTAGGGTTAGGGTGAGGGCTAGGGTGAGGTTTTGGGTTAGGGTTAGAGTTAGATTAAGGTTTAGGGTTAGTGTTAGGGTGAGTATTAGGTTGAGGGTTAGGGTTACAGTGAAGGTGAGGATTAGGGTTAGGGTGAGGGTTAGGATTAGGTTTAGGCTTAGGCTTTGGCTTAGACTTAGGCCGAGCATGAGGGTGAGTGTGAGGGTTCAGGTCCGGGTGAGGGTTAGGTTTAGGTTGAGAGTTAGGTTTAGGTTTAGGTTTAGAATAAGTTTAAGGGTGAGGGCTAGGCTGAGGGTTAGGTTGAGGGTTAGGGTTAGGGATAGGGTTAGGTTTAGGATTAGGGTTAGGGTGAGTGTGAGGGTTAGGATTAGGATTAGTGTTAGGCTTAGAATTAGGATGAGGTTTAGGTTTAGGGTTTGGTTTAGGGTGAGGTTGAGGCTGAGGATTAGGGTTAGGTTTCGGGTTAGGTTTAGGTGTAGTGTTAGTGTTAGGGTTAGGGTTAGGGTTAGGGTGAGGGTGAGGATTAGATATAGGGTTAGGGGGAGGGATAGGGTGAGGTTTAGGATTAGGGGTAGTGTTAGGTTTAGGCTGAGGGTGAGGGTTAGGTTGAGGTTTAAGGGTAGTGTTAGGGTTAGGGTCAGTGTGAGGGATAGTGTTAGTGTTAGGGTTACTGTTAGGGTGAGTGTAAGTGTTAGGGTGAGGTTATGAGTTAGGGTGATGTTTCGGGTTAGGGTTAGGGTTATTGTTAGGTTTAGGTTTAGGGTTACGGTTACGGTGAGGGTGAGGGTGAGTGTTAGGGTTAGGGTTATGTTGAGGTTTAGGGTTTAGGTTAGGGTTAGATTTAGGGTTAGGGTGAGGGTGAGTTTTAGGGTTAGGGTGAAGCTTAGGGTTAGGGTTAGGGTCAGAGTTACGGGAGGGTCAGGGTTAGTGTTAAGGTTAGGGATAGGATTAGGTTTAGGGTTAAGGTGAGGGACAGTTTATTTGTTGGGGTTAGGTCTAGATTTAGGCTTAGATTTAGGCTGAAGGTGAGGGTGATATTTTAGGGTTAGGTTTAGGGTTAGGCTTAGGTTTAGGCTGAGGGTGAGTTTGAGGGTTAGGGTTAGGGTTAGGGTGAGGGTTAGGGTAAGAGTTAGGGGGCCAGTTAGGAAGAGGGTTAGGGTTAGGATTAGGGTTCGGTGAGGGCTAGGGTGAGTGTGAGGTTTAGGTTTAGGTTTGGGGTGAGGGTTAGGGTTAGGGTATGTGTGAGAGTTATGGTTCGGTTTAATTTTTGGTTAGGTGGAGCCTTAGGATAAAGGTTATGGTGAAGGTGAGGGTTAGGGTTGGCTTGAGGGTTAGGGTTCGGATTAGGGGTTGAGTGAGGGTGACGATGAGGGTTAGGTTTAGTGTTAGGGTGAGGGTTAGGATGAGGGTTACGGTTAGGATTAGGGTGAGGGTGAGGTCTAGGGTGAGGGTGAGGTTTAGGTTTAGGGTTAGGGTGAGGTTTAGGTTTAGGTTTAGGGTTAGGGTTAGGGTGAGTGTAAGGTTTAGGGTTAGAGTTAGGGTTAGGGTGAGGCTGAGTTTGAGGGTTAGTGTTAATGTTAGTGTTAGATTTAGGGTTAGGGTGAGGTTTAGGTTGAGTGTGAGGGTTAGGCTTAGGGTTAGGATTAGGTTTAGGTTAAGGGTTAGGGTGAGTGTGAGCAATATGCTTAGGGTTCGGTTTAGGCTTAGTTTTAGATTGAGGGTGAGGTGGGGGTAAGCGTTAGGTTTAGGGTGGGTTTGAGGGTTAGGGTTAGGTTGAGGGTTAGGGTTAGGGTTACGGTGAGCGTGAGGGTTAGGGTTAGGTTGAGAGTTAGGGTTAGAGTTAGGGTTAGGGTGAGGGTTAAGGTTAGGGTTAGGGTGAGGGTAAGGATGAGTATTAGGGTTAGGATTAGGTTTAGGGTGAGGGCTAGGGTGAGGTTGAGGGTTAGGGTTAGAGTTAGATTAAGGTTTAGGGTTAGTGTTAGGGTGAGTATTAGGTTGAGGGTTAGGGTTACAGTGAAGGTGAGGATTTGGGTTAGGGTGAGGGTTAGGATTAGGTTTAGGCTTAGGCTTTGGCTTAGACTTAGGCCGAGCATGAGGGTGAGGGTGAGGGTTCAGGTCCGGGTGAGGGTTAGGTTTAGGTTGAGAGTTAGGTTGAGGTTTAGGTTTAGAATAAGTTTAAGGGTGAAGGCTAGGCTGAGGGTTAGGGTGAGGGTTAGGGTTAGGGATAGGGTTAGGTTTAGGATTAGGGTTAGGGTGAGTGTGAGGGTTAGGATTAGGATTAGGGTTAGGCTTAGAGTTAGGATGAGGTTTAGAGTTAGGGTTTGGTTTAGGGTGAGGTTGAGGCTGAGGATTAGGGTTAGGTTTCGGGTTAGGTTTAGGGGTAGTATTAGTGTTAGGGTTAGGGTTAGGGTTAGGGTGAGGGTGAGGATTAGATATAGGGTTAGGGGGAGGGATAGGGTGAGGTTTAGGATTAGGGGTAGTGTTAGGTTTAGGATGAGGGTGAGGGTTAGGTTGAGGTTTAAGGGTAGTGTTAGGGTTAGGGTCAGTGTGAGGGATAGTGTTAGTGTTAGGGTTACTGTTAGGGTGAGTGTAAGTGTTAGGGTGAGGTTATGAGTTAGGGTGATGGTTCGGGTTAGGGTTAGGGTTATTGTTAGGTTTAGGTTTAGGGTTACGGTTACGGTGAGGGTGAGGGTGAGTGTTAGGGTTAGGGTTATGTTGAGGTTTAGGGTTTAGGTTAGGGTTAGATTTAGGGTTAGGGTGAGGGTGAGTTTTAGGGTTAGGGTGAAGCTTAGGGTTAGGGTTAGGGTCAGAGTTACGGGAGGGTCAGGGTTAGTGTTAAGGTTAGGGATAGGATTAGGTTTAGGGTTAAGGTGAGGGACAGTTTATTTGTTGGGGTTAGGTCTAGATTTAGGCTTAGATTTAGGCTGAAGGTGAGGGTGATATTTTAGGGTTAGGGTTAGGGTTAGGGTTAGGGGGAGGGATAGAATTAGGGTTAGGGTTAGGATTAGGGTTTCAGCAAGCGCTAGTTGTGGGTGAGACTTAGGGTTAGAGTTAGGGTGAGGTTTATGGTTAGGGTTAGGGTTAGGGTGAGGGTGAGGTTTAGGGTTAGAGTTAGGGTTAGGATGAGGCTGAGGGTGAGGGGTAGGGTTAGGCTTAGTGTTAGGTTTAAGTTTAGGGTTAGGGTGAGGGTTAGGGTTAGGTTTACTGTTAGGGTTAGGCTGAGGGTGAGGATGAGGGTGAGGGTTAGGTTGAGGAATAGGGTTAGGGTTAGGGTGAGGGCTAGGGTTGGGTGAGGGTTAGGGATAGGGTTAGCGTGAGGTTTACGGTTACGGTGATGGTTAGGGTTAGTGTGAGGGTTAGTGTTATGGTTAGGGTTATTGTTAGGGTAAGGGTAAGTGTTAGTGTGAGGGTTAGGTTTAGGGTGAGTTTTATGATTAGGGCGAGGGTTAGGGTTATGGTTAAGGTTATTGTTAGGGTTAGGGTTATGGTTAAGGAGAGGGTGAGGATGAGGGTTATAGTTTGGTTTAGGATGAGGTTTAGGTTTAGGGTTAGGGATAGAATTAGGGTTAGGGTGATAGTGAGGTTTAGGGTTATAGTTAGGGTTTGTGATAGGGTTAGGGTTAGGGTGAGGGTTAGGTTTTGTCTTAGGCTTAGGCTTATGCTTAGGCTGAGCATGAGGGTAAGGGTTAGGGTTGGGGTTAGGAGTAGGATTAGGGTTAGGGTTAGGGTGAGTGTGAAGATTAGGGTTAGTGTTAGGGATAGGCTTAGGGTTAGGCTGAGGTTGAGGGATACGGTTAGGGTTAGTGTGAGGTACAGGGTTAGGGTTAGGGTGAGTGTTAGGGTTAGGTTTATGGTTAGGCTGAGGATTAGGCTGAGGATGAGGGTGTGGTTTAAGGTTAGGCTGAGTTAGGCTTACGTTTAGGCTGAGGGTGAGGGTGATGGTTACTGTTAGATTTAGGGTTATTGTTAGGGTTAGTGTAAGTGTTAGGGTGAGGGTTATGGTTAGGGTGAGGTTTAGGGTTATCGTTAAGGTTATTGTTAGGGTTAGGGTTACGGTTAAGTTGAGGGTGAGGGTGAGGGTTATGGTTAGGGTTAGGATGAGGTTTAGGTTCACGGTTAGGGATAAAATTAGGGTTATGCTGACAGTGAGATTTAGGGTTATTGTTAGGGTTTGTGATAGGGTTAGGGTTAGGGTGAGGGTTAGGGTTAGGCTTAGGCTTAGGCTTAGGCTTAGGCCGAGAATGAGGGTGACGTTTAGGGTTAGGGTGATGGTTCTGTTTAGAATTGGTGTTATTGTTAGTGTTAGGGTTAGAGTTACGGTGAGGGTTAGCGTTAGGGTGCCATTTAGTGTTAGGGTTAGGGTTAGGGTTAGGGTGAGGGTGAGTTGTACGATTAGAGTTAGGGTTAGGGTGAGGCTGAAATTGAGGGTTAAGTTTAGGGTTAGTGTTAGAGTTAGGGTTAGTGTGAGGTTTATGTTGAGGGTGAGGGTTACGCTTAAGGTTATGATTAGGATTAGCATAAGGGTTAGGGTGAGTGTGAGGGTTAGGGTTAGGGTTAGGCTTACGGTTAGGCTTAGGGTGAGTTTGAGAGTGAGGGTTAAGATTAGGTTTACGGTGAGATTTAGGGTTCGGTTAAATTTAGGGTTAGGGTGAGGGTTAGGGTTATGTTTATGGTGAGCTTGAGTTTTAGGGTAAGGTTGAGGCTTAAGGTTAGGATTATGTTTAGGGTAAGGGTTAAGGTTAGGGTTAGGGTGAGGTTAAGAATGAAGATTAGGGATAGGGTGAGGGCTAGGTTGAGGGTGAGGTTTAGGGTTAGTGTTAGATTAAGGTTGAGGGTTAGAGTTAGGGTTAGGGTGAGGGTTAGGTTGAGGGTTAGGGTTACGGTGAGGGTGAGGGTTAGGGTTAGGGTGAGGGTTAGGGTGAGGATGATGGTAAGGGTAAAGGTGAGGTTTAGGCTGAGGTTGAGGGTTAGGGTGAGGGTTAGTGTTTGGTTTAGGGTTAAGGTAAGGGTGAGGGTTAGGGTCAGGCTGGTTGTTAGATTGAGGATTAGGCTTAGGGTTAGTGTGAGGTGTAGGGTGAGGATGTGGGTTAGGGTTAGGCTGAAGGTGAGGGTTAAATTAGGGTTAAGGTGAGGGCTAGGGTGAGGGTGAGTGTTAGGGTTAGGGTTAGGGTTAGGGTGAGGGTTAGGGTTATGGGGAGGGTTAAGATGAGGGTAGGGTTAGGATTAGGGTTAGGGTGAGGGTGAGTGTGTGTGTTAGAGTTAGGTTTAGGGTTAGGCTTAGAGTTAGGCTTAGGCCGAGAATGATGGTTCGGGTATGGGTTCGGGTTCGGTTTCGGGTTAGGGTTAGGTTGAGAGTTAGGTTGAGATTTTGGGTTAGGATAAGTTTAAGGGTGAGGGCTAGGCTGAGGGTTAGGTTGAGGGTTAGGGTTAGGGATAGGGTTAGGTTTAGGTTTAGGGTTAAGGTGAGTGTGAGGTTTAGGATTAGGGTTAGGGTTAGGCTTAGATTTAGAATGAGGTTTAGGGTTAGGGTTTGGGTTAGGATGAGGTTGAGGCTGAGGATTAGGGTTAGGTTTAGGGGTAGTGTTAGTGTTAGGGTTAGGGTTAGGGTTAGGGTTAGGGTGAGGTTTAGATATAGGGTCAGGGGGAGGGTTAGGATGAGGGTTAGGGTTAGGGGTAGTGTTAGGTTTAGGTTGAGGATGAGGGGTAGATTGACGTTTAGTGTTAGTGTTAGGGTCAGTTTGAGGGTTAGTGTTAGTGTTAGGGTTAGTGTTAGGTTGAGGGTAAGTGTTAGGGTGAGGTCATGGGTTATGGTGACTGCTATGGTTAGGGTGAGGGTTAGGTTTAGGGTTAGGGTTATTGTTAGGTTTAGATTTAGGGTTTTGGTTACGGTGAGGGTGATGATGAGGGTTTGGGTTAGGGTTAGGTTGAGGTTTAGAGTTTGGGTTGGGGTTAGGGTTAGGGTGAGGGTGAGGTTTAGGGTTAGAGTTAGGGTTAGGGTGACGCTTCGGGTTAGGGTTAGGGTGAGAGTTAGGGGGAGCGTAAGTGTTAGTGTTAGGGTTAGGGATAGGATTAGGGTTAGGGTTAAGGTGAGGGTCAGTGTGTTTGTTAGGGTTAGGTCTAGTGTTAGTCTTAGGTTTAGGCTGAGGGTGGGGGTGATGGTTAGGGTTAGGGTTAGGGTTAGGGATAGGGGGAGGGTTAGAATTAGGGTTAGTGTTAGGATTAGTGTTAGGGCAAGGGCTAGGGTGAGGGTGAGGTTTAGGGTTAGAGTTAGGGTGAGGTATATGGTTAGGGTTACGTTTAGGATGAGGGTGAGGTTTAGGGTTAGAGTTAAGGTTAGGTTGAAGCTATGGGTGAGGGTTAGGGTTAGGGTTAGTGTTAGCTTTAAGGTTAGGATTAGGCTGAGGATTAGGGTGAGGGTTACGGTTAGGTTTATCGTTAGGGTTAGGCTGAGGGTGAGCGTGAGGGTGAGGGTTAGGGTGAGGATGAGGGTTAGGGTTATGGTGAGGGCTAAGGTTGTGTGAGGGTTAGGGATTGGGTTAGCGTGAGGTTTATGGTTAGGGTGATGGTTAGTGTTAGTGTGAGGGTTAGTGTTAGGGTTAGGGTTATTTCAAGGGTTAGAGTAAGTGTTAGGGTGAGGGTAAGGTTTAGGGTGAGGGTTATGTTTAGGGTGAGGATTAGGGTTATGGTTAAGGTTATTGTTAGTGTTAGAGTTAGGTTTATGGTGAGGGTGAGGGTGAGGGTTACATTTAGGGTTAGGATGAGGTTTAGGTTTAGGGTTAGGGATAGAATTAGGGTTAGGGTGACAGTGAGGTTTAGGGTTAGAGTTAGGGTTTGTGATAGGGTTAGGGTTAGGGTGAGGGTTAGCGTTAGGGTTAGGCTTAGGCTAAGGTTTGGCCGAGCATGAGGGTGAGGGTTAGGGTTAGGGTGATGGTTCTCGTTAGGATTAGTGTTATTATGAGTGTTAGGGTTAGACTTACGGTGAGGGAGAGGGTGCATGTGAGGGTTAGGTTTAGGGTTAGGCTGGGGTTTACGGTTAGGTTTAGGGTTAGGGTTAGGGTGAGGCTGAGGGTGAGGGATAGGGTTAGGATTAATTTTAGGGTTAGGCTTAAGGTGAGGGTTAGGTTGAGGTTTAGGGTAAGGGTTAGGGTTAGGAGTAGGATTAGGGTTAGGGTTAGGGTGAGTGTGAGGGTTAGGATGAGGGTTAGGCTTAGTTTGAGGGTTAGGGTTATGGGGAGGTTTAGGATTAGTGTTAGGTTTAGGATTAGGGTTAGTGTGAGGGTGAGTGTGTGTGTTAGGGTTAGGTTTAGGGTTAGGCTTAGGGTTAGGCTGAGTGTGAGTTTGAGGGTTAGGGTTAGGGTTAGGGTGAGGGTTAGGGTAAGAATTAGGTGGACAGTTAGGAAGAGGGTTAGGGTTAGAATTAGGGTTGGGTGAGGGCTAGGGTGAGGGTGAGGTTTAGGTTTAGGTTTGGGGTGAGGGTTAGGGTTAGGGTATGTGTGAGAGTTATGGTTCGGTTTAATTTTAGGGTTAGGTTGAGCGTTAGGACAAATGTTATGGTGAAGGTGAGGGTTAGGTTTGGGTTGAGGTTTAGGGTTCGGATTAGGGGTTGAGTGAGGGTGACGGTGAGGGTTAGGTATAGTGTTAGGGTAAGGGATAGGATGAGGGTTACGGTTAGGATTAGGGTGAGGGTGAGGTTTAGGTTTAGGGTTAGGGTGAGGTTTAGGGTTAGGTTTAGTGTTAGGGTTAGGGTGAGAGTAAGGTTTAGGGTTAGAGTTAGGGTTAGGTTGAGGCTGAGTTTGAGGGTTAGGTTTAGTGTTAGTGTTAGATTTAGGGTTAGGGTGAGGTTTAGGTTTAGTGTGAGGGTTAGGCTTAGGGTTAGGATTAGGTTTAGGTTAAGGGTTAGGGTGAGTGTGAGCGATATGGTTAGGGTTTGGTTTAGGCTTAGGGTTAGATTGAGGGTGAGGGTGGGGTGAGGGTTAGGTTTAGGGTGAGTGTGAGGCTTAGGGTTAGGTTGAGGGTGAGGGTTAGGGTTACGGGGAGCGTGAGGGTTAGGGTTAGGGTGAGAGTTAGGGTTAGAGTTAGGGTTAGGGTGAGGGTTATGGTTAGGTTTAGGGTGAGGGTAAGGATGAGGATTAGGGTTAGGATTAGGGTTAGTTTGAGGGCTAGGGTGAGATTGAGGGTTAGGGTTAGTGTTAGATTATGATTTAGGATTAGGGTTAGGGTTAGGGTGAATATTAGTTTGAGGGTTAGGGTTACAGTGAAGGTGAGGATTAGGGTTAGGGTGAGGGTTAGGGTTAGGCTTAGGCTTAGTCTTAGGCTTAGGCTTAGGCCGAGCATGAGTATGAGGGTTCGTGTTCGGGTCCGGGTGAGGGTTAGGATTAGGTTGAGAGTTATGTTGAGGTTCAGGGTTAGGCAAATTTAAGGGTGAGGGCTAGGTTGAGGATTAGGGTGAGGGTTAGGGTTAGTTATATGGTTAGGTTTAGGTTTAGGGTTAGGGTGAGTGTGAGGGTTAGGATTAGGGTTAGGGTTAGGCTTAGAGTTAGGATGAGGTTTAGGGTTAGGGTTTGGGTTAGGGTGAGTTTGAGGCTGCGGATTAGGGTTAGGTTTCGGTTAGGTTTAGGGGTAGTGTTAGTGTTAGGGTTAGGGTTAATGTTAGGGTGAGGGTTAGGTTTAGATATAGGGTTAAGTGGAGGGATAGGGTGAGGGTTAGGTTGAGGTTTAAGGTTAGGGTTAGGTTTAGGATCAGTGTGAGGGATAGTGTTAATGTTAGTGTTAATGTTAGGGTGAGGGTAAGTGTTAGGGTGAGGTTATGGGTTGGGGTGACGGTTATGGTTAGAGTGAGGGTTAGGGTTAGGGTTAGGGTTATTGTTAGGTTTAGGTTTAGGGTTACGGTTAGGGTGAGGGTGAGGGTGAGGGTTAGGGTTAGGGTTAGGTTGAGGTTTAGGGTTTGGGTTAGGGTTAGATTTAGGGTTAGGGTGAGGGTGAGTTTTAGTGTTGGGGTGACGCTTAGAGTTAGGGTTAGGGTCAGAGTTAGGGGAGGGTAAGGGTTAGTTTTTGGGTTAGGGATAGGATTATGTTAAGTGTTAAGGTGAGGGTCAGTGTGTTTGTTAGGGTTAGGTCTAGATTTAGGCTTAGTTTTAGGCTGAGGGTGAGGATGATGGTTAGGGTTAGGGTTAGGGTTAGGATTAGGGTTTCGGCAAGCGCAAGGGTGAGTGTGAGGCTTAGGGTTAGAGTTAGGGTGAGGTTTATGGTTAGGTTTATGGTTCGGGTGAGGGTGAGTTTAAGGGTTAGAGGTAGGGTTAGCATGAGGCTGAGGGTGAGGGTTAGGGTTAGGGGTAGTGTTTGGTTTAGGATGAGGGTTAGGGTGAGGGTTAGGGTGAGGGTTAGGTTTAGGGTTATGGTTAGTCTGAGGGTGAGGATGAGGTTTAGGGTTAGTGTGAGGATTAGGGTTAGGGTTAGGGTGAGGGCTAGGGTTGGGTGAGGGTTAGGGATGGGGTTAGCGTGAGGTTTAGGGTTACGGTGATGGTTAGGGTTAGTGTGAGGGTTAGTGTTAGGGTTAGGTTTATTATTAGGTTTAGGGTAAGTGTTAGGGTGAGGTTTAGGTTCAGGGTGAGGGTTATGGTTAGGTTGAGGGTTAGGGTTATGGTTAAGGTTATTGTTAGGGTTAGGGTTAAGGTTAAGGTGAGGGTTAGGGTGAGGGTTACGGTTAGGGTTAGGATGAGGTTTAGGTTTAGGGTTAGGGATAGAATTAGGGTTAGGGTGACAGTGAGGTTTAAGGTTAGAGTTAGGGTTTGTGATAGGGTTAGGGTTAGGGTGAGGGTTAGGCATAGGCTTAGGCTTAGGCTTAGGCTTAGGCCGAGCATGAGGATGAGGTTTAGGGTTAGGGTGATGTTTCTGTTTAGGATTAGTGTTATTGTTAGTATTAGGATTAGAGTTATGGTGAGGGTGAGGGTGCAGGTGAGGGTTAGGTTTAGGGTTAACGTGGGGTTTACTGTTAGGGTTACGGTTAGGGTTAGGTTGAGGGTGAGCTTTAGGGTTAGATTTAGGGTTAGTGTTAGGATAAGTTTTAGTGTTAGAGTTTGGGTTAGGGTGAAGCTGATGGTGAGGGTTAGGGTTAGGATTAATGTTAGGGTTAGGCTTATGGTGAGGGTTAGGTTGAGGGTGAGGGTTAGGGTTAGGGTTAGGAGTAGGATTAGTTTTAGGATTAGGGTGAGTGTGAGGGTTAGGGTTAGGGTTAGGGATAGGCTTAGGATTAGGCTGAGGTTGAGGGTTAGGGTTAGGGTTAGGCTTAGGATTAGGCTGAGGGTGAGGTTGTGGGTTAGGTTTAGTATGAGGTTTAGGGTTAGGGTTTGGGTTAGGGTGAGGTTGAGGCTGAGGATTATGTTTAGGTTTAGGGTTAGGTTTAGGGGTAGTGTTAGTGTTAGTGTTAGGGTTATTGTTAGGGTGAGGGTGAGGTTTAGATATAGGGTTATGGGGAAGGATAGGGTGAGGGTTAGGGTTAGGGGTAGTGTTAGGTTTAGGTTGAGGGTGAGGGTTAGGTTGAGGTTTAAGGTTAGGGTTAGGTTTAGGATCAGTGTGAGGGATAGTGTTAGTTTTATGGTTAGTGTTAGGGTGAGGGTAAGTATTAGGGTGAGGTTTTGGGTTAGGGTGAGGGTTAGGGTTGGGTTTAGGGTTATTGTTATGTTTAGGTTTAGGGTTACGGTTACAGTGAGGGTGAGGGTGAGGGTTAGGGTTAGGGTTATGTTGAGGCTTAGGGTTTGGGTTAGGGTTAGATTTAGGGTTAGGGTGAGGGTGAGGTTTAGGGTTAGGGTGACGCTTAGGGTTAGGGTTAGGGTGAGAGTTAGGGGAGGGTAAGTGTTAATGTTAGGGTTAGGGATAGGATTAGGTTGAGGGTTAGGGTGAGGGTCAGTGTGTTTGTTAGGGTTAGGTCTAGAGTTAGGCTTAGGTTTAGGCTGAGGGTGAGAGTGATGGTTACGGTTAGGGTTAGAGTTAGGGGGAGGGTTAGGATTAGGGTTAGGGTTAGGATTAGGGTTAGGGCAAGCGCTAGGTTGAGGGTGAGGCTTAGGGTTAGAGTTAGGGTGAGGTTAAAGGTTAGCGTTAGGCTTAGGGTGAGGGTGAGGTTTAGGGTTAGATTTAGGGTTAGGGTGAGGCTGAGGGTGAGGGTTAGGTTTAGGGTTAGTTTGAAGTTTAGCGTTTAGGTTAGGGTTAGAGTTAGTGTTAGGGTGAGGGTGATGTTTAGGTTTAGAGTTACGTTTAGGGTGACGCTTAGGGTTAGGGTTAGCGTGAGAGTTAGGGGGAGGGTTAGGTTTAGTGTTAGGTTTTGGGATAGGATTAGGGTTAGGTTTAGGGTGAGGGTCAGTGTGTTTGTGAGGGTTAGGTCTGGGGTTAGGCTTAGGTTTAGGCTGATGGTGAGGGTGATGGTTAGGGTTAGGGTTAGGGTTAGGATTAGTGTTAGGGGGAGGATTAAGATTAGGGTTATGGATAACGCCAGGGCTAGGGTGAGGGTGAGGTTCAGGGTTAGAATTAGGGTGAGGTTTATGGTTAGGGTTAGGGTTAGGCTGAGGGTGAGGTTTAGGGGTAGATTTAGGGTTAGGGTGAGGCTGAGTGTGAGGGTTAGGATTAGGGTTAGTGTTAGGTTTAGGTTTAGGGTTAGGGTGAGGGTTCGGGAGAGGTTTAGGGTTAGGGTTAGGC
Source organism: Dipodomys merriami (assembly GCF_024711535.1). Taxonomy (NCBI): domain Eukaryota; kingdom Metazoa; phylum Chordata; class Mammalia; order Rodentia; family Heteromyidae; genus Dipodomys; species Dipodomys merriami. The sequence goes on from NW_027203137.1 coordinate 79,296, forward strand.
TGAGGGTGAGGGTGAGGGTTAGGGTGAGGATGAGGGTTAGGGTTAGGGTGAGGGCTAGGGTTGGGTGAGGGTTAGGGACAGGGTTAGTGTGAGGTTTAGGGTTAGGGTGATTGTTAGGGTTAGTGTGAGGGTTAGTGTTAGGGTTTGGGTTATTGTTAGGGTTAGGGTAAGTGTTAGGGTAAGGGTTAGCTTTAGGGTGAGTGTTATGTTTAGGGTGAGGGTTAGAGTTATGGTTAAGGTTGTTGTTAGGGTTAGGGTTAGGATTAGGGTTACGGTGTGGGTGAGGGTGCGGGTTACGATTAGGGTTAGGATGAGGTTTAGTTTAGGGTTAGGGTTAGATTTAGGGTTAGGGTGAGGGTTAGGGTTATGGTTAGGCTTAGCCTTAGGCTGAGCATGAGTGTGAGGGTGAGGGTGAGGGTTCCGGTGAGGTTTAGGGTTAGGTTTAGGGTCATGTTTAGAGTTAGGTTGAGGTTTAGGGTTAGGATAAGTTTAAGGGTGAGGGCTAGGCTGAGGCTTAGGGTGAGGGTTAGGGTTATGGATAGGGTTAGGTTTAGGATTAGGGTTAGGGTTAGCGTGAATGTGAGGATTAGGATTAGGGTTAGGGTTAGGCTTAGAGTTAGGATGAGGCTTAGGGTTTGGGTTAGGGTGAGGATGAGGCTGAGGCTTAGGGTTAGGTTTAGGGTTAGGTTTAGGGTTTGGGTTAGGGTTAGAGTTAGGGTTAGGGTGAGGGTGAGGTTTAAGGTTAGAGTTAGGGTTAGGGTGAGGTTTAGGTTGAGTGTTATGGTAAGGGTTAATTTTAGGGTTAGGTTTAAGGTGAGAGTTAGGGGAAGTGTTAGGGTTAGGGTTAGGGTTAGGGATAGGATTAGGGTTAGAGTGGGGGGAATGTGTGTGTTAGGTTTAGGTTTAGGCGTAGGCTTAGGGTTAGGCTGAGGGTGAGTTGAGTGTGAGGGTTAGGGTTAAGCTTAGGCTTTGGGTTAGGCTGTGGTTGATGGTGGGGGTGAACATTAGGTTTAGGGTGATGGTTAGGGTTGGGGTTATGGTGAGTGTTAGGATGAGTGTTAGGTTTAGGATTAGGGTTAGGGTGAGGGATAGGGTGAGGGTAAGGGTAAGTGTAAGGGTTAGGCTTAGGTTTAGGGTAATGCTGAGCATGAGGTTGAGGGTGAGGGTTAGGGTTAGGGTGATGGTTAGGATGAAGTTTAGGGTTAGGGTGAGTGTTAGGGTGAGGATGATAAAGGTAAAGTGGAGGTTTAGGCTGAGGGTGAGGTTTAAGATAAGGGTGAGGGTTAGGGATAGGGTTAGTGTAATTGTTAGGGTTAGGGTTAGGGTGAGGGTGAGGGTTAGATTGAGGATTAGGGTGAGGGTTAGTGTGAGGTTTAGGGTGAGGATGAGGGTTAGGGTTAGGGTGAGGTGGAGGGTTAGAATTAGGGTTAGGGTGAGGGCTAGTGTGAGGATGAGGATTAGGGTTAGGCTTAGATTTAGGGTGAGGTTTAGGATTAGGTTGAGGGTTAGGATGAGGGGTAGGGTTAGGATTAGGTTTAGGGTGAGGGCTAGGGTGAGGGTGAGGTTTAGGTTTAGGGTTAGGATTAGGGTTAGGGTGAGGGTGAGGTTAATGGTTAGATTTAGGTTTAGTTGGAAGGTTAGGTAGAGGGTTAGGGTTAGGTTAAGTGTTAGGGTTAAGGTTAGGTTGAGGGTTAGGATGAGGTTTAGGGTTAGGGTTAGGGTTAGGATTAGGGTAAGGGTGAAGGTGAGTGTGAGGTTTAGGGTTAGAGTGAGGCTTAGGATTAGGTTAAGGCTGAGGGTGAGGGTGGGGTGAGGATTAGGGTTAGGGTTAGGGTTAGGGTGAGGTTAGTTTGAGGGTTAGGATTAGGATTATGGTTAGGGTGAGGGCTAGGGTGAGGGTTAGGGTTAGGGTGATGGTTAGGTTTACGGTTTGGGTGAGGGTTAGGATGAGGTTTAGGGTTAGGGTGAGGGTTAGGGTGAGGGTGATGGTAAGGGTAATGTTGAGGTTTAGGCTGACGGTGATGTTTAAGATAAGGGTGAGTGTTAGGGTTAGGTTTAGGGTTAGGGTAAGGGTTAGGGTTAGGATTAGGGTGAGGGTTAGATTGAGGATTAAAGTTAGGGTTAGTGTGAGGTTTAAGGTGAGGATGAGGGTTAGGATTAGGTTGAGGGTGAGGGTTAGATTTAGGGTTAGGGTGAGGGCTAGGATGAGGGTGAGGATTAGGGTTAGGGATAGGGTTAGGGTGAGGTTTAGGATTAGGGTGAGGTTGAGGGTTATTGTGAGGGTTATTGTTAGGTTTAGGGTTAGTGTTAGGGTGAGGGTAAGTGTTAGCGTGAGGGTTAGGTTTAGGGCGCGGGTTATATTGAGGGTGAGGGTTAGGGTTAGGTTTAGGGTTATTGTTAGGTTTAGGGTTAGGGTTAAGGTTACAGTGAGGGTGAGGGTTAGGGTTAGGGTTACAGTGAGGTTTAGTATTAGGGTTAGGGTTAGAGTAAGGGTTAGGTTAAGGGTGAGGATTAGGGGTACAGTTTTGGTTAGGGTGAGTTTTAGGTTTAGGGTGCGGGTTAGCGTGAGGGTGACGGTAACGGTAAAGCTGAGGGTTAGGCTGAGGGTGAGGTTTACGGTAAGGGTGAGGGTTAGGGTTAGGGTGACGTTTAGTGTTAGCGTTAGGGTGAGGTTGTGGGTTAGATTGAGGATTAGGGTTAGGGTTAGTGTGAGGTTTAGGGTGAGGATGAGCGTTAGGGTTAGGGTGAGGGTGTGGGTTAGAATTAGGTTTAAGGTGAGGTTTAGGATTAGGGTGAGGTTTAGGGTTAGTGTGATGGTTAGTGTTAGGGTCAGGGTAAGTGTTAGGTTGAGGGGTAGAGTTAGGGTGAGTGTTATGTTCAGGGTGAGGTTTTGGGTTAGGTTTAGGGTTATTGTTAGTTTTAGGGTTAGGGTTACGGTTTCAGTGATGGTGAGGGTTAGAGTTAGGGTTACAGTGAGGTTTAGTGTTAGGGTTAGGGTTATAGTAAGGGTTAGGGTGAGGGTGAGGTTTAGGGGTACAGTTTTAATTAGGGTGAGGGTTAGGGTTAGGGTGCGGTATAGCCTGGGGGTGACGGTAAGGGTTAGGTGAGGGTGAGGCTGAGGGTGAGGGTTAAGGTTAGGGTGAGGGTTAGGGTTAGGGTGAGGGTTAGTGTTAGCGGTAGGGTGAGGTTGAGGGTTAGATTGAGGATTAGTGTTAGGGTTAGTGTGAGGTTTATGGTGAGGATGAGGGTTAGGGTTATTCTGAAGCCTAGGGTGAGGTTGAGGGTTAGGGTTAGTGTTAGGGTGAGGTTTAGGTTTAGGGTGATGTTTAGCGTTAGTGTGAGGGTTAGTGTTAGGTTTAGTGTTAGGGTGAGGGTAAGTGTTAGGGTGAGGGTTAGGGTTAGGGTGAGGGTTATGGTTAGGGTGAGGGTTAGGGTTAGGATAAGTGTAAGGGTTAGGGCTAGGCTGAGGGTTAGGGTGAGGGTTAGTGTTAGGGATAGGGTGAGGTTTAGGATTAGGTTTATGGTGAGGGTGAGTGTGAGGGTTAGGATTCCGGATAGCATTAGGCTTAGAGTTAGGATGAGGGCTAGTGTTAGGGTTTGGGTTAGGGTGAGGGTGAGTCTGAGGATTATTGTTAGGTTTAGGGTTAGTTTTAGTGTTAGGTTTAGTTTTAGCGTTACAGTGATGGTTGGGGTTAGTGTTAGGGTTAGGGTTAGGCTTAGAGTTAGGGTGAGACTTTGGATGAGGATTAGGTTTACGATTAGGTTTAGGGTGAGGGCTAGGGTGAAGGTGAGGATTAGGGTTAGTGTTAGGGTAAGGTTTAGGGTTAGGGTGAGGGTTAGGATGAGGGTTAATGTTACAGTGAGGGTGATGGTTAGGTTTAGGGTGAGGGTTAGGGTTAGGATTAGGGTTAGGGTGAGGTTAAGTGTTAGATTTACGGTTAGGGTTAGGGTTATGGTTAGGATTACTGTCATTGTTATGGTTAGGATTAGAGTTATAGTGAGAGTGAGCATGAGGGTGAGTGTTAGTGTTAGGGTGAGGTTTAGTGTTAGGGTTAGGTTTAGGGTGAGTGTGAGGGTGAGTTTTATGGTTAGATTTAGCTTATTTGGGGTGTTAGGTCGAGATTTAGGGTTAGGGTAAGTGTTAGGGTTAAGGTTAGGTTGAGGGTTAGGTTGAGGTTTAGTGTTAGGTTTAGGGTTAGGGTTAGGATTAGGGTTAGGGTGAGGGTGAGGGTGAGGTTTAGGGTTAGGCTTAGGCTTAGGCTTAGGGTTAGGCTGAGGTTGAGGGTGGGGGTGAGGATTAGGGTTAGGGTGATGGTTACGGTTAGCGTTATGGTGAGGGTTAGTGTTAGGGTTAGGGTTAGAGTTATGGTTAGGCTGAGGGTGAGGTTTCAGGGAAGAGTTAGGTTTATGGTGAGGGTAAGGGTTAGAGTGAGGGTTATCGTGGGGGTGACGGCAAGGGTAAAGTTGAGGTTTAGACTGACGTTGAGGGTTATGATAAGGGTGAGGGTAAGGGTTAGGGTGAGGGTTAGTGTTAGTGTTAGGGTGAGGTTGAGGGTTAGATTGAGGATTAGTGTTAGGGTTAGTGTCAGGTTTATGGTGAGGATGAGAATTAGGGTTAGGGTAAAGGTTAGGGTGAGGGTGAGGATTAGGTTTAGTGTTAGGGTGAGGTTTAGGGTTAGGGTGATGTTTAGGTTTAGTGTGAGTGTTAGGGTCAGTGTTGGGTTGAGGGTAAGCGTTAGGGTGAGGGTTAGTGTTAGGGAGAGGTTTATGGTTAGGGTGAGGGTTAGGGTTAGGATAAGTGTATGGGTGAGGGCTAGATTGAGGGTTAGGGTGAGTGTTAGGGTTAGGGATAGGCTTAAGTTTAGGATAAGGTTTAGGGTGAGGGTGAGTGTGAAGGTTAGGATTAGGGTTAGAGTTAGGCTTAGAGTTAGGAGGAGGGTTAGGGTTAGGGTTTGGGTTAGGGTGAGGGTGAGGCTGAGGATTAGGGTTTAGGTTTAGGGTTAGGTTTAGGTTTAGTGTTAGTGTTAGTGTTAGGGTTAGTGTTAGTGTTACAGTGCGGGTTGGGCTTAGGGTTATCATTAGGGTTAGGCTTAGAGTTAGGGTGAGGGTTTGGATGATTATTAGGTTAAAATTAGGGTTAAGGATAGGGCTAGGTTGAAGGGTTTAGGGTTAGTGTTAAGGTAAGGTTTAGGTTTAGGGTTAGGGTGAGGGTGAATGTTAGGCTGAAGGTTAGGGTTACAGTGAGGGTGATGGTTAGGGTTAGGATTAGCATGATGGTTAGGATTGGGGTTAGGGTGAGGTTGAGTGTTAGCATTAGGGTTAGGGTTAGGGTTAGGATTACTGTTATTGTTAGGGTTAAGGTTAGAGTTATGGTGAGAGTGAGGGTGAGGGTGAGTGTTAGTGTTAGGGTGAGGTTGAGGGTTAGGGTTAGGGTTAGGAGTAGGATTAGGGTTAGTGTAAGGGTGAGTGTGAGGGTTAGGGTTAGGGATAGGCTTAGGGTTAGGCTGAGGTTGAGGTTGAGGGTTAGGTTTAGGGTGAGGTTTAGGGTTAGGGATTGGGTGAGTGTCAGGGTTAGGTTTAGGGTTAGGCTTAGGATTAGGCTGAGGGTGAAGGAGTGGGATAGGTTTAGGCTTAGTGTTAGGGTGTTAGGGTGAGGTTTAGGTTTTTGTTTAGGGTTAGAGTTAGGGTTAGGGTGAGGGTGAGGTTTGGGGTTAGAGTTAGGGTTAGGGTGAGGATTAGGTTGAGGGTTATGGTAAGGGTTAGTTTTAGGGTTAGGGTTGGGGTGAGACTTAGGGGGAGGGTTACGTTTAGGGATAGGATTAGGGTTAGAGTGAGGGGGAGTGTGTGTGTTAGGTTTAGGTTTAGGGTTAGTGTGAGCTTTATGCTGAGGGTGAGGTTGAGGGTGAGGGTTAGGTTTAGGGGGAGTGTTAGGGTAAGGGTTAGGGTTAGGGTAAGGGCTAGGGTGAGTGTGAGGGTGAAGTTTAAGGTTCGGCTTAGGTGTAGGGTTAGGGTGAGGGTGAGGTTTAGGGTTAGAGTTAGGGTTAGGGTGAGTGTGAGGGTTAGGCTTAGGATTAGGCTGAGGGTGAGGGTGAGGGTTAGGCTTAGGTTGAGGGTTAGGGTTATGGGGAGGTTTAGGATGAGGGTTAGGTTTAGGATTAGGTTTAGGGTGAGGGTGAGTGTGTGTGTTAGGGTTAGGTTTACGGTTAGGCTTAGGGTTAGTCTGAGGGTCAGTTTGAGGTTTAGGGTTAGGGTGAGGTGAGGGTTAGGGTAAGAGTTAGGGGGACAGTTAGGAAGAGGGTTAGGGTTATGATTAGGGTTCGGTGAGAGCTAGGGTGAGGGTGAAGTTTAGGTTTAGGTTTGGGCTGAGGGTTAGGTTTAGGGTATGGATGATAGTTAGGGTTCGGTTTAAGTTTAGTGTTAGGTTGAGCGTTAGGGTAAGGGTTATGGTGAAGGTGAGGGTTAGGGTTCGGTTGAGGGTTATGGTTCGGATTAGGGGTTGAGTGAGGGTGATGGTGAGGGTTAGGTTTAGTGTTAGGGTGAGGGTTAGGATGAGGTTTACGGTTAGGATTAGTGTGAGGGTGAGGACTAGGCTGAGGGTGAGGTTTAGGGTTAGGGTTAGGGTGAGGTTTAGGGTTAGGTTTAGTGTTAAGGTTAGGATGAGTGTAAGGGTTAGGGTTAGAGTTAGGGTTAGGGTGAGGCTGAGTTTGAGGGTTAGGGTTAGTGTTAGTGTTAGATGTAGGGTTAGGGTGAGGTTTAGGTTGAGTGTGAGGGTTAGGCTTAGGGTTAGGATTATGTTTAGGGTAAGGGTTAGGGTGAGTGTGAGCGATATGGTTAGGGTTAGGTTTAGTCTTAGGGTTAGATTGAGGGTGAGAGTGGGGGTGAGCGTTAGGTTTAGGGTGAGTGTGAGGGTTAGGGTTAGGTTGAGGGTTAGGGTTAGGTTTATGGTGAGTGTGAGGGTTAGGGTTAGGTTGAGAGTTAGGGTTAGAGTTAGGGTTAGGGTGAGGGTTAAGGTTAGGGTTAGGGTGAGGGTAAGGATGAGGATTAGGGTTAGGATTAGGGTTAGGGTGAGGGCTAGGGTGAGGTTGAGGGTTAGGGTTAGTGTTAGATTAAGGTTTATAGTTAGGGTTAGGGTTAGGGTGAGTATTAGGTTGAGGGTTAGGGTTACAGTGAAGGTGAGGATTAGGGTTAGGGTGAGGGTTAGGGTTAGGGTTAGGCTTAGGTTTAGGCTTAGGCGTAGGCCGAGCATGTGGGTGAAGGTTCGGGTTCAGGTCCAGGTAAGGGTTAGGGTTAGGTTGAGAGTTAGGTTGAGGTTTAGGTTTAGGATAAGTTTAAGGGTCAGGGCTAGGCTGAGGGTTAGGGTGAGGTTTAGGGTTAGGGATAGGGTTAGGTTTAGGGTCAGTGTGAGGGTTAGGATTAGGTTTAGGGTTAGGCTTAGAGTTAGGATGAGGTTTAGGGTTAGGGTTTGGTTTAGGGTGAGGTTGAGTCTGGGGATTAGGGTTAGGTTTAGGGTTAGGTTTAGAGGGAGTGTTAGTGTTAGTGTTAGGGTTAGGGTTAGGGTGAGGGTGAGGTTTAGATATAGGGTTAGGGGGAAGGATAGGGTGAGGGTTAGGGTTAGGGGTAGTGTTAAGTTTAGGTTGAGGGTGTGGGTTAGGTTGAGGTTTAAGGTTAGGGTTAGGGTTAGGGTCAGTGTGAGGGATAGTGTTATTGTTAGGGTTAGTGTTAGGGTGTGGGTAAGTGGTAATGTGAGGTTATGGGTTAGGGTGAAGGTTAGGGTTAGGGTTAGGGTTATTGTTAGGTTTAGGTTTAGGGTTACGGTTAAGGTGAGGGTGAGGGTGAGGATTAGGTTTAGGGTTATGTTGAGGTTTAGGGTATGGGTTAGGGTTAGATTTAGAGTTAGGGTGAGGGTGAGGTTTGGGGTTAGGGTGACGCTTAGGGCTAGGTTTAGGGTGAGTGTTATGGGGAGGGTAAGGGTTAGTGTTAGGGTTAGGGATAGGATTAGGTTTTAAGGTTAGGGTGAAGGTCAGTGTGTTTGTTAGGGTTAGGTCTGGGGTTAGGCATAGGTTTAGGCTGAGGGTGAGGGTGATGGTTAGGGTTAGGGTTAGGGTTAGGGTTAGGGGGAGTATTAATATTAGTGTTAGGGTTAGGATTAGGGTTAGGGAAAGGTCTAGGGTGAGGGTGAGGTTTAGGGTTAGAGTTAGGGTGAGGTTTATGGTTAGGGTTAGGGTTAGGGTGAGGTTTAGGGTTAGATTTAGGTTTAGGGTGAGGCTGAGGGTGAGGTTTAGGTTTTGGGTTAGTTTGAGGTTTAGGGTTTGGGTTAGGGTTAGAATTAGGGTTAGGGTGAGCTTGAGGTTTAGGTTTAGATTTAGGGTTAGGGTGATGCTTAGGGTTAGGGTTAGGGTGAGAGTTAGGGGGCGGGTAAGGGTTAGTGTTAGGGTTAGGAATAGGATTAGGGTTAGGGTGAGGGTGAGTGTCAGTGTGTTTGTTAGGGTTAGGTCTGGTTTTAGACTTAGGTTTAGGCTGAGTGTGAGGGGGATGTTTAGGGTTAGGGTTAGGGTTAGGGGAAGGATTAAGATTAGGGTTTGGGTTAGGATTAGTGATAGGGCCAGGGCTAGGATGAGGGTGAGGTTTAGGGTTAGAGTTAGGGTAAGGTTTATGGTTAGGTTTAGGTTTAGGGTGAGGGTGAGGTTTAGGGTTAGATTTAGTGTTAGGGTGAGGCTGAGGGTGAGGGTTAGTGTTAGGGTTAGTGTTAGTTTTAGGTTTAGGTTTAGGCTGAGGGTGAGTGTGAGGGTTAGGTTGAGGATGAGGGTTAGGTTTAGTGTGAGGGCTAGGGTTGGGTGTGGGTTAGGGATAGGGTTAGTGTGAGGTTTAGGGTTAGGGTGATGGTTAGTGTTATTGTGAGGGTTAGTGTTAGGTTTAGGGTTATTGTTAGGGTTAGGGTAAGTGTTAGAGTGAGGGTTAGCTTTAGGGTGAGTGTTATGGTTAGGGTGAGGGTTAGGGTTATGGTTAAGGTTGTTGTTAGGGTTAGGGTTAGGGTTACGGTTACGGTGTTGGTGAGGGTGCGGGTTACGGTTAGGGTTAGGATGAGGTTTAGGTTTAGGGTTAGGAATAGAATTCGGGTTAGGGTGACAGTGAGGTTTAGGGTTAGAGTTAGGTTTTGTGATAGGGTTAGGCTTAGGGTGAGGGTTAGGGTTAGTCTTAGGCTTAGGATTAGGCTTAGGCCTAGCATGAGGGTGAGGGTTAGGGTTAGGGTGATGGTTCTGTTTCGGATTAGTGTTATTGTTAGTGTTAGGGTTAGAGTTACGGTGAGAGTGAGGGTGCAGGTGAGGGTTAGGTTTAGGGTGCAGTTTATGGTTAGGGTTAGGGTTAGGGTTAGGTTGAGGGTGAGGTTTAGGGTTAGTGTTAGGATAAGGTTTAGTGTTAGAGTTAGGGTTAGGGTGAGGCTGAGGGTGAGGGTTAGGGTTAGGATTAATGTTAGGGTTAGGCTTATGATTAGGGTTAGTGTGAGGGTGAGGATTAGGGTTAGGTTTAGGAGTAGGATTAGGTTTAGGATTAGGGTGAGTGTGAGGGTTACGGTTAGGGTTAGGGATAGGCTTAGGATTAGGCTGAGGGTGAAGGTGTGGGTTAGGGTTAGGATGAGGTTTAGGGTTATGTGGAGGGTTAGGATGAGGGTTAGGGTTAGGATTAGGGGTAGGATGAGGGTGATTGTGTGTGTTAGGGTTAGGTTTAGGGTTAAGCTTAGGGTTATTATGAGGGTGAGTTTGAGTATTAGGGTTAGGGTTAGGGTGAGGGTTTGGGTAAGGGTTAGGAGGAGGGTTAGGAAAAGGGTTAAGGTAAGGATTAGTGTTTGGTGAGGGCTAGGGTGAGGGTGAGGTTTATGGGTAGGTTTGGAGTGAGGATTAGGTTTAGGGTAAAGGTGAGAATTAGGGTTCGGTTTAAGATTAGGGTTAGGTTGAGGGTTAGGGTAAGGGTTATGGTGAGGGTGAGGGTTAGGGTTAGGTTGAGGGTTAGGGTTGGGATTAGGGTTAGGGTGAAGGTGAGGGTGAGGGTTAGGTTTAGTCTTAGGATGAGGGTTAGGCTTAGGATTAAGGTTTTGGTGAGTGATAGGGTGAGGGTGAGGTTTAGAGTTAGGGTTAGTGTGAGGTTTAGGGTTAGGGTTAGTGTTAGGGTTAGGGTGAGGGTGAGGTTTAGGGTTAGAGTTAGGTTTATGGTGAGGCTGAGTTTGAGGGTTAGTGTTAGTGTTAGTTTTAGGGTTAGGTTGAGTGTGAGGGTTAGGCTTAGGGTTAGGATTATGTTTAGGGTAAGGGTTAGGCTTAGTGTGAGCGATATGGTTAGGGTTAGGGTTCGACTGAGGGTGAGGGTGTGGGTGAGTTTTAGGTTTAGGGTGAGTGTGAGGGTTACGGTTAGGTTGAGAGTTAGGGTTAGAGTTAGGGTTAGGGTGAGGGTTAAGGTTAGGGTTAGGGTGAGGGTAAGGATGAGGACTAGGGTTAGTATTAGGGTTAGGGTGAGGGCTAGGGTTGGGTGAGGTTTAAGGATAGGGTTAGCGTGAGGTTTAGGTTTACGGTGATGGTTAGGGTTAGTGTGAGTGTTAGTGTTAGGGTTAGGGTTATTGTTAGGGTTAGGGTAAGTGTTAGGGTGAGGGTTAGCTTTATGGTGATTGGTTATGGTTAGGTTGAGGGTTAGGGTTATGGTTAAGGTTATTGTTAGGTTTAGGGTTACGGTTATGGTGACGGTGAGTGAGAGGGTTATGGTTAGTGTTAGGATGAGGTTTAGGTTTAGGGTTAGGGATAAAATTAGGGTTAGGGTGACAGTGATCTCACTGTTAGGGTTTGTGATAGGGATAGGGTTAGGGTGAGGGTTAGGGTTTGTCTTAGTCTTCGGCTTAGGCTTAGGCCGAGCATGAGGGTGAGGGTTAGGGTTAGGCTGATGGTTCTGTTTAGGATTAGTGTTATTGTTAGTGTTAGGGTTAGAGTTACGGTGAGGGTGAGGGTGCAGGTGAAGGTTAGGGTTAGGGTTAGGTTGAGTGTGAGGTTTAGGGTTAGATTTAGGGTTAGTGTTAGGCTAAGGTTTAGTGTTAGAGTTAAAGTTAGGGTGAGGCTGAGGGTGAGGTTTACTGTTAGGATTAATGTTAGTGTTAGGCTTCTGGTGAGGGTAAGGTTGAGTGTGAGGGTTAGGGTTAGGGTTAGGAGTAGGATTAGGGTTAGGATTAGGGTGAGTGTGAGGGTTATGGTTAGGGTTTGGGAAAGGCTTAGGGTTAGGCTGAGGTTGAGGGTTAGTGTTAGTGTTAGCATGAGGTATAGGGTTAGGGTTAGGGTTAGTGTGAGGGTTAGTGTTAGGGTTAGGTTTAGGATTAGCCTGAGGGTGAGGGTGAGGGTTAGGCTTAGGTTGAGGGTTACGGTTGTGGGGAGGTTTAGGATGAGTGTTAGGGTTAGGATTAGGGTTAGGTTGAGGGTGAGTGTGTGTGTTAGGTTTAGTTTTAGGGTTAGGCTGAGGGTGAGTTTGAGGCTTAGGGTTAGGCTGAGGGTGAGGGTTAGGGTAAGGGTTAGGGGGAGGGTTAGGAAGTGGGTTAGGGTAAGGATTAGTGTTTGGTGAGGGCTAGGGTGAGGGTGAGGTTTAGGGTTAGGTTTGGAGTGAGGGTTAGGGTTAGGGTAAGTGTGAGAATTAGGGTTCGGTTTAAGTTTAGGGTTACGTTGACGGTTAGGGTAAGGGTTATGGTGAGGGTGAGGGTTAGGGTTAGGTTGAGGTTTAGGGTTCAGATTAGGGTTGGGGTGAAGGTGACGGTGAGGGTTAAGTTTAGTGTTAGGGTGAGGGTTAGAATGAGGGTTAGGCTTAGGATTAAGGTTTTGGTGAGTGCTAGAGTGAGGGTGAGGTTTAGGGTTAGGATTAGGGTGAGGTTTAGGGTTAGGGTTAGTTTTAGGGTTAGGGTGAGGGTGAGGTTTAGGGTTAGAATTAGGGTTAGGGTGAGGCTGAGTTTGAGAGTTAGTCTTAGTGTTAGTGTTAGATTTAGGGTTAGGGTGAGGGTTAGGTTGAGTGTGAGGGTTAGGCTTAGGGTTAGGATTATATTTAGGGTAATGGTTAGGGTGAGTGTGAGCAATAGGGTTAGGGTTAGGGTTAGGCTTAAGATTAGACTGAGGGTGAGGTTTAGGTTTAGGGTGAGTGTGAGGGTTACGGTTAGGTTGAGAGTTAGGGTTAGAGTTAGGGTTAGGGTGAGGGTTAAGGTTAGGGTCAGGGTGAGGGTAAGGATGAGGACTAGGGTTAGGATTAGGGTTAGGGTGAGGGCTAGGGTGAGTTTGAGGGTTAGGGTTAGTGTTAGATTAAAGGGTTAGGCTTAGGGTTAAGGTGAGGATTAGGTTGAGGGTTAGAGTTACAGTGAAGGTGAGGATTAGGGTTAGGGTGAGGGTTAGGGTTAAGGTTAGGCTTAGCCTTAGGCTTAGGCTTAGGCCAAGCATGAGGGTGAGGGTGAGAGTTCGGTTCAGGGTGAGGGTTAGGGTTAGGTTGAGAGTTAGGTTGAGGTTTAGGGTTAGGATAAGTTTAAGGGTGAGGGATAGGCTGAGGGTTAGGGTGAGGTTTAGGGTTAGGGATAGGGTTAGGTGTAGGATTACGGTTAGGGTGAGTGTGAGTGTTAGGATTAGGGTTAGGGTTAGGCTTAGAGTTAGGATGAGGTTTAGGGATAGGGTTTCGTTTAGGGTGAGGTTGAGGCTGAGGATTAGGTTAAGTTTAGGGTTAGGTTTAGGGGTAGTGTTAGTCTTAGGGTTAGGGTTAGGGTTAGGGTGAGGGTGAGGTTTAGATATAGGGTTAAGGGGAGGGATAGGGTGAGGGTTAGGGTTAGGGGTACTGTTAGGTTTAGGTTGAGGGTGAGGGTTAGGTTGAGGTTTAAGGTTAGGGTTAGGGTTAGGGTCAGTGTGAGGGACAGTGTTAGTGCTAGGGTTAGTGTTAGGGTGAGGGTAAGTGTTAAGGTGAGGTTATGGTTTAGGGTGACGGTTAGGGTTAGGGTTATTGTTAGGTTTAGGTTTAGGGTTATGGTTACAGTGAGGGTGAGGGTGATGGTTAGGTTTAGGGTTATTTTGAGGTTTAAGGTTTGGGTTAGGGTTAGATTTAGGGTTAGGGTGAGGGTGAGGTTTAGGGTTAGGGTGACGCTTAGGGTTAGGGTTAGGGTGAGAGTTAGGGGGAGAGTAAGGATTAGTGTTAGGGTTAGGGATAGGATTAGGGTTAGGGTTAAGGTGAGGGTTAGTGTGTTTGTTAGGTTTAGATCTAGGGTTAGGCTTATGTTTAGGCTGAGGGTGAGCGTGATATTTAGGGTTAGGGTTAGGGTTAGGGATAGGGGGAGGGTTAGGATTAGGGTTAAGGTTAGGATTAGGGTTAGAGCAAGGGCTAGGGTGAGGGTGAGGTTTAGGGTTAGAGTTAGGGTGAGGTTTATGGTTAGGGTTAGGGTTAGGGTGAAGGTGAGGTTTAGGGTTAGATTTAGGGTTAGGGTGAGGCTGAGAGTGAGGGTTAGGTTTAGGGTTAGTTTGAGGTTTAGGGTTTGGGTTAGGGTTAGAGTTAGGGTTAGGGTAAGGGTGAGGTTTAGGTTTAGAGTTAGTGTTAGGGTGATGCTTAGGGATAGGGTTAGGCTGAGAATTAGGGGGAGGGCAAAAGGTTTAGTGTTAGGTTTAGGGATAGGATTAAGCTTAGGGTTAGGGTGAGGGTCAGTGTGTTTGTTAGAGTTAGGTCTGGGGTTAGGCTTAGGTTTAGGCTGAGGGTGAGGGTGATGGTTATGGTTAGGGTTAGGGTTAGGGTTAGGGTTAGGGTTAGGGGGAGGATTAAGATTAGGGTTAGGGTTAGGATTAGGGATAGGGCCAACGCTAGGTTGAGGGTGAGGTTTAGGGTTAGAGTTAGGGTGAGGTTTATGGTTAGGGTTAGGGTTAGGGTGAGGGTGAGGTTTAGAGTTATATTTAGAGTTAGGGTGAGGCTGAGGGTGAGGGTTAGGGTTAGGGTTAGTGTTAGGTTTAGGTTTAGGGTTTGGGTGAGGTTTAGGGTGAGGTTTAGTTTTAGGGTTAGGGTTAGGCTGAGGGTGAGGTTCTGGGTTAGGGTGAGGATGAGGGTTAGGGTTAGGGTGAGGGCTAGGGTTGGATGAGGGTTCGGGATAGGGTTAGTGTGAGGTTTAGGGTTAGGGTGATGGTTAGGGTTAGTGTGATGGTTAGTGTTAGGTTTAGGGTTATTTTTAGGGTTAGGGTAAGTGTTATGGTGAGGGTTAGCTTTAGGGTGAGTGTTATGGTTAGGGTGAGGGTTAGGGTTATGGTTAAGGTTGTTGTTAAGTTTCGGGTTAGGGTTAAGGTTACTGTGTTGGTGAGGGTGTGGGTTACGGTTTGGGTTAGGATGAGGTTTAGGTTTAGGGTTAGGGATAGAATTAGGGTTAGGGTGACAGTGAGGTTTAGGGTTAGAGTTAGGGTTTGTGATAGGGTTAAGGTTAGGGTGAGGTTTAGGGTTAGGCTTAGGCTTAGGCTTACGCCCAGCATGAGTGTGAGGGTTAGGTTTAGTGTGATGGTTCTGATTAGGATTAGTGTTATTGTTAGTGTTAGGGTCAGAGTTATAGTGAGGGTGAGGGTGCAGGTGAGGGTGAGGGTTAGGGTTAGTGTGGGGTTTACGGTTAGGGTTAGGGTTAGGGTTAGGTTGAGGGTGAGGTTTAGGGTTAGATTTAAGGTTAGTGTTAGGATAAGTTTTAGTGTTAGAGTTAGGGTTAGGGTGAGGCTGAGGGTGAGGGTTAGGGTTAGATTTAGGGTTAGTATTAGGATAAGTTTTAGTGTTAGAGTTAGGGTTAGGGTGAGACTGAGGGTGAGCGTTAGGTTTAGAATTAATGTTAGGATTAGGCTTATGGTGAGGGTTAGGTTGAGGGTGAGGTTTAGGGTTAGGGTTAGGAGTAGGTTTAGGGTTAGGATTAGGGTGAGTGTGAGGTTTTGGGTTAGGGTTAGGGATAGGCTTAGGGTTAAGGTGAGGTTGAGGGTTAGGGTTAGGGTTAGCGTGAGGTATAGGGTAAGGGTTAGGGTGAGTGTGAGGGTTAGGGTTAGGGTTAGGCTTAGGATTAGGCTGAGGGTGAGGGTGTGGGTTAGGGTTAGGATGAGGTTTAGGGTTATGGGGAGGGTTATTATGAGGGTTAGGGTTAGGATTAGGGTTAGGATGAGGGTGATTGTGTGTGTTAGGGGTAGGTTTAAGGTTAGGCTTAGGGTTAGTCTGAGGGTTAGTTTGAGGGTTAGGGTTAGAGTTAGGGTGAGGGTTAGGGTAAGGCTTAGGGGCAGGGTTAGGAAGAGGGTTAGGGTAAGATTTAGTGTTTGGTGAGGGCTAGGGTGAGGGTGAGGTTTAGGGTTAGGTTTGCAGTGAGGGTTAGGTTTAGGGTAAGGGTGAGAATTAGGGTTGGGTTTAAGTTTAGGGTTAGGTTGAGGGTAAGGGTAAGGGTTACGGTGAGGATGAAGGTTAGGGTTAGGTTGAGGTTAGGGTTCGGATTAGGGTTAGGTTGAAGGTGACGGTGAAGGTTAGGTTTAGTGTTAGGGTGAGGGTTAGGATGAGGGTTAGGCTTAGGATTAAGGTTTTGGTGAGTGCTAGGGTGAGGGTGAGGTTTAGGGTTAGGGTTAGGGTGAGGTTTAGGGTTAGGGTTAGTGTTAGGGTTAGGGTGAGTGTGAGGTTTAGGGTTAGAGTTAGGGTTAGGTTGAGGCTGAGTTTGAGGGTTAGTGTTAGTGTTAGTGTTAGTGTTAGGGTTAGGATGAGGTTTAGGTTGAGTGTGAGGGTTAGTCTTAGCGTTAGGATTATTTTTAGGGTCAGGGTTAGGGTGAGTGTGAGCTATATGTTTAGGGTTAGGGTTAGGCTTAAGATTAGACTGAGGGTGAGGTTGGGGGTGAGGTTTAGGTTTAGGGTGAGTGTGAGGGTTATGGTTAGGTTGAGAGTTAGGGTTAGAATTATGGTTAGGGTGAGGGTTAAGTTTAGGGTTAGGGTGAGGGCAAGGATGAGGATTAGGGTTAGGATTAGGGTTAGGGTGAGGGCTAGGGTGAGGTTGATGTTTATTGTTAGTGTTAGATTAAGGTTTAGAGTTAGGGTGAGGATTAGGTTGAGGGTTAGGGTTAGAGTGAGGGTGAGGATTAGGGTTAGGCTGAGGGTTAGGTTTAGTATTAGGGTTAGCTTGAGTGTGAGTATTAGCATTAGGGTTAGGGTTAGGGTTAGGATTAGTGTTATAGTTAGGGTTAGTGTTAGAGTTATTGTGAGGGTGACGGTGAGGGTGAGGGTTAGGTTTAGGGTTAGGTTGAGGTTTAGGTTTAGGGTTTAAGATTAGGGTTAGGGTGAGGGTGTGGTTTAGGGTTAGATTTAGGGTTAGTTGGGGGGTTAGGTCGAGGGTGTGGGTTAGGTTTACTTTTAGGATTAAGGTTAGGCTGAGTGTTAGGTTGAAGTTTAGGGTTACGGTTAGGTTTAGGTTTAAGATTAGGGTGAGGGTGAGGGTGAGTGTGAGGGTTAGGGTTAGGGTTAGGCTTAGGCTTAGCGTGAGGATTAGGGTTAGTGTTAGAGTAAGGTTTAGGGTTAGGGTTAGGATTAGGGTGAGGATTAGGATGAGGGATAGTGTTACGGTGAGAGTTAGGTTTAGCGTTAAGGTTAGGGTTAGGGTTAGGTTTAGGTTGAGGTTGAGTGTTAGCATTAGGGTTAGGTTAGGGTTAGGGTTAGGTTTAGCGTTAGGATTACTGTTATTGTTAGGGTTAGGGTTAGAGTTATGGTGAGGGTGAGGGTCAGGGTGAGTGTTAGGATTTGGTTGAGGTTTAGGTTGAGGCTTAGTGTTAGGGTTAGTGTTGAGGTTAGGATTAGGTTAGGGTGAGCCTGAGTGTGAGGTTTAGGGTTAGGCTTAGGCTTAGGCTTAGGGTTAGGCTGATGGTGACGGTGGGGGTGAGGATTAGGGTTAGGGTGATTGTTACACTTAGGGTTCAGGTGAGGGTTAGTTTTAGGATCAGGGTTAGAGTTAGGGTTAAGGTGAGGTTGAGGTTTAGCTGTAGAGTTAGGGGTAGGGGGAGGGTTAGGTTTAGAGTGAGGGTTAGGGTGAGGGTGAAGGTAAGGGTAAAGTTGAGGGTTAGGCTGAGGGTGAGGGTTACGGGAAGGGTGAGGTTTAAGGTTAGGGTGAGTGTTAGGGTTAGGGATAGGGTGAGGGTGAGGGTTAGATTGAGGATTAGTTTTAGGGTTAGTGTGAAGTTTAGGGTGAGGATGAGGTTTAGGGTTAGGGCGACGTCTAGGGAAAGGGTGAGTTTTAGGGTTAGTGTTAGGGTGAGATTTATGGTTAGGGTAATGTTTAGGGTTAGTGTGAGGTTTAGTGTTAGGGTTAGGGTTAGTGTTAGGGTGAGGGTAAGCGTTATGTTGAGGGTTAGGGTGAGGGTTAGGGTTAGGGTTAGGGTTATTGTTAGTGTTAGGGTTAGGGTTAAGGTTATGGTAAGGGTGAGGGTGAGGGTTAAGATTAGGGCAAGGATGAGGTATAGTTATAGGGTTAGCGTTAGGGTTTGGTTCAGGTTGAGTTTAGTGTTAGCGTTAGGGTTAGGGTGTGGCAGAGGGTGATAGTTAGGGTTAGGATTAATGTTAGGGTTAGGCTTATGGTGAAGATTAGGTTGAGTGTGAGGGTTAGAGTTAGGGTTAGGCGTAGGATTAGGGTTAGTGTTAGGGTGAGTGTGAGGGTTAGGGTTAGGGTTAGGGATAGGCATAGGGTTAGGCTGAGGTTGAGGTTGAGGGTTAGTTTTAGGGAGAGTTTTAGGGTTAGGGTTAGGGTGAGTGTGAGGGTTAGGTTTAGGGTTAGGCTTAGGGTTAGGCTGAGGGTGAGGTTGATGGTAAGTTTTAGGGTTAGGGTGAGGGTTAGGGTAAGGGTTAGGGGGAGGGTGAGGAAGAGGGTTAGGGTTAGGATTAGGGTTGGGTGAGGGCTAGGGTGAGGTTGAGGTTTAGGTTTAGGTTTAGGGTGAGGTTTAGGGTTAGGGTTATTGTGAGAGTTAGGGTTCGGTTTAAGTTTAGGGTTAAGTTGAGTGCTAGGCTAAGGTTTTCTGTGAGGGTGAGTGTGAGGGTTAGGTTGAGGGTTAGGATTCAAATTAGGGTTAGGGTGAGGGTGAGGGTGAGGTTAAGTTTAGTGTTAGGCTGTGGGTTAGTTTGAGGGTTAGAGTTAGTATTAGGGTTAGGTTGAGGGCTAGGGTGAAGGTGAGGTTTAGGGTTAGGTTTAGGGTGAGGTTTAGGGTTAGGGTTAATGTTAGGGTCAAGGCTGAGTTTTAGATTTAGAGTTAGGGTTAGGGTGAGGCTGAGGTTGAGGGTTAGGTTTAGAATTAGTGTTAGATTTATGGTTAGGTTGAGGTTGAGGGTTAGGCTTAGTGTTAGGATTAGGTTTAGGGTAAGGGTTAGGGTGAGTGTGTGCGTTAGGGTTAGGGTTAGGGTTAGGCTTAGGGTTAGGCTGAGGGTGAGGTTGAGTGTGAGGCTTAAGGTTAATGTGAGGGTTAGGGTGAGAGTTAGGGTTCGGTTATGTTTAGGGTGAGGGTGAGGGTTAGGGTCAGGGTTACGATGAGCTTGAGGTTTATGGTTAGGTTGAGAGTTAGGGTTAGGGTTAGGGTAAGGGTGAGGGTTAAGTTTAGGTTTAGGTTGAGGTTTAAGGATAGGATTAGGCTTAGGGTGAGGGCTATGGTGAGGGTGAGGGTTATGTTTAGGGTGAGGTTTAGGGATAGGGTTAGTATGAGGGTTAGGGTAAGTTTGAGGTTTAGGGTTAGATTTAGGGTTAGTTGGAGGGTTACGTCGAGGGTTAGGTTAGGGTTAGTTTTAGGGTTAAAGATGGGGTGAAGGTTAGGTTGAGGTTTAGGGTTGTGGTTAGGGTTAGGGTTAGGATTAGGGTGAGGATGAGGGTGAGTCTGAGGGTTAGGGTTAGGGTTTGGGTTAGGCTTAGGTTTAAGCTGAGGGTGAGGGTGGGGGTGAGGATTAGGTTTAGGGTGATGGTTACGGTTAGTGTTAGGGTGAGTGTTAGGATGAGGGTTAGAATTAGGATTAGGGTTAGGGTGAGTTCTAGGGTGAGGGTGAGTGTTAGGTTTAGTGTAATGTTTAGGTTTATGTTTAGGGTGAGGGTTAAGATGAGGTTTAGGGTTAGGGTGAGGTTTAGGGTGAGGATGATGGTAAGGGTAAAGGTGAGGTTTAGGCTGAGGGTGAGGGTTAAGTGAAGGGTGAGGGTTAGGGTTAGGTTTAGGGTTAGGGTGAGGTTTAGATTGAGGATTAGTGTTAGGGTTAGTGTGAGGTTTAGGGTGAGGATGAGGGTTAGGATTAGGGTTAGGGTTAGGGTGAGGTTTAGGATTAGGGTGAGGTTTAGGGTTAGTGTGAGGGTTAGTGTGAGGTTTATGGTTAGATTTAGGGTGAGATTTAGTGTTAGGTTGAGGGTTAGGTTTAGGGAGAGGGTTATGGTTAGGGTGTGGGTTAGGGTTATTGTTAGGGTTATTGTTAGGTTTAGGGTTATGGTTAGGTTGAGTGTGAGGGTTACGGTTAGGGTTAGGGTTAGCCGTAGTTTTAGGCTGCGGGTTTGGGTGAGAGTGAGGGTTAGGTTTAGTTTGAAGGTAACGGTTAGGGTTAGGTTTAGTGTTAAGGATATGGTTAGAGGTATTGTTAGGGTGAGGGTGAGGTTTAGGCGTAGGGTTAGTTTTAGACTGAGGTTTAGGGTGAGTATTAGGGTTAGGGTGATGGTTAGGGTAGGGGTGACGGTAAGGGTAAACGTGAGGGTTAGGTTGAGGGTGAGGGTTACGGTAAGGTTGACTATTAGGGTTTAGTTGAGGGTTAGGTTTAGGGTTAGGGTGCGAGTTAGGGTTTGCGTTAAGTTTAGGGTTAGGGTGAGGTTTAGATTAAGGATTACAGTGAGGGTGAGGGTTAGGGTTATTTTGAGGGTTAGGGTTAGGATTAGGGTTAGGGTTAGGGTGAGGTTTAGGGTTAGTGTTAGGGTGAGGGTAAGGAAGAAGTATTGGGTTAGAATTAGGGTTAGGGTGAGGCCTAGGGTGAGGATGAGGTTTAGGGTTAGGATTAGGGTGACGTTTAGGGTTAGGGTTATTGTTAGGGTGAGGGTCAGGTTCAAGTGTAGGGTTAGTGTTAGGGTTAAGGTTAGGGTGAGCGTTAGGTTGAGGTTTAGGGTTAGGGTTAGGATTAGGGTTAGGGTGAGGGTTAGGGTTAGATTGAGGATTAGTGTTAGGGGTAGTGTGAGGTTTAGTGTGAGGCTGAGGGTTAGGGTTAGGGTAAGAGCTAGGATGAGGCTGAGGGTTAGGGTTAGTGTTAGGGTGAGGTTTAGGGTTAGGGTTATGTTTAGGGTTAGTGTGAGGGTTAGTTTTATGGTGACGGTTAGTGTTAGGGTGAGGGTTAGGGTCAGGGTGACAGTTATTTTTAGGGTGAGGGTGAGGGTTAGAGTTAGGTTTAGGATTATTGATAGGGTTCGGGTTAGGTTGAGGGTGAGATTTAGGGTTAGAGTTAAGGTTAGTGTAAGGGTTAGGGTTAGGGTAAGGGTTAGGGTTAGGTTTAGGCTTAGGCTTATGCTTAGGCCGAGCATCAGGGTGAGGGTTAGGGTTCGGAATAGGGTGAGGGTTAAGGTTAGGGTTAGGGTAAGTGTTAGGATGAGGTTTAGGGTTAGGATTAGGGTTAGAGTGAGGGCTAGGGTGAGGGTTAGTGTGAGGTTTAGGTTTAGGGATGTGGATAGGTTTAGAATTAGTGTTTGGGTGTGGGTGAGTGTGAGGATTAGGATTAGGGTAAGGGTTAGGGTGAGCGTTAGGGTTCGGTTTAAGTTTAGGGTCAGGGTGACTTTTAGGGTAAGTGTTACGGTGATGGTGAGTGTTAGGGTTAGGTTGAGGGTTAGGGTTAGGATTAGGGTTAGGGTGAGGGTGAGGGTGAGGGTTAGGGTTAGTTTTAGGGTAAGGGATAGGATCCGGGTTAGGATTAGGATTAGGGTGAGGGCTATGGTGAGGGTGAGGTTTAGGTTTAGGTTTAGTGTGAGATTTAGGGTTAGGGTTAGGGTGAGGGTGAGATTTAGAGTTAGACTTGGGGTTAGTGTTAGGGTTAGGATTAGGGTGAGCATTAGGGTTAGGGTTAGTGTTAGGCTTAGGCTGAGGCTTAGGCTGAGCATGAGGGTGAGGGTTAGGGTTAGGGATAAGGTAATGTTTAGGGTTAGGGTAAGGATTAGGTTTTAGATGAGGGTGAGGTTCATGGTTATATTTAGGGTTACTTGGAGGGTTAGGTCGAGGGTGAGGGTTAGGGATAGTGTTAGGGTTAAGGTTAGGGTGAGGGTTAGGATGAGGTTTAGGGTTATGCTTAGGGTTAGGGTTAAGATTAGGTTTAGGGTGAGTGTGAGGGTTAGGGTTAGGCTTAGGCTTAGGGTTAGGCTGAGGGTGAGGATGGGGTGTGGATTAGGGTTAGTGTGATGGTTAGGTTTAGGGTTAGAGTGAGGGTTAGGATGAGGGTTAGGTTTAGGATTAGGGTTAGGGTGAGGGCTAGGGTGATGGTGAAAGTTAGGTTAAGGGTTAGGCTTAGGCTTAGGTTTAAGCTGAGCGTGTGGTTGAGGGTGAGGTTTAGGGTTAGGGTGATGGTTAGGTTTACGGTTACGGTGAGGGTTAGGATGAGGTTTAGGGTTAGGGTGAGGGTTAGGGTGAGGATGATGGTAAGGGTAAAGTTGAAGTTTAGGCTGAGGGTGAGGGTTAAGATAAGGGTGAGTGTCAGGTTTAGGCTTAGGTTTAGGGTAACTGTTAGGGTTAGGGTTAGGGTGAGGTTTAGATTGAGAATTAGGGTTAGGGTTAGTGTGAGGTTTAGGGTAAGGATGAGGGTTAAGGTTAGGGTGAGGGTGACGGTTAGAATTATTGTTAGGGTGAGGGCTAAGGGTGAGGGTGAGTGCAAGGTTCATGGTTAGGGTTAAGGGGAGGTTTAGGATTAGGGTGTTATGTTTAGTGTGAGGGTTAGTGTTAGGGTTAGGGTTATTGTTAGTGTGATTGTAAGTGTTAGGGTGAGGGTGAGGGGTAGGGTGAGTGTTATGATTAGGGTGAGGGTTAGCGTTAGGGTTAGGGTTATTGTTAGGTTTAGGGAAAGGTTTACGGTTACAGTGAGGGTGAGGGTGAGGGTTAGTGTTAGGGTTAGGGTGAGGGTTAGTGTTAGGGTTACGGTTAGAGTTAGGGTTAGGGTGAGGTTGAGCTTTAAGGGTAGAGTTAGGGTTAGGGTGAGAGATAGGGTGAGGGTTAGGTTTAGGGTGCAGGTTAGGGTGGGGTGATGTTACGGGTAAAGGTGAGGGTTACCTGAGGGTGAGGGTTACGGTAAGGATGAGGTTTAGAGTTATGGTGAGGTTTAGTTTTAGGTTTAGGGTGAGGGTGAGGGTTAGATTGAGGATTAGTGTTAGGGTTAGTGTAAGGTTTAGGGTGAGGATGAGGGTTAGGGCTAGAGTGAGAGCTAGGATGAGGGTGAGGGTTAGGTTTAGTGTTAGGGTGAGGTTTAGCGTTAGGGTGATGTTTAGGGTTAGTGTGAGGGTTAGTGTTAGGGTGGATGTTAGAGTTATGGAGAGGGTAATTGTTAGTGTGAGGGTTGGGGTTAGTGTGAGGGTCATGGTTAGGGTGAGGTTTAGGGTTAGGGTGAGAGTAAGGGTTAGGGTTAGGGTTATTGATAGGGTTAGGGTTAGGGTGAGGGTGAGGGTGAGATTTAGGGTTAGAGTTAGGGTTAGTGTTAAGGTTAAGTTTAGGGTTAGGCTCAGGCTTAGGCCTAGGCTGAGCATCAGGGGGAGGGTTAGGGTTCGGGATAGGGTGAGGGTTAGGTTTAGGGTTAGTGTGAGGGTTGAGATGAGGTTTTTGTTTAGGATTAGTGTTAGGGTGAGGGATAGGGTGAGGGTTAGGGTGAGGGTTAGGGTTACAGTGAGAGATAGGTTTCGGGTTAAGTTTAGGGTCAGGGTGACTATTAGGGTAAAGGTTACTGTTAGGGTGAGGGTTAGGGTTAGGTTGAGGGTTAGGGTTAGGGTGAGGCTGAGGGTGAGGGTTAGGGTTAGTGTTAGGGTGAGGGATATGATGAGGTTTAGGATTAGGATTAGTGTGAGGGCTAGGGTGAGGTTGAGGTTTAGGGTTAGGGTGAGGGTGAGGTTTAGGGTTAGGGTTAGGGTAAGGGTGAGTTTGAGGTTGAGGGTTAGGTTTAAGGTTAGTGTAAGAGTTAGGGTTAGTGTGAGTGTTAGGGTGAGGGTTAGGTTAAGGTTTAGGGTAAGGGTTAGGATTAGGTTTAGGATGAGGGTTAAATTTAGGTTTAAGGTTAGGATTATTGTAAGGTTTAGGGTGAGGATGAGGATTAGGGTTAGGGTTAGGGTGAGGGTGCGATTTTGGGGTGGCATTAGGGTTAGGTTGATGGTTAGGGTGAGGGTTAGGGTTAGGGTAAGGGTTAGTGTGGGGGTGATGGTAAGGGTAAACGTGAGGGTTAGGCTGAGGGTGAGGTTTACATTGGGGTGAGGTTGAGGGTTAGTGTGAGGGTTAGGGTTAGGGGAAGGGTGTGGGTGAGGGTTAGATTGAGGATTAGTTTTAGGGTTAATGTGAGGTTTAGGGTGAGGATGAGAGTTAGGGTTATTGTGAGGGCTAGGGTGAGGGTGAGGTTTAGGTTTAGGTTTAGGGTGAGGTTTAGTGTTAGGGTGATGATTAGGGTTAATGTAAGGGTTAGTGTTAGGGTTAGGGTTAGTGTTAGGGTGAGGGTAAGTTTTAGGGTGAGGGTTAGTGTTAGGGGGAGGGTTATGGTTAAGTTGAGGGTTAGGGTTAGTGTTTGGTTATTGTTAGGGTTAGGGTTACTGTTACGGTTACGGTGAGGGTGAGGGTGAGGTTTAGGGTTAGGGTTAGTATGAGGTTTAGGTTTAGGGTAAGGGTTAGAGTTAGGGTTAGGGTGAGAGGGAGGTTTACACTTAAAGTTAGGGTTAGTGTTAGGGTTAGTATTAGGGTGAGGGTTTGGGTTAGAGTCACGCTTTGCTTAGGCTTAGGCCAAGCATGAGGGTAAGGGTTAGGGTTAGGTTTAGGGTTAGGGTTAGTGTTATTTTTAGGGTTAGGTTTAGAGTTATGGTGAGATTGAGGGTGAGGGTGAGGGTTAGGGTTAGGGTGAGGTTTAGCATGAGGTTTAGGGTTAGGGTTAGGGTGAGGGTGAGGTTTAGGGTTAGAGTTAGTGTTAGGTTGAGGATTAGGGAGAGGTTTAGCATTATTGTTAGTGTTAGGGTTACGGGGAGGTTGAGGGTTAGGTTGAGGTTTAGGGATTGGGTAAGATTTAGTATTAGGGTGAGTTTGAGGGTGAGTGTGACGGTTAGGGTGAGGGCTAGGCTTAGGCTTAGGGTTAGGCTGAGTGTGAGGGAGGGGGGTGAGGATTAGGGTTGGGGTGATGGTTTGTGTTAGAGTTAGTGTTATTGTTAGGGTTAGGGTTAGAGTTACGGTGAGTGTGAGGGTGTGGGTGAGGGTTAGGGTTAAGGTTAGGGTGGGGTTTAGGGTTAGGGTTAGGGATAGTGTGAGGGTGAGGTTTAGGGTTAGATATAGGGTTAGGGGGAGGGTTAGGGTGAGGGTTAGGGATAGGATTAGTGTTAGAGTTAGGGTGAGGGTGAGGGTTAGGTTGAGGTTTAGGGTTAGGGTTATGGTTAGGGTTAGTGTGAGGATTAGTGTTAGGGTTAGGGTTAGTTTTAGGGGGAGGGTAAGTGTTAGGCTGAGGGTTTGTGTTAGGGTGAGTGTTATGGTTAGGGTGAGTGTTAGGATTAGGGTTAGGGTTATTGTTAGGGTTAAGTTTAGGGTTTTGGTTACGGTGAGGGTGAGGTTTAGGGTTAGAGTTAGGATGAGGTTTAGGTTTTGGGTTAGGGTTGGAGTTAGGGTAGAGTTAGAGTAAGGGCTAGGGTGAGTGTGAGGGTGAGGTTTAAGGTTAGGGTTAGGATTAGGGGGAGCTTTAGTGTTAGGGTTAGGGTTAGAGTTACGGTTAGGGTGAGGGTGAGGTTTAGGGGTACAGTTAGGGTTAGGGTGCGGGTTAGCTTGGGTGTGACGGTAAGGGTAAAGTTGAGGGTTAGGCTGAGGGTGATGGTTACGGTAAGGGTTAGGGTTAGAGTTAGGGTGAGGGTTAGTGTAAGCTTTAGGGTGAGGGTGAGGGTTAGATTGAGGATTAGTGTTAGGGTTAGTGTGAGGTTTAGGGGGAGGATGAGGGTTAGGCTTAGGGTGAGGGCTAGGAAGAGGGTGAGGTTTAGGGTTAGTTTTAGGGTGAGGTTTAGTGTTAGGGTGATGGTTAGAGTTAGTGTGAGGGTTAGTGTTAGGGTTAGAGTTAGTGTTAGGGTGAACGTAAGTGTTAGGGTGAGGGTTAGGGTTAAGGTGAGTGTTATGGTTAGGGTGAGGATTAGGATTGTTTTTAGCATTAGGGTTAGGGTTACGGTTATGGTGACGGTGAGGGTGAGGCTTAGGTTTAGGACTAGGATGAGGTTTAGTTATAAGGTTAGGGTTAGGGTTAGGGTCAGGGTGAGGCTTAGTGTTAGAGTCAGGGTTAGGATGAGGCTGAGGGTGAGAGTTAGGTTTAGGATTAATGTTAGGGTTAGGCTTAAGGTGAGGATTAGTTTGAGAGTGAGGGTTAGAGTTAGGGTTAGGAGTAGGATTACAGTTAGGGTTTGGGTGAGTGTGAGGGGTAGGTTTAGGGTTAGGGATAGGCTTAGGTTTAGGCTGCGGTTAAGGGTGACGTTTAGGGTTAGGGTGAGGGTTAGGGTTAGGGTTAGGATTAGGAATAGGGTTAGGGTTAGTGTGAGTGTGAGGGTTAGGGTTAGGTTTAGGGTTAGGCTGAGGATGAGGGTGAGGGTGAGGGTTAGGGTTAGGGTGAGGGTTAGGTTTAGGGTTATGGGGAGGGTTAGGAAGAGGGTTACGGTTAGGATTATTGTTAGAGTGAGGGCTAGGAAGAGGTTGAGGTTTAGGGTTAGTGTTAGTGTGAGGTTTAGGGTTAGGTTTAGGGTTAGGGTTAGGGTGAGTGTGAGGTATAGGGTTAGAGTTAGGGTTAAGCTGAGGCAGAGTGTGAGGCTTAGGGTTAGGTTTAGGATTAGGATTATGGTAAGGGTTAGGGTGAGTGTGAGAGTTAAGGTTCCGGTTAGGGTAAGGCTTACGGTTACACTGAGGGTGAGGGTGAGGGTGAGGTTTAGGATTAGGATTAGGGTTAAGGTGAGGGTGAGTGGGTGTGTTAGGTTAGGTTTAGGTTTAGGTTAAGGGTTAGGCTAAGGATGAGGTTGAAGGTGAGGGTTAGGGTTAGGGTAAGGTTTAGGGTAAGGGTTAGGGGGAGGGTTAGGATGAGGGTTAGGGTTAGGATTAGGGTTAGAGTGATAGTGAGGGTGAGGTTTAGGCTTAGTTTTAGGGTGAGGGTTAGGATGAAATTTAGGATTAAGGTTAGGGTGAGGGTTAGGTTTAGGGTGAAGGTTAGGGTGAGGGTGAGGATTAGCTTTAGGGTTAGGACTAGGACTAGAGTAAGGGTTAGGGTGAGTTTGAGGGTTAGGGTTAGGGTTAGGTTTAGGCTTAGGGTTAAGCTGAGGCTGAGGGTGAAGGTGAGGGTTAGGGGTAGGGTTAGGGTGGTGTTTAGGGATAGGGTTATTGTTAGGTTGGGGATTAGTGTGAGTGTTATGGTTAGGGTGAGTATTACGGTTATGATGAGGGTGAGGGTGAGTGTGATGGTTAGGGTTAGGGTGAGAGTTAGGGTTCGGTTAAGTTTAGGGTGAAGGTGAGGTTTAGGTTTAGGGTGAGCGTCAATTTTAGGGTTAGGTTTAGGGTTAGGGTTAGGGTAAGAATGAGGGTTAGTGTTAGGGTTCAAGTGAGGGTTAGGGTGAGGATTAGGGTTGCGATTAAGGTTAGGGTGAGGGCTAGGGTGAGCGTGTGGATTAGTTTGTTTTAGGGTAAGGTTTAGGGTTAGGGTTGGGTTTAGGGTGAGGGTTAGGATGAGGGTTAGGGTTACGGTGAGGGTGAGGGTTAGGGTTAGGGTGAGGTTTAGGGTTAGGATTAGGGTTAGGGTGTGGTTGAGTGTTAGCATTAGGGTTAGGGTTAGGGTTAGGGTTAGGTTTAGGGTTAGGATTAGTGTTATTGTTAGGGTTAGGGTTAGAGTTATGGTGAGGGTGAGGTTTAGTGTGAGGGTGAGGTTTATGTTTAGATTTAGGTTCAGTTGGAGGGTTGGTTCTAGGGTTAGGGTTAGGGTTAGTGTTAGGGTTAAGGTTTGGGTGAGGGTTAGGTTGAGGTTTAGGGTTAAGGTTAGGTTTAGGTTTAGGATTAGGGTTAGGGTGAGGGTGAGTATGAGTTTTAGGGTTAGGGTTAAGGTTAGGCTTAGGGTTAGGCTGAGGTTTAGGGTGGGGGTGAAGATTAGGGTTAGGGTGATGGTTAGAGTTAGGGTTATGGTGAAGGTTAGTGTTAGGATTAGGGTTAGAGTTAGGGTTAGGGTGAGGATGAGGTTTAGGGGTAGAGTTAGGGTTAGGGTGAGGGTTAGCGTTAGAGTGAAGGTTATGGTGGCGTTGACAGTAAGGATAAAGATGAGGGTTAGGCTGAGGGTGAGGGTTACAGTAAGGGTTAGGGTTATGGTTAGGGTGAGGGTTAGGGTGAAGGTTCAGGTGAGGGTGAGGTTTAGATTGAGGATTAGTGTTAGGGTTATTGTGAAGTTTAGGGTGAGGATAAGGGTTAGGGATAGGGTGAGGGCTAGGGAGAGGGTGAGGTTTAGGGTTAGTGTTAGGGTGAGGTTTAGGGTTAGGATGATTTTTAGGGTTAATGTGAGGATTAGTGTTAAGGTTAGGGTTAGAGTTAGGGTGATGGTAAATATTAGGGTGAGGGTTAGGGTTAGGGTGAGTGTTAGGGTTAGGGTGAGGGTTAGGGTTAGGTTTAGGATTATTGTTAGCATTAGGGTTAGGGTTTCAGTTTTGGTGTGGGTGAGGGTTAGATTTAGGGCTAGGATGAGGTTTAGGGATAGGGTTATGGTTAGGGTTAGGGTCAGGTTGAGGTTTAGTGTTACAGTTAGGTTTAGGGTGAGTCTGAGGGTGAGGGTTAGGTTTAGGATTAATGTTAGGGTTAGGCTTAAATGAGGGTTAGGTTGACGGTGATGGTTAGAGTTAGGGTTACGAGTAGGATTAGGGTTACAGTTAGGGTGAGTGTGAAGATTAGGTTTAGGGTTAAGTATAGGCTTAGGGTTAGGCTGAGGTTTAGGGTAAGGGTTAGGGTTAGGGTTAAGGTTAGGGTCAGTGTGAGGGTTATTTTTAGGATTAGGGTTAGGGTGAGGGTTAGTGTGTGTGTTATTGTTAAGTTTAAGGTTAGGCTTAGGGTTAGGCTGAGGGTGAGGTTGAGGGTGAGGGTTAGCGTTAGGGTGAGGGTTAGGGTAGGTTTAGGAGGAGCGTTAGGAAGAGGGTTAGGGTTAGGGCTAGGGTTGGGTGAGGGCTAGGGTCATGGTGAGGTTTAGGGTTATGGTTAGGTTGAGGGTGAGAGTTAGGGTAAGTGTGAGAGTTAGGGTTCGTGTTAAGTTTAGGGTTAGGTTGAGGGTTAGGGTAAGGTTTAGGGTGAGGTTCAGGTTTAGGGTTAGGTTGAGGGTTAGGTTTCGGATTAGGGTGAGGGTGAGGGTGAGGGTGAGGTTTACGTTTATTGTTAGGGTGAGAGTTAGGATGAGGGTTAAAGTTAGGGTTAGGGTGAGAATTACTGTTCGGTTATGTTTAGGGTTAGGGTGAGGGTTAGGGTTAGCGTTAGGGTTAGGGTTCGGTTGAGAGTTAGGGTTAGGTTTAGGGTTAGTGTTAGGGTTAGTGTTAGGGTTAGGGTCACATTGAGGGTTAGGATTAGGGTTAGGGTTAGGGTTAGTCTTAGGGTTATGCTGAGGGTGAGGGTGGGTGTGAGGATAAGAGTTAGGGTTAGGGTTAGGCTTAGGGTTAGGGTTATTGTTATTGTTATGGTTATTGTTAAATTTGCAGTGAGGGTGAGGCTGAGGGTGTGGGTGAGGGTGAGGGTTATTGTTAGGGTGAGGTTTAGGGTGAGGATGAGGTTTAGGGTTAGAGTTAGGGTTAGGGTGAGGGTTAGGTTGAGGTTTAGGGTTAGGGTTAGTGTTAGGGTTAGGGTTAGATTGAGAGTTAGGGGGATGTGTAGGGTTAGGGTTAGGGTGAGGGATAGGATTAGGTTTACGGTGCGGGTGAATGTGTTTGTTAGCTTAGGTTTAGTGTTAGGCTTAGGGTTAGGCTGAAGGTGAGGTTGAGGGTTCGGGTTAGGGTTCGGGTTAGGGTAAGGTTTAGGGTTAGGGATAGGGGTAGTTTGAGGTTTAGGATGAGGTTTAGGGTTAGGATTTGGGTAAGGCTGAGGGCTAGAGTTACGTTGAGGGTTAGGATTAGGATTAGGGTTAGGGTTAGAATTAGGGTTAGGCTGAGGTTGAGGGTGGGTGTGATGATTAGAGTTAGGGTTAGGGTTAGGCTTAGGGTTAGGGTTATTGTTAGTGTTATGGTTAGGGTTAAGTTTGGGGTGAGGGTGAGGCTGTGGGTGAGGGTTATGTTTATGGTTAGGGTTAGGGTTACGGTTAGGGTTAGGGTTATTATTATTGTTAGGGTTAGAGTTAGATTTACGGTGAGGGTGAGGATGAGGGTGAGAGTTAGGTTTAGGGTTAGTGTGGGGTTTACCGTTAGGGTTAGGATTAGGGTTCGGGTGAGGTTTAGGTTTAGGGTTAGATTTAGGGTTAGTGTTAGTGTGAGGGTTAGTGTTATCGTTAGTGTTAGGGTAACAGTGACTTTAAGACGTAGGGTGAGGTTTTGGGTTAGGGTGAGTGTTATGTTTAGGGTGAGGGTGAGGATTAGGGTTAGGGTTATTGTTAGTTTTCGCTTTAAGGTTACTGTTATGGTGCGGGTGTGGGTGAGGTTTAGGGTTAGGGTTAGGGTGAGGTTTAGGGTGAGGGTTTGGTTTAGGGTTAGAGTTAGGGTAGGGGTAAGGGTTAGGTTGAGGGTTAGGGTTAGGGTTAGTGTTAGGGTTAGGGTGAGAGTTAGGGCGAGGTTTTAGGGTTAGTGTTAGCGTGAGGGTTAGGATTAATGTTAGCATGCGGGTGAGTGTGTGTGTTAGGGTTAGGTTTAGGGTTAGGCTTAGGTTTAGGGTTAGGGTGAGGGTGAGGTTTAGGGTTAAAGTTAGTGTTAGGCGGAGGGTCAGGGTGAGGTTTATGGTTAGGGTTATTGTTAGTGTTAAGGGGAGGGTGAGGTATAGGTTGAGGTTTAGGGATAGGGTTAGGTTTAGTATTAGGGTTAGGGTGAGGGTGAGTGTGAAGGTTAGGGTGAAGGTTAGGCTTAGGCTTAGGTTTAGGCTGAGTTTGAGGGTGGGGGTGAGGATTAGGGTTTGTGTGATGGTTCGGGTAAGGTTAGTGTTATTGTTAGGATTAGGGTTAGAGTTACGGTGAGGGTGAGGTTGCGGGTGAGGGTTAGGGTTAAGGTTAGGTTGGGGTTTCAGATTAGGTTAGGGTTAGTGTGAGGGTGAGGTTTAGGTTTAGATATAGGGATAGGGGGAGGGTTAGGGTGAGGCTTAGGCATAGGGTTAGTGTTCGGGTTAGGGTGAGGGTGAGGGTGAGGGTTAGGTTGAGGTTTAGGGTTATAGTTAGGGTTAGGGTTAGTGTGAGGGTTAGTGTTAGGGTTAGGGTTAGTGTTAGGGTGAGGGTAAGTTTTAGGGTGAGTGTTTTAGTTAGGGTGAGGGTTATGGTTTGGGTGAGGGATAGGATTAGGGTTAGGGTTATTATTAGGGTTAGGTTTAAGGTTTTGGTTATTGTGAGGGTGAGGGTGAGGTTTAGGTTTTGTGTTAGGGTTAGAGTGAGGGTTAGGATGAGGGTGAGGTTTACGGTTGGATTTAGGGTTAGGGTGCAGGTTTGGGTGAGGTTTAGGGTTAGGGTTAGTGTTAGGGTTAGGGTTAGGGTGAAAGTTAGGTGGAGGATTAGGGTTAGGTTAAGGTTAGGGTTAGGTTTAGGGTTTCGGTTACAGTGAGTGTGATGGTTAGGATTAGGCTTAGGGTGAGGGTGAGGTTTAGGTTTAGAATCAGGGTTAGGGTGAGGCTGAGGGTGAGGCTGAGGTTTAGGGTTCGGGTTATGATGAGGTTTAGGGTTAGGTTTAGGTTGGGTGTGAGGGTTATGGTTAGGGTTAGGGTTAGCCTCAAGTTTAGGCTGAGGGTTTGGGTGAGGATGAGGGTTAGGGTTAGTTTGAGGGTTAGGGTTAGGGTTAGGGTGAGGTTTAGTGTTAGGGTTAGGGTAAGAGTTATGGTTAGTGTGAGGGTGAGATTTAGAGGTAGAGTTAGTTTTAGGCTGTGAGTTAGTATGAGTGTTCGGTTTAGGGTGAGAGTTAAGGTAGGGGTGACGGTAAGGGTAAACGTGAGGGTTAGCCTGAAGGTGATGGTTACGGTAAGGTTGAGGGTTAGGGTTAGGGTGAGTGTTAGGGTTAGGGTTAAGGTGAGAGTTAGGGTTCGGGTTAAGTTTAGGGTTAGGGTGAGGATTAGAGTAAGGGTTATGGTGAGGGTTAGGATTAGGTTGAGGGTTATGGTTAGGTTGAGGGGTAGGGTTAGGGTTAGTGTTATTGTTAGGGTTAGGGTTAGGGTTGCCGTTACGGTGAGGGTGAGGTTTAGGTTTAGGATTAGGATGAAGTTTAGGTTTAGAGTAAGGGTTAGAGTTAGGGTTAGTGTGAGAGTGATGTTTAGGGATAGGGTTAGGGTTAGTGTTAATGTTAGGGTTAGGGTTAGGGTGAGAGTTTGGGTTAGAGTTAGGCTTAGGCTTAGGTTTAGGCCAAGCATGAGGGTGAGGGTTAGGGTTAGGGTTAGGATGAGGGTTAGGGTTAGGGTTAGGGTGAGGGTTAGGATGAGGTTTAGGTTTATGATTAGTGTTAGGGTGAGGACTAGGGTGAGGGTTAGGGTGAGGGTTAGGTTTAGGGATAGGGTTAGGTTTAGAATTAGGGTTCGGGTGCGGGTCAGTGTGAGAGTCATAGTTAGGGTTAGGCTTAGGGTTAGAGTGAGGGTTAGGGTTAGGGTTTTGGTTAGGGTGAGGGTGAGGCTGAGGATTAGGGTTAGGTTTAGGGTTAGGGTTAGAGTTAGGGTTAGGGTTAGAGTTAGGGTTAGGTTTAGGGTTAGGGTTAGTCTTAGGATTAGGCTGAGGGTGAGAGTGGGGTTGAGGATTAGGGTTAGGTTTAGGATTAGGGTTATTGCTAGTGTTATGTTTAGGGTTAAGTTTGCACTGAGGGTGAGGCTGAAGTTGAGGGTTATGGTTATGGTTATGGTTAGGGTTAGTGTTATTTTTAAGGTTAGGGTTAGATTTACGGTGAGATTGAGGGTTAGGTTGAGGGTTAGGTTTAGGGTGAGGTTTAGGCTGAAGTTTAGGGTTAGGGTTAATGTGAAGGTGAGGTTTAGGATTAGAGTTAGTGTTAGGGGGATGGTTAGGTTGAGGTTTAGGGATAGGGTTAGATTTAGTATTAGGGGTATGGTGAGGGTGAGTGTGACAGTTAGGGTGGGGGTTAGGCATAGGTTTAGGGTTAGGCTGAGGGTGAGGGTGGGGGTGAGGATTAGGGTTAGGGTGATGGTTTGGGTTAGGGTTAGTGTTATTATTACGGTTAGGCTTAGAGTTACTGTGAGAGGGAAGGTGCTGGTGAGGGTTAGGGTTTGGTTTACGGTGGGGTTTAGGGTTAGGGTTAGGGTTAGTGTGAGGGTGAGGTTTAGGGTTAGAAATAGGGTTATGGGGAGGTTTAGGATGAGGGTTAGTGATAGGGTTAGTGTTAGAGTTAGGGTGAGGCTTAGGGTTAGGTTGAGGTTTAGGGTTATGGTTTTGGTTAGGTTTACTGTGAGGGTTAGTGTTAGGGTTAGGGTTAGTGTTAGGGTGAGGCTAAGTTTTAGGGTTAGGGTTTGGGTTAGGGTGAGTGTTTGGATCAGGGTGAGGGTTAGGATTAGTGTTAGGGTTATTGTTAGGGTTAGGTTTAGGCTTTTGGTTTCCGTGAGTGTGAGGGTGAGGTTTAGGTTTAGGGTTAGGATGAAGTTTAGGGTTAGGGTTAGTGTTAGGGTTAGGGTTTGGGTGAGAGTTAGGTGAAGAGTTAGGGTTAGGGTTAGGCTTAAGGGTAGAGTTAGGTTTAGGGTTTCGGTTACTGTGAGGGTGAGTTTCAGTATTAGGGTTAGGGTGAGTGTGAGGTTTAGGGTTAGAATTAGGGTTAGAGTGAGGCTGAGCGGGAGGGTGAGGGTTAGGATTAGGGTTAGGATTAGGATTAGGGTTAGGGTTAGGGTGAGTGTGAGGGTTATGGTTAGGGTTAGGGTTAGCCTTAGGTTTAGGCTGAAGGTTTGCGTGAGTGTGAGGGTTATGTTTAGTTTGAGGGGTAGGGTTAAGGTCAGGGTGAGTTATAGTGTTAGGGTTATGGTTAGAGATATGGTTAGGGTGAGGGTGAGGTTTAGGGTAGAGTTAGTTTGAGGGTGAGGGTTATGGTGAGTGTGAGGGTATAGTGAGGGTTAGGGTAGGGGTGAAGGTAAGGGTAAACGTGAGGGTTAGGCTGAGGGTGAGGGTTACGATAAGGTTGAGGGTTACGGTTAGGGTGACCGTTAGGGTTAGGGTTAGTGTGCGAGTTAGGGTACAGGTTAAGTGTAGGGTTAGGATGAGGGTTAGGGTAAGGGTTACGGTGAGGGTGAGGGTTAGGTTTAGGTTGAGGGCTAGGTTGAGGCTGAGGGTTAGGGTTAGGGATAGGGTAAGCGCTAGGGTGAGGGTTAGGGTGAGGGTTAGGGTTTGGGATAGGTTTAGGTTTAGGATTAGAGTTAGTTTGAGGGTGAGTGTGAGGGTTAGGGTTAGGGTTAGGGTTAGGCTTAGAATTAGGGTGAGGATTAGGGGTAGGGTTTCGGTTAGGGTGAGGCTGAGGCTGAGGATTAGGGTTAGGTTTAGGGTTAGGGTTATAATTAGGGTTAGGCTGAGGGTGAGTGTGGTGGTTAGGATTAGAGTTAGGGTTAGGTTAGGCTTAGGTTTATGGTTATTGTTAGTGTTATAGTTCGGGTTAAGTTTGCAGGGAGGGTGAGGCTGAGGGTGAGGGTTATGGTTAGAGTTACGGTTAGGGTTAGTGTTAGTGTTATTGTTAGGTTTAGGGTTAGAGTTACGGTGAGGTTGAGGGTGAGGGTGATGTTAGGGCTAGGGTGAGGTTTAGGGTTAGGGTTTCAGTTAGGGTTAGGGTGATGGTGTTATTTAGGTTTAGAGTTAGAGTTACGCGGAAGGTTAGGGTGAGGTTAGGTTTATGGTTAGGGTTAGGGATAGAATGAGGATTAGGGTTTGGGTTAGGGTGAGGTGAAGGTTAGGTTGAGGTTTAGGGTTAGGGTTAGGTTTACTATTAGGGTTAGGGTGAGGTTTAGGGTGAGGGTTAGGCTGAGGGTTAGGCTTAGGCTAATGGTTCGACTGAGGGTGATGGTGGGGGTTAGGATTAGGGTTAGGGTGATGGTTTGGAATAGGGTTAGGGGGAGATTTAGAGTGAGGGTTAGGGTTAGGTTTAGTATTAGGGTTAGGGTAAGGATGAGGGTTAGGGTTCCGGTTAGGGTTAGGGTTAGGGAAAGGGTGTGGTTTATGGTTAGGGTTAGGGTTAGGGTTAGATTTATGGTGAGGGTGATGGTGCAGATGAGTGTGAGGTTTAGGGTTAGGCTTACGTTTAGACTTAGGGTTAGTCTAAGGGTGAGGGTGAGGTTTAGGGATAGGGTGAGTGTTAGGGTTAAGGTTATGGGGGGGGTTAGGATGAGGGTTAGTGTTAGGATTAGGGTTAGGGTGATTGCTAGGGTGAGGGTGAGGTTTAGGGTTAGGTTAGGGTGAGGTTTATGGTTAGGGGTAAGGTTAGGTTGACGTTGAGGTTTAGGGTTAGAGTTAGGATTAAGGTGAGGCTGAGGGTGAGGGTTAGAGTTAGGGTTAGGATTAGGATTCCGGTAAGGGTTAGGGTGAGGGTGAGTGAAAGAGTTAGGGTTAGGGTTAGGCTTAGGGTTACACTGAGGGTAAGGGTGAGGGTTAGGATTAGGGTGAGAGTTAGGGTTCAGGTTAAGTTTAGATTTAGGATGAGGGTTTGGGTTAGGTTTAGGTTGAGTGTGAGGTTTAGAGTTAGGTTGAGGGTTAGGGTTAGGGTTAGGGTTGGGGTGAGGGTTAGGATTAGTGTTAGGGTGAGGTTTAGGGTTAAGGTTAGAGTTAAAGTGAGGGTTAGGATGAGGGGAAGGTTTACGGTAATGGTGAGAGTTAGGGTTAGGGTGAGGGTTAAGGTTAGGTTTAGGGTTAGGGTGAGGTTGAGTGTTAGGATTAGGGTTAGGGTTAGGGTTATTTTTAGGGTTACGGTTACGGTGAGGGTGAGAGTGAGGGTTAGGGTTAAGGTTAGGTTCTTAGTGTTAGGGTTAGGGTTAGATTTAGGGTTAGGGTGAGGTTAGGTTTAGGGTTAGTGTGAGGGTTAGTGTTTGGGTTATGGTATGGGTTACAGTGAGGGTTGTGGTTAGGGTTTGTGTTAGGATAAGGGTTAGGGTTACAGTAATGGTGAGGTTTAGGGTGAGTGTGAGGGTTAGGATTAGGTTTATGGTTTGGGTGAGTTTCAGGGTTAGGATTAGGGTTAGGGTTAGGGTTATTGTTAGGGTTAAGGTTATGGTGAGGTTGCTGGTGAGGATTAGGGTTAGGGGTACGTTGAGGTTTTTAGTGTTAGGGTTAGGGTTAGAGTTACGGTTAGGGTGAGGTTAGGGTTAGGGTTAGTGTGAGGCTTAGTGTTTTGGTTAGGGTATGGGTTACGGTGAGGGTTGTGGTTTGGGTGAGGTTTAGGATTAGGGTTAGAGTTATTGTTAGGGTTAGGTTTAGGGTTACGGTTACAGTGAGGGTGAGGTTTAGGGTTAGGTTTAGTGTTAGAGTTAGGGTTATGGTGAGGGTTAGGGTGAGGGTGAGGGTGAGGCTTAGTGTTAGAATTAGGATTATGGTAAGGGTTAGGGTGAGTGTGAGGGTTAGGTTTAGGGTTAGCCTTAGGGTTAGGCTGAGCATGAGGTTGAGGGTGAGGGTTATTTTTAGGGATAGGGTGAGATTTAGTGTTAGGGTTAGGGTTAGAATTAGGGTTAGGTTGAGGGTGAGGTATAGGGGTAGGGTTAGGGTCAGGGTGAAGTTTAGGGTTAGGGTGAGTGTTAGCGTGGGGGTGACGGTAATGGTAAAGGTGAGGTTTGGGCTGAGGGTGAGGGTTATGATAAGGGTGAGGGTTAGGTTTAGGGTGAGGGTTAGGGTTAGGATTAGGGTGAGGGTGAGGTTTAGATTGAGGATTAGTGTTAGGGTTAGTGTGAGTTTTGGGGTGAGAATGAGGTTTAGGGTTAGGATTAATATTAGGTTTAGGCTTAAGTTGAGGGTTAGGGTAAGGGTGAGGGTAAGGCTTAGTGTTAGGATTAGGATTAGGGTAAGGGTTAGGGTGAGTGTGAGGGTTAGGTTTAGGGTTAGGGTTAGGTTTAGGGTAAGGCTTAGGGTGAGGGTGAGGGTGATGGTTAGGGTTAGGGTGAGATTTTGGGGTATGGTTTTTGTGAGAGTTAGGGTTCGAGTTAAGTTTAGGGTTAGGGTGAGGGTTAGGGTTAGTGTTACAATGAGGGTGAGGGTTAGGGTTAGGTTGAGGGTTAGGGTTAGGCTTAGGATTAGGGTGAGGGTTAGGGTTAGGGTTAGCATGAGGTTTAGGCTTAGGGTTAGGGTTAGGGTGAGGTTTAGGATGAGGGTTAGGGTTAAGGTGAAGGTGAGAGTTAGGGTTTTTTTGAGGGTTAGTGTTAGGATTAGAGTTACAGTGAGGGTGAGGGTTATTGTTAGGGTTAGCAATAGGGTTATGGTTACTGTGAGGGTGAGGGTTAGGTTTAGGGTTAGGGTGAGGTTTAGTGTTAGGGTTAGTGTAAGAGTTAGGGTTAGGGTGAGGGTGTGGTTCAGGTTTACATTTAGGGTAAGGGTGAGGCTGAGGTTGAGGTTTGGGTTTAGGGTTAGTGTTAGAGTTAGGGTTAGGGTGCGGGTTAGGGCGAGGATGAGGGTGAAGGTGAGGGTGAGGGTTAGGCTTAGGGTTAGGATTAGGATTAGGGTAAGGGTTAGGGTGAGTGTGAAGGTTTGGGTTACACATAGGCTTAGGCTTAGGGTTAGGCTGAGAGTGAGGGTTAGGGTGAGGGTTAGGGTTGAGGTGAGGGTTAGGGATAGGTTTAGGGTGAGAGTTAGGGTTCGGTTAATTTTAGGGTTAGGTTGATGGTTAGGGTTAGGATTAGGGTTAAGGTAAGGACTAGGGTG
Organism: Dipodomys merriami; assembly: GCF_024711535.1. Classification (NCBI taxonomy): domain Eukaryota; kingdom Metazoa; phylum Chordata; class Mammalia; order Rodentia; family Heteromyidae; genus Dipodomys; species Dipodomys merriami. The sequence goes on from NW_027203137.1 coordinate 116,478, forward strand.
AGGGTGACATTTAGGGTGAGGTTTAGCTTTAGGGTTAGGGTTAGGGATAGGGTGAGGTTGAGGTTTAGGGTTAGAGTTAGGGTTAGGGTGAGGCTGAGTTTGAGGGTAAGGTTCAGGGTAAGTGTTAGGGTTACAGTTAGAATTAAGGTGAGGGTTAGAGTGAGGGTGAGGGTTAGGGTTATGGTTAGGTTTAGTGTGAGATTTAGGGTTAGGGTTAGGGTTAAGGTGAGGGTGAGGGTTAGGGTGATTGTTAGGGTTTTAGGGTTGAGGTGAGGGTTAAGGTTAGGTTTAGGTTTAGGTTTAGGATTAGGGCTAGGGTGAGGGCTAGGGTGAGGCTGAGTGTTAGGTTTAGCATTAGGGTGAGGTTTTTGGTTAGGGTTAATTTTAGAGTTAGGGTGAGTGTTAGGGTTAGGGTTATGGTGAGGGTTAGGTTTAGGGTTAGAGTGAGGGTTAGGGTGAGTTTTAGTGTTAGGGTTAGAATTAGGGTTAGGGTGAGGGTGAGGTTTAGGGTTAGAGTTAGGGTTAGGGTAAGGTTTAGGTTGAGTGTTACGGTTAGGGTTAGGGTGAGGGTTTGGGTTAGTGTTAGGGTTACTGTGAGCGTGAGGGTTAGGGATAGAGTTAGGGTAAGTTTTAGTGTTATTGTTAGGGTTAGTGTTAGAGTTATAGAGAGGGGGAGGGCGAGGGGGAGGTTTAAGGATAGAGTGAGTTTTAGGGTTATGGTTAGGGTTAGGGTGAGGGTGAGCATGAGATTTAGGGTTAGAGTTAGGGTTAGGGTGAGGGTTATGGTGAGGGTTAGGGTAAGGGTTAGTGTAATGGTTAGGGTAAGGGATTAGGACGAGGGTTAAGTTTAGGGTTTTTGTGAGATTTAAGGTTCGGGTTACAGTGAGGGTGAGGGTTAGGGTAAGGTTGAGGGTTAGGGATAGGATTAGGTTTAGGGTGAGGGTTATGGTTGGGGTTAGGATGAGTGTTAGGTTGAGGATTAGGGTTAGGATTAGGGTTAGGGTGAGGGCCAGGGTGAGGGCGAGGTTTAGGGTTAGGGTTCAGTTGAGGTTTAGGGTTAGGGTTTGCTTGAGGGTGAGGGTTAGGCTGAGGGTTAGGGTTATAGTGAGGGTGTGGGTTAAGGTTAGGGTAAGGGTTAGTGATAGGATGGGGATTAGGGGGAGGGGGAGGGTTAGAATTAGGGTTAGAGTTAGGATTATTGTTAGTGTTATGGTTATCGTTATGTTTGCAGTGAGGGTGAGGCTGAGGGTGAGGGTTAGGGATAGGATTAGTGTTAGGGTTAAGTTTAGGGCTAGGATTAGTGTTATTGTTAGGGTTAGGGTTCGAGTTATGGTGAGGGTGAGGGTGAGGGTAAGGGTGAGAGTTAGGGTTAGTGTTAGGGTGAGGTTTAGGGTTAGGGTTAGGATTAGCGTTAGGGTGAGGGTGAGTGTGAGGGTTCCTGTTAGGGTTAGGGGGAGGTTTAGGGTGAGGGTTAGTGTTAGGGTTAGTGTTAGGATTAGGGTTAGGGTGAGGTTTAAGTTGAGGTTTACGGTTAGGGTTACAGTTAGGGTTAGGGTGAGGGTGAGGGTGAGGGTGAGTGTGAGGGTTCCTGTTAGGGTTAGGCTTAGGCTTAGGTTTAGGCTGAGTGTGAGGTTGGGCGTGAGGATTAGGGTTTGGGTGATGGTTAGGGTTTCGGTTAGGTTGAGGGTTAGGATGAGGGTTAGGGTTAGGATTAGGGTTAGGGTGAGTGCTAGGGTGAGGTTGAGGATTAGGTTTAGGTATAGGCTTAGGCTTAGAGTTAGTCTGAAGGTGAGTTTGTAGGTGTGGGTTAGTGTTTGGGTGATGGTTAGGTTTAAGGTTAGGGTGAGGGTAAGGGTTAAATTGAGGGTGATGGTAAGCGTAAAGGTGAGGGTTAGGCTGAGGGTGAGGGTTAAGATAAGGGTAAGGGTTATTGTTAGCGTGAGGTTTAGGGTAAGGGTTACGGTTAGGGTAGGGTGAGGGTGAGGGTTACATTGAGAATTATGGTTAGGGTTAGTGTGAGGTTTAGGATGAGGATGAGGGTTAGGTTTAGGGTTAGAATTACAGTTAGGGTGAGGGCTAGGGTGAGCGTTAGGTTTAGGATTAGGGTTAGGGTGAGGTTTAGGTTTAGGTTGAGGTTTAAGATTAGTGTGAAGGTTAGTGTTATGTTTAGGTTAGTGTAAGGGTGAGGGTAAGTGTTAGGGTGAGGGTTAGGGTTATGGTTAGAGTTCTTTTTAGGGTTAGGGTTAGGGTTACCCTTACACTGAGGCTGAGGGTTAGGATTAAGTTTTGGGTGAGGTTTATTGTTAGGGTTAAGGTTAGAGTTTGGGTTAGGGCTAGGATTAGGATTAGGGTGAAGGCTAGGTTGAGGGTGATGGTTAGGATTAGGGTTAGGGTTAGGATTAGGGTGAGGGTGAGGGTGAGTTTGTGGGTTAGGGTTAGGTTTAGGGTTGGGCTTAGGGTAAGGCTAAGGGTAATGTTGAATGTGAGGGTTAAGGTTAGGTGAGGGTTAGGTTTATGGTTAGGGTGAGGGTTAGCATGAGGGTTAGGTTTAGGATGAGGGTTAGGGTGAGGATTAGGATTTGGATGAGGGCTAGGGTTAGGGTGAGGGTTAGGGTGAGGGTTACGGTGAGGTTTACGTTTCAGATTACGTTTATGGATAGGGTGAGGGTTAAGGTTAGAGTTACGGTGAGGGTCAGGTTTAGGGTTAGGTTGAGGGTTAGAATTAGGCTTACGGTTAGGAGGTTTAGGGTTAGGGTGAGGGTGAGGGTTAGGATGAGGGTTAGGGATAAAATTAGGGTTAAGGTGAGGGCTAGGGTGAGTGTGAGGGTAAGTGTTAGGGTTAGTGTGAGGTTTAGGGTTAGAGGTAGAGGTAGGTTTAGGGTTCAGGTTAAGGTTCAGGTTAGGGTTAGGCTTAGGGTGAGGGCTAGGGTGAGGGTGATGTTTTAGGTTAGGGTTAGCGTGAGGGTGAGTGTTAGGGTTAGGGTGAAGGTTAGGTTTAGGGTTAGGATTAGGTTTACGGTTAGGGTGAGGGTGAGTGTGACGGTTAGGGTTAGGGTTAGTGTTAGGCTTAGTGAAACGCTGAGCATGAAGGTGAGGGTGAGGGTGAGGGTGAAACTGAGGTTTAGGGTTAGAGTTCGTGTTAAGGTGAGGGATAGTGTGATGGTTAGTCTTAGGTTTAGGGTTAGGTTTAGGGATAGAGTGAGGGTTAGGGTAGTATAGGGTTAGGTTTAGGATTAGGGTTTTGGTGAGGGTGAGGATGAGGGTGAGGGTTAGGGTTAGGGTTCGGGTTAGGGTTAGCGTTTGGGTGAGAGTTAGGTTTCGGGTTAAATTTAGGGTTAGGGTGAGGGTTAGGGTTAGGGTTATGGTGAGGGTGAGTGTTAGAGTTAGGGAGAGAGTTAGTGTTAGGGTGAGGGTTAGGGTTAGGGTTAGATTAAGAGTTAGGATGAGGATTAGGGTTAGGATTATGGTTAGGGTGAGGGCTAGGGTGAGGGTGAGGGTTAGGGTTAGTGTTAGGGTGAGGATTAGCGTTTGTGTGAAGGTTAGGGTCAGGGTTAGGATGAGGGTTAGGGTTAAGGTGAGGGTTAGGGTTAGGGTTAGGGTGAGGGTTAGGGTTAGGATTAGTGTTAGGGTGAGGGTGAGGTTTAGGATTAGGGTTAGGGTTAGGATTATTGTTATTGTTATGATTATGGTGACATTGCAGTGAGGAGGAGGCTGAGGGTGAGATTTATGGATAGGATTATGGTTAAGGTTAGTTTTAGGGTTAGGATTAGTGTTATTGTTAGAGTTAAGGTTATAGTTACATTGAGGGTGAAGGTGAGGGTAAGGGTGAGGGTTAGGGTTAGGCTTAGGGTTAGGTTTAAGTTGAGGGTGAGTGTGAGGGTTAGGGTTAGTGTTACGGTTAGGCTTAGGGTTAGGGTGAGGGTTAGGACTAGGGTTTGGTTTAGGGTGATGGTGAGGTTTAGGGTTATGGTGAGGTTTAGGGTTAGGTTTAGGGTGAGGTTTAGGATGAGGGTTAGGGATACAATTAGGGTTAAGGTGAGGGCTGGGGTGAGGGTGAGGGTAAGTGTCAGGGTTAGGGTAAGGTTTATGGTTAGGGGTAAGGTTAGGGTGAAGGTGAGGTTAAGGGTTAGGGTTTGGTTCAGGGTGAGCTTTTTGTTTATGGTGAGGGTGTGGGTTAGGTTTGGATTGAGGGTTATTGTGAGGACTAAGGTGAGGGTTAGGGTTAGGTTTAGGGTGAGGGTTAGGTTGAGGTTTAGGTTTAGGGTTAGGGTTAGGGTAAGGATTAGGGTTAGTGTGAGGGTGAGTGTAAGGGTTAGGGTTAGGGTTATCCTTAGGCTTAGGGTTAGGCTGAGGGTGAGGTTGGGGATGAGGCTTAGGTTTAGAATGATGGTTCGGGGTATGGTTAGGTTGAGTGTTATGATGAGGGTTAGGGTTAGGATTTGGGTTAGGGTGAGGGCTAGGGTGAGTGTGAAGTTTAAGTTTAGGATTAGGTTTAGGCTTAGTGTTAGGCTGTGGCTGATCGTGAGGGTGAGGGTTACAGTTACGGTGATGGTTAGTGTTACAGTAAGGGTGAGGGTTAGGATGAGGGTTAGGATTAGGGTGAGGGTTAGAATGAGGGTGACAGTAAGAGTAAAGGTGAGGGTTAGGCTGAGGGTGAGGGTTATGGTAAGGGTGACGATGAGGGTAAGGTTTAGGGTGAGTGTGAGGGTTAGATTGAGGATAAGTATTAGGGTTACTGTGAGGTTTAGGGTGAGGATGAAGGTTAGGGTTAGGGTGAGGGATAGGGTCAAGTTGAGGGTTAGGGTTAGGGTTAGGTGGAGGTTTACGTTTAGGGTGATGGTTAGCGTTAGTGTGAGGGTTAGTGTTCGTGTTAGTGTTAGGGTTAGCGTAAGTGTTAGGTTAAGGTATATGTTTAGGGTGAGGTTTAGGATTAGGGTTAGGGTTTGTGTTATGGTGGAGGTGGGGTTTAGGGTTAGAGATAAGGTTAGGGTGAGGGTTAGGGTTAGGGTTAGGGTTAGGTTACTGTTAGGGTTAGGGTTAAGGTGAGGTTTAGTGTGGGGGTGAGGGTTAGTGTTAGGGTTAGGATTAGGATTAGGGTTAAGGTGAGGGTGAGTGTGAGTGATAGGGTTAGGGTTAGGATTAGGATTAGAGTTAGGGTGAGGGTGAGGGTTATGGTTCGGGTGAGTGTTGGGCTTAGGGTTAGTGTGAGGGTTAGGGTGAGGGTTAACCTTAGGCTTAGGGTTTGGGTTTGGGCTAGGGTGAGGGTGAGGGTTAGGGTTAGGGTTGGGGTGATTGTTAGGGTGAGGGTTAGGTTAGTGTTAGGTTTAGGGTTGGTATTAGGGTTAGGCGAAATGTTAGGCTGAGGGTGAGGTTGAGGATGAGGGTTATGATGAGGGTGAGGGTTAGGGTTAGTGTTAGGGTGAGGTTTAGTGTTAGGGTTAGGTTTACTGTTAGTCTTAGGGTTAAGGTGAGAGTTAGCGGGACGGTTAGTGTTAGAGTGAGGCTTAGGGTTAGCATTAGGGTTAGGGTGAGGGTGAGGTTTAGGGATAAATTAGGGTTAGGTTGAAGCTTAGGATGTGGGTTAATGTTAGGGTTAGTGTTAGGGTTAGGGTTAGGGTGAGGGTGAGGATTAGGGTTAGGGTAGGATTAGGATTAGGATTAGCTTTAGGGTTAGTGTGAGGGTTAGGGTTAGGGTTAGCCTTAGGTTTAGGCTGAATATGAGGGTGAGGGTTATGGTTAGGTTTAGGTTGAGGGTGAGGTTTATTTTTAGGGTTAGGGTTAAAATTAGGGTTAGGGTGAGGGTTAAGTTTATCGGTTAGGGATAGGGTGAGGGTTAGTGTGAGGGTTAGGTTTAGGGTGAGGGTTAGTGTGGGGGTGACCGTAAGGCTGAACGTGAAGGTTAGGCTGAGGCTGAGAGTTATTGTAAAGGTGAGGGTTAGGGTTAGGGTGAGGTTTGAGGTGACGATGAGGGTAAGGGTTAGGGTGAGTGCTAGGGTAAGGTTGAGGGTTAGGGTTAGGGTTAGGGTGAGGGTAAATGTTAAGTTGAGGGTTGAGGTAAGGGTGAGGGTTATGGTTTGGGTGAGGGTTAGTGTCAGGGTTTGGGTTTAGGTTACGGTGAGGGTGAGTGTGAAGGTCAGGGTTAGGCTTAGGGTTAGGGTGAGGTGTAGGGTTAGGGTTATGGGGAGGGTTAGGATGAGGGTTAGGGTTAGGATTAGGGTTAGAGTGAGGGCTAGAGTGAGGGTGAGTTTTAGGGTTAGGTTTATGGTGAGGTTTAGGGTTAGGTTTAGGTTTAGGGTTAGGGTGAGTTGAGATTTTGGGGTTAGAGTTATGGTTAGGTTGAGCCTGAGGGTGAGGGTTAGGGTTAGGGTTAGGGTTAGGGTGAGGGTTAGGTTGAGGATTAGTTTGAGGGTGAGGGTTAGGGTTAGGTTTAGGGTTAGGATTAGTTTTATTGTTAGGGTCAGGGTTAGAGTTACAGTGAGGGTGAGGGTGAGATGAGGGTTAGCGTTAGGTTTAGGGTGAGGTTTAGTGTTAGGGTTAGGATTAGGGTTCGGGTGACAGTGACGTATAGGATTAGATTTAGGGTTAGAGAGAGGGTTTTTCCCGGGTTAGGGTTAGGATTAGTGTTAGGGTTAAGTTTAGGGTGAGGGTTAGGTTGAGGTTAAGGGTTAGGGTTAGGGTTAGAGTTAGGGTTAGGATTTGGGTTAGGGTGAGGGTGAGTGTGGGTGTGAGGATTATGGTTGGGATGATGGTTAGGGTTAGGGTTATGTTAAGGTTTAGGATGAGGTTTAGGGTTAGGATTAGGGTTAGGGTGAGGGCTAGGCTGAGGTTTAGGGTGAGGGTTAGGTTTAGGGATAGGGTTAGGTTAGGATTAGGGGTAGGGTGAGGGTGACGGTGAGGGAGAGGGTTAGGGTTAGGGTTACCATTAGGCTTAGGGTTATGATGAGGTTTAGGGTTAGGTTTTGGGTTAGTGTGAGGGTGAAGCTGAGGATTAGTGTTAGGTTTAGGGATAGGGTTAGGGTTAGATTGAGGGTTAGGCTTAGGGTTAGAGTGAAGGTTACGATGAGGGTTACGGATAGGGTTAGGTTTAGGCTTAGGGTCAGGCTGAGGGTGAGTGTGAGGGTTAGGTTAAGGGTTTGGGTTAGGGTGAGGGTGAGGCTGAGCATTACTGTTAAGTTTATGGTTAGGCTTAGGGTTAGGTTTAGGGTTAGGGCTAGGGTTAGGTTGAGGGTTTGGTTTTGGGTTAGGGTTAGTGTTAGTTTTAGGATTAGGTTGAGGATGAGGTTTAGGGTTAGAGTTAGGTTTAGGGGCAGACTTAAGTGAGGTTTAGGGTTAGGGTTAGTGTTAGGGTGAGGGTGAGGGTGGGGGTTAGTTTGAGATTTAGGGATAGGATTAGGTTTAGGACTAGGGATAGGGTGAGGGTGAGGGTGTGGGTTAGCCTTAGGCTTAGGGTTAGCCTGAGGGTGAGGGTGGGGGTGAGGATCAGGGTTAGTTTTAGGGTTAGGTTTAGGGTTAGGCTGAGTGTGAGTGTGGAGGTGAGCATTAGGTTTAGGGTGATGTTTCGGGTTAGGGTTAGTGTTATTGTTAGGGTCAAGGTTATAGTTACAGTGAGTTTGAGGGTGAGGGTGAGGTTTAGGGTTAGGGTTTGGGTGGGGTTTAGGGTTAGGGTTAGGGTGAGGGTGAGGTTTCGGGTTAGATATAGTGTTAGGTAGAGGGTTAAGGTGAGGGTTAGGGATAGGGTTAGTGTTAGGGTTAGGGTGAGGTTGAGGGTTAGGTTGAGGTTTAGGGTTAGGGTTAGTGTTAGTGTTAGCTTTAGGTTGAGAGTTAGGGGGAGGTTTAGGGTTAGGGTTAGGGTTAGGGTTGGCATTAGCGTTAAGATGTGGGTGCGGTTTAGTGTTAGAATTAGGATTCGGGTAAGGCTGAGGGTGAGGGTTAGGTTTAGGGTTAGTGTTAAGGTTAGGGTTAGGGTGAGGGTTAAGGTAAGGGTGTGGTTTAGGGTTAGGGTTAGGATTAGGGTTATGGTTAGGGTGAGTGTGAGGGTTAGGATTAGGCTTAGGCTTAGCCTTAGGTTTAAGCTGATGGTGAGTGTGAGGTTTCGAGGTAGAGTTAGGTTTAGGGTGAGGGTTAGGTTGAGGATTAGGGTTAGGGTGAGGGTTAGGTTTAGGGTTAGGGTGAGGGTTAGTTTGAGGTTTAGGGATAAGGTTAGGGTTAGGACTAGGGTTAGGGTGAGGGTGAGGGTGAGGGTTAGGCTTAGAATTAGGGTTGGCACAGGATGAGTGTGGGGGTGAGGATTAGGTATTCTGTTAGGGTTAGGTTTAGGGTTAGGGTGAGGGTGAGGGTGGCGGTGAGCATTAGGGTTAGGGTGATGTTTCGGGTTAGGGTTAGTGTTATTGTTAGGGTTAGGGTTAGAGTTACCGTGATGGTGAGAGTGCGGTTGAGGGTTAGGTTTAGGGTTAGAGTGGGGTTTAAGGTTAGGGTAAGCGTTAGGGTGAGGGTGAGGTTTAAGGTTAAATATAGGGTTAGGGAGAGGGTTAGGGTGAGGGTTAGGGATAGGGTTAGTGTTAGGTTTAGGGTTACGGTTACTGTGAGGGTGAGGGTGAAGTTTAGGTTAGGGTCAGGGTGAGGATTAGGGTTTGGGTTTGGGTTAGAGTGAGGGTTAGGGTGAGGGTGACGTTTAGGGATAGAGTTAGGGTGAGGGTGAGGGTTAGATTGAGGTTTAGGTTTAGGGTTATTCTTAGTGTTAGGGTTAGTTTGAGAGTTAGGGGGAGGGTTAGGGTTAGGGTTAGTGTTAGGTTAGGATGTGGGTGAGGTTTAGTGTTAGAATTGGGGTTAGTGTGAGGCTGAGGTTGAGGGTTATGTTTAGGGTTAGGATTAGGGTTATGTTGAGGGTGAGGGTTAGATTTAGGGTCGGGATAAGGATTAGGGTTAGGGTTAGGCTAAGTGTGTGGGTTAGGGTTAGGGTCAGTGTTAGCCTTAGGATTAGGCTGAGGGTGAGGGTGAGAGTGAGGTTTAGGGTGAGGGTTAGGTTTAGGGTGAGGGTGAGGTTTAGTTTTAGGTTTCGGGTTAGAGTTAGGGTTATGGTGAGGGTGAGGTTTAGGGGTAGAATTAGAGTTAGCGTGAGGGTTAGGGTTAGGGGAAGGGTGTGGGTGAGGGTTAGATTGAGGATTAGCTTTAGAGTGAGGGCTAGGGTGAGGGAGAGTGTTAGCATTTGCCTTAGTGTGAGGTTTAGTGTTAGGGTTAGGCTTCGGGTGAGGGTGGGGGTGAGGATTAGGGATAGTGTTAGGGTTAGGATTAGGGATAGGCTGAGGGTGAGGGTGGCGGTGAGCATTAGGGTTAGGGTGATGTTTTGGGTTAGGGTTAGTGTTATTGTTAAGGTTATGGTTAGAGTTACAGTGAGGGTGAGGGTGCGGGTGAGGGTTAGGGTTATGATTAGGGTGGGGTTTAGGGTTAGGATTAGGGTTATGGTGAGTGTAAGGTTTAGGGTTAGATATAGGGTTAAGGAGAGGGTTAAGGTGAGGGTTAGGGATAGGGTTAGTGTTAGGGTTAGGGTGAGGTTGAAGGTTAGGTTGAGGTTTAGGTTTAGGAATAGGGTTAGGGTTAGTGTGAGTGTTAGTGTTAGGGTTAGGGTTAGTGTTAGGGTGAGAGTTTGGGTTAGGGTGAGGATTATGGTTAGGATGAGGGTTAATATTAGGGTTAGGGCTATTGTTAGGGTTAGGTTTAGGGTTACGGTTACTGTGAGGGTGACAGTGAGGGTTAGGGTTAGGTTTGGGGTTTGGGTTAGGGTGAGGGTGAGGCTGAGGACTAGGGTTAGGTTTAGGGTTAGGTTTAGGGTTAGGGTTACAGTGAAGGTTAGGGTTAGGCCTAGGGTTAGGCTTAGGTTTAGGCTGAATGGGAGGGTGGGGTGAGGATTAGGGTTAGGCTTAGGGTTTAAATTAGGGTTATTTTTAGTGTTATGTTTTGGGTTAAGTTTGCAGTGAGGGTGAGGCTGAGGGTGAGGGTTATGGCTAGGGTTAGGCTTAGGCTTATGGTTAGACTGAGGGTGATCTTGGAGGTTAGGAATAGGTTATGGATGATGGTTAGGATTAGGGTTAGGGTGAGGGTTATGATGAGGGTTAGGGGTAGGATTAGGTTTAGGGTGAGGGCTAGACTGAGGGTGAGTGTTAGGGTTAGGCTTTGGCTTAGGCTTAGCTTTAGGCTGAGGGTGAGTGTGAGGGTGAGTTTTAGGGTTAGGGTGATGCATAGGGTTAGGTTTAGGGTGAGTGTTTAAATGAGTGTTAGGTTTAGGGTGAGAGTTAGGGTGAGGGTGAGGGATAGATTGAGGATTCGGGTTAGGGTTAGTGTGAGGTTTAGAGTGAGGATGAGGGTTAGGGTTAGGGTGAGGTTTAGGGTTAGGGTGAAAGTTTGGGTTACTGTGAAGGTTAGTGTGAGAGTTAGGGTTAGTGTTAAGGTGAGGGTAAGTGTTAGGGTTAGGGATAGGGTTAGGTTTAGGCTTAGGGTTAGGCTGACGGTTAGGGTTAGGGTTTGGGTAAGGGTGTAGGTGAGGCTGAGGTTTAGGGTTAGGGTTAGGGTTAGGTTTAAGGTTAAGGTTAGGATTATGGTGAGGGTTAGGGTTAGGGTTAGGCTTAGGCCTAGGGTTAGGCTGAGGGTGAGGGTGAGGGTGCGGGTGCGAGTTAGGTTTAGGGTTACGGTTAGGGTTTGGTTTATTGTTAGTGTTATGATTAGGGATAGGTTTGCGGTGAGGGTGAGGCTGAGGGTGAGGGTTATGGTTAGGGTCAGGTTTAGTGTTAGGGTTAGGGTTAGTATTAATGTTAGTTTTAGGGTTAGAGTTACGGTGAGGTTGAGGGTGAGGGTTTTGGTTAGGGTGAGGTTTAGAGTGAGTTTTAGGGTAAGGGTTAGGGTTAGGTTGAGGGTGAGGTTTAGGGTTAGAGTTAGGGGGAGGGGGAGGGTTATGGTGAGGGTTAGGGATAGGTTTAGTGTTAGGGTTAGGGGGAGGTTGAGGGTTAGGTTGAGGTTTAGGGATAGGTTTAGGTTTAGGATTAGGGTTAGGGTGAGGGTGAGTATGAGGGTTAGTGTGAGTTTTAAGCTTAGGCTTAGGGTGAGGGTGGGAGTGAGGATTAGGGTTAGGGTGATGGTTCGGGTTTGGATTAGTGTTATTGTTAGGGTTAGGGTTAGAGTTACGGTGAGGGTGAGGGTAAGGTTGCGGGTGCGGGTTAATGTTAGGGTTAGGGTGAGGGTTAGGATGAAGATTAGGCTTAGGGTTAGGGTTAGGGTGAGTGCTAGGGTTTGGGTGAGGGTGAGGGTTATTGTTAGGGTGAGGTTTAGGGTTAGGATTAGGGTTAGGGTGAGGGTGAGTGTTAGGATTAGGTTTGGGCTTAGGGTTAGGGTTATGTTTAGGGTTATGGTTAGTGTTATTGTTAGTGTTATGTTTAGATTTATGGTGAGGGTGAGAGTATTGCTGAGGGTTTGGGTTAGGGTTATGGTGGGGTTTAGGGTTAGGGTTAGGGTTAGGGTTAAGGTGAGGGTGATGTTTAGGGTTAGATATAGTTTTAGGGTGAGGGTTAGGGTGAGGGTTAAGTTTAGGGTTAGTGTTAGGGTTAGTGTGAGGGTGAGGGTTAGGTTGAGGCGTAGGGTTAGGATTCGGGTTAGTGTGAGGGTTAGTGTTAGGGTTACTGTTAGTGTTAGGTTGAGGGTATTTGTTAGGGTGAGGGTTTGGGTTAGGGTGAGGGTTATGGTTCGGGTGAGGGTCGGGGTTATGTTTAGGGTTAGGGTTATAGTTACAGTTATAGTGAGGGTGAGAGTGAAGGTTATGATTTGGTTTAGGATGAAGTTTAGGTTTAGGGTTAGGGTTAGAGTTAGGGTTAGGGTGAGAGTGAGGTTTAGGGTTAGAGTTTGCCTTAGTGTTACAATTAGGGTTACGGTGAGGTTTGGGGTTAGGATTAGTCTTAGGCTTAGGCTTAGGCCGAGAATGAAGTTGAGGGTTAAGGTTAGGGTTAGGGTGAGGGTTAGGGTTAGGGTTAGGGTGAGGGTTAGGGTGAGGTTTAGGGTTAGCATTAGGGTTAGGATTAGGGCTAGGGTGAGGGTTAGGGTGAGGGTTAGGGTTAGGGATAGGGTTAGGGTTAGGATTAGGTTTAGGATGAGGGTGAGGGTGAGGGTTAGGGTTAGGGTTAGGGTTAGGCTTAGGTTTAGGGTGAGGGTTAAGTTTAGAGTTTGGGTTAGGGTGAGGGTGAGGATGAGGTTTAGGATTAGGTTTAAGGTTATGGTGAGGTTTAGGGTTAAGGTTAGTGTTAGGGTTAGGCTTTGATTGAGAGTGTTAGGGTTAGGGTAATGGTTTGGCTGAGGATGAGGGTGGGGTGAGGATTAGGGTTAGGGTTAGGGTTTAAATTAGGGTTATTTTTAGTGTTATGTTTTGTGTTAAGTTTGCATTGAGGGTGAGGCTGAGGGTGAGGGTTATGGCTAGGGATAGGCTTAGGCTTAGAGTTAGGCTGAGGGTGATCTTGGGGGTTAGGAATAGGTTTTGGGTGATGTTTAGGAATAGGGTTAGGGTGAGGGTTATGATGATGGTTAGGGTTAGGAATCGGTTTAGGGTGAGGGCTAGGGTGAGGGTGTGGGTGAGGTTTAGGGTTAGGGAGATGGAAAGGGTTAGGGTTAGGGTGAGTGTTAGGGTGAGGGTGAGGGATAGATTGAGGATTAGGGTTAGGGTTATTGTGAGGTTTAGTGTGAGGATGAGGGTTAGGGTTAGGGTGTGGGTTACGGTTAGAATTAAGTTTGGGGTGGGGACTAGGGTGAGGCTGAGGGTTAGGGTTAGGGTGAGGGTGAGGTTTAGGGTTACGGTGAGAGTTAGGGTTACTGTCAGGGTTAGTGTTAGAGTTTGGGTTAGTGTTAGTGTGAGGGTAAGTGTTTGGTTAGTGTTAGGTTGGTGGTTATGGTTAGGGTGACGTTTAGGGTTAGTTTTAGGGTTTTTGTGATGTTTAGGGTTAGGGTTATGGTGAGGGTGATTAGGAGGGTTAGATTTAGGGGAGGTTTAGGGTTAAGGTTAGGGTTAGAGTTAGGGTTAGGGTGAGTGTGAGGTGTAGGGTTAGAGTTAGGGTTCAGGTGAGGGTTAAGGATGAGGGTTAGGGTTAGGGTTAGTTTTAGTTTTAGGGTTAGGGTGAGGTTAAGTGTTAGAGATATGGTTAGGATTAGGGTTAGGGTGAGGGTGAGTGGGTGGGTTAGGGTTAGGTTTAGGGTTAGGCTTAGGGTTAGGCTGAGGGTTAGGTTGAGGGGGAGGGTTAGGGTTCGGGTGAGGGTTGCGGTTAGGGTTAGTGTGAGGGTTAGGATGAAGGTTAGGTTTAGGATTAGGGTTAGGCTGAGGGCTAGGGAGAAGTTGAGGTTTATGGTTAGGGTTAGGGTGAGGTTTAGGGTTAGAGTTAGGGTCAGGGTGAGTTTGAGGTTTAGGGTTAGAGATAGTGTTAGGGTGAGTGTTAGGGTGAGGGTTTGGCTTAGTATTAGTGTTAGAGTTAGGGTTAGGGTGAGGGTTAGGGTGAGGTTGTGTGTTAGGGTTAGGGTTAGGATTAGGATTAGGGTTAGGGAGAGGGGGAGTGTGAGGGATAGAGATAGCCTTAGGTTTAGGCTGAGGGTGTGGGTGAGGGTGAGTGTTAGGGTTAGTTTGGGGGTTAGGGTTAGCATTAGGATGTGGTTTAGTGTTAAGGTTAGTGTTAGAGTTAGGGTTAGGTTGAGGGTGAGGTTTAGGGGTAGAGTTAGGGTTAGGGTGAGTGTTAGGTTGATTGTTAGGGTTAGGGTGAAGTTTAGGGGTGACGGTAAGGATAAACGTGTGGGTTAGGCTAAGGGTGACGGTTAGGGTTAGGGTTAGGGTGAGGGTTAGGTTTAGGGTTAGGGTTAGGGTGAGGTTTAGGATTAGGGTTAGGGTTAAGGGGAGGTTTAGGGTTTGGGTTAGGGTTAGGCTGAGGGTGAGTGTGGGGGTGAGGATTAGGGTTAGGGTGATGGTTAGGATTAGGGTAAGGCTGAGGGTTCGGGTGAGGGTGAGGGTTAGGGTAAGACTTAGCTTAGGCTTAGGGTTAGGCTGAGGATGAGGTGGAGGGTGAGGGTTAGGGTTAGTGTGATGGTTAGGTTTACGGTTAGGGTGAGGGTTGGGATGAGGTTTAGAGTTAGGGTGAGGTTAGGGTGAGGATGATGGTAAGGGTAAAGGTGAACTTTATGCTGAGGGTGAGGTTTAAGATAAGGGTGAGGGTTAGGGTTAGGTTTAGGGTTAGTGTAAGGGTTAGGGTTAGGGATAGGATGAGGGTTAGATTGAGGTTTAATGTTAGGGTTAGTGTGAGGTTTAGTGTGAGGATAAGGGTCAGGTTTAGGGTGAGGGTGAGGGTTAGAATTAGGGTTAGGGCGAGGGCTAGGGTGAGGGTGAGAGTTAGGGTTAGTGTGAGGGTTAGTTTTAGGGTTAGGGTTAGTGTTAGGGTGACGGTAAGTTGTAGGGTGAGGGTTAGGGTTAGGGTGAGGGTTATAGTTAGTGTGAGGGTTAGGGTTAGGTTGAGGGTAAATGTTATGGTGAGTGTTAGGGTGAGGGTTAGTGTTAGGGATAGGGTTAGGTTTAGGATTATGGTTAGGTTGAGGGTGAGTGTGAGGGTTAGGGTTAAGGATAGGCTTAGGGTTACGGTGAGGGTTAGGTTTAGGGTTTGGTTCAGGGTGAGGGTGAGGCTGAGGATTAGGGTTGGGTTTAGGGTTAGGTTTAGGGTTAGGGTTAGGGTTAGATTTAGGGTTAGGGTTAGGATTATGGTGATGTTTAGGGTAAGGGTTAGGTTTAGGCTTACGTTTAGGATGAGTTTGAGGCTGAGGGTGAGGTTTATGGTTAGGGTTAGGGTGAGGGTTAGGGTTAGTGTAAGTGTTATTGTTAGGGTTAGAGTTAGAGTTATGATGAGGTTGAGGGTGAGGGTGAGGTTTAGGTTTAGGGTTAGGGTTAGAGTTAGGTTTAGGGTGAGGGGGTTGGAAAGGTTAAAGGTAAGGGTTAGGCTGAGGGTGAGGGTTACAGTAAGGTTTGGGGTGAGAGTTAGGTTTCAGGTTAAGTTTAGGGTTATGTTGAGGGTTAGGGTAAGGGTTACGATGAGGATGAGGGTTAGGGTTAGGGTGAGGGTTAGTGTTAGGATTAGGGTTAGGGTGAGAGTAAAGGTTCGGGTTAGTGATAGGGTGAGGGTTAGGATGAGGGTTAGGGTTAAGATTAGGGATAGGGTGAGGCCTAGTTTGAGCTTGAGGTTTAGGGTTAGCGTTAGGGTGAGGTTTAGTGTTAGTGTTAGGGTTAGGGTTAGGGTGAGGTTGAGGTTTTCGGTTAGAGTTAGGGTTAGGGTGAGGCTGAGATTGAAGGTTAGGGTTAGGGTTAATGTTAGATTTAGGATTAGGGTGAGGATTAGGTTGAGGGTGAGGGTTAGGCTTAAGGTTAGGATTAGGATTAGCATAAGGGTTAGGGTGAGTGTGAGGGTTAGGGTTAGGCTTAGGTATAGGGTTAGGCTGAGGGTGAGGTTGAGAGTGAGGGTTAGGGTTAGGTTTACGGTGAGAGTTAGGGTTTGATTAAGTTTAGAGTTAGGGTGAGGGTTAGGGTTAGGTTTATGGTGATCTTGAGTGTTAGGGTTAGGTTGAGGTTTTCGGTTAGGATTAGGGTTAGGGTAAGGGTTAAGGTTAGGTTTAGGGTGAGGTTAAGAATGAGGATTAGGGATAGGGTGAGGGCTAGGTTGAGGGTGAGATTTAGGGTTAGTGTTAGATTAAGGATTAGGGTTAGAGTTAGGGTTAGGGTGAGGGTTAAGTTGAGGGTTATGGTTACGGTGAGGGTGAGGGTTAGAGTTAGGGTGAGGGTTAGGGTGAGGATGGTAATGGTAAAGGTGAGGTTTAGGCTGAGGTTGAGGGTAAGGCTGAGGGTTAGTGTTAGGTTTAGGGTTAGGGTAAGGGTTAGTGTTAGGGTCAGGCTGAGGGTTAGATTGAGTATTAGGGTTAGGGTTAGTGTGAGGTTTAGGGTGAGGATGAGGGTTAGGGTTAGGGTGAGGGTCAGGTTTAGAAGTAGGGTTAGTGTGAGGGCTAGGGTGAATGTGAGTGTTATGGTTAGGGTGATGGTGAGTTTTAGGATTAGGGTGAGGTTTAGTGTTAGTGTGAGGGTTAGTGTTTGGGTTAGGGTTAGTGTTAGGGTGAGGGTAAGTGTTGGGGTGAGGATTAGGTTTAGGGTTAGGTTTATGGTTAGGGTGAGGTTTAGGGTTAGTGTTATTGTTAGGGTTAGGGTTAGGGTTATGGTTTCGTTGAGTGTGAGGGTGAGAGTTATGGTTAGTGTTAGGGTGAAGTTTAGTATTAGGGTTAGGGTTAGAGTTAGGGTTAAGGTGAGGGGGAGGTTTAGGGGTAGAGTTAGGGTTAGGGTGAGGGTTAGGGTGGGATTGAAGGTAAAGGTAAATTTGAGGGTTAGGCTGAGGATGAGGGTTACAGTAAGGGTGAGTTTTAGGGTTAGGGTGAGTGTTAGTGTTAGGGTTAGGGTAACGGTGAGGGTTAGATTGAGGATTTGGATTAGGGTTAGTGCGAGGTTTAGGGTGAAGATGAGGGTTAGGGTTATTGTTAGGGTGAGGTTTACGGTTAGGGTGATGCTTAGGGTTATTGTGAGCGTTAGTGTTAGCTTTTGGGTTTATGTTAGGTTGAGGGTAAATGTTAGTGTGAGGGTTAGGTTCAGGGTGAGGGTATGTTGAGGTTGAGGGTGACGGTTAGGGTTAGGGTTATTGTTAGGGTTAGGGTTAGTGTTAGGGTTAGGGTTAGGGTTAAGGTTAGTGTTAGGATGAGGTTTAGTTTTAGTTTTAGGGTTAGAGTTAAGGTTAGGGTGAGGGTGAGAATTAGGGTTAGAGTTAGGGTTAGTGTTAGTGTTAGGATTAGGGTGAGGGTTAGGGTTAGGCTTAGGCTTAGGCCGAGCATGATGGTGAGGGTTAGGGTTCGGGTTAGGGTGAAGGTTAGGGTGAGGGTTAGGGTGAGGGTGAGTGGGAGGTTTAGGGTTAGGGTTAGGCTTAGAGTTAGGATGAGGGTTAGGGTTAGGGTTTGGGTTAGTTTGAGGGTGAGGCTGACGATTAGGGTTAGGTTTTGGGTTAGGGTTAGGGTTAGGGTTAGTGTTAGGGTTAGGTTTCGAGTTACGGTGAGGTTGAGCTTCAGGGTGAGGGTCAGGGTTAGGGTGTGGTTTAGGGTTAGGTTTAGGGTTAGGGTTAGGGTGAGGGTGAGGTTTAGGATTAGAGTTAGTGTTAGGGTGAGGGTTAGGGTTAGGGTTTGGGTTAGGATGTGGGTGGGGCTGAGGATTAGGTTTAGGTTTAGGATTAGGGTTAGGGTTAGGTTTTTATATTAGGGTTAGGGTTAGGATCATGTTGAGGGTTAGGGTTAGGGTTAGGCTTAGGCTTAGGGTTAAGCTGAGGTTCAGGGTGGGTATGAGGATTAGGGTTAGGGTTAGGGTTAGTGTTAGGGTTATTTTTAGTGTTATAGTTAGGGTTAAGTTGGCTGTGAGGGTGAGTCTGAGGGTGAAGGTTATGATTATGGTTAGGGTTAGGGTTAGAGTTATTGTTAGGGTGAGGTTTAGAGTTACGATGAGGGTGAGGGTGAGGGTTAGGGTGAGGGTTAGTGTTAGGGATAGGGTTAGGTTTAGGATTATGGTTAGGGTGAGGGTGAGTGTGAGGGTTAGGTTTAAGGTTAGGCTTAGGGTTAGGGTGAGGGTGAGGTTTAGGGTTAGATTTAGGGTTAAGGTGAGTGTTAGGTCGAGGGTTAGGGTTAGGGTTAGTGTTTGGGTTAAGGTTAGGATGAGGGTTAGGTTGAGGTTTAGGGTTAGGGCTAGGCTTAGTCTTGGGGTTAGGCTGAGGGTGAGGGTTGGGGTGACGATTAGGGTTAGGGTGATTGTTAGGTTTAGGGTTATGGTGTGGGTTAGTGTTAGGTTAGGGTTAGAGTTAGGCTTAGAGTGAGGGTGAGGTTTCGGGGTAAAGTTAGGATTAGGGTGAGGGTTAGGGTTAGAGTGAGGGTTAGGGTTGGAGGGACGGTAAGGGTAAATGTCAGGTTTAGGCTGAGGGTGAGGGTTACAGTAAGGGTGAGGGTTAGGTTAGGGTGAGGGTTAGGGTTAGGGTTAGGGCGAGCGTGACGATTAGATTGAGGATTAATGTTAGGTTTAGTGTGAAATTTAGGGTGAGGATGAGCTTTGGGGTTTAGGGCGAGGTCTAGGGAGAGTTTGAGGTTTAGGGTTAGTATTAGGGTGAGGTTTATGGTTAGGGTGATGGTTAGGTTTAGTGTGAGGTTTAGTGTTAGGGTTAGGGTTAGTATTAGGGTGAGGGTAAGGGTTAGGGTGAGGGTTAGGGTGAGGGTGAGGGTTATGTTTAGGGTGAAGTTTAGGGTTAGTGTTAGGGTTATTGTTAGTGTTAGGGTTAGGGTTAAGGTTATGGTGAGGGTGAGGTTGAGGGTTAGGGTTAGGT
The DNA here is from genome assembly GCF_024711535.1 of Dipodomys merriami. Classification (NCBI taxonomy): domain Eukaryota; kingdom Metazoa; phylum Chordata; class Mammalia; order Rodentia; family Heteromyidae; genus Dipodomys; species Dipodomys merriami. The sequence goes on from NW_027203137.1 coordinate 134,921, forward strand.
CTAGGATGAGGTTTAGGGATAGGGTTAGGGTTAGGGTCAGGGTGAGGTTCAGTGTTAGAGTTAGTGTTAGAGTGAGGCTGAGGGTGAGAGTTAGGGTTAGGATTACTGTTAGGGTTAGGCTTAAGGTGAGGGTTAGGTTGAGGGTGAGGGTTAGGGTTAGGATTAGGAGTAGGATTAGGGTTAATGTTAGGGTAAGCCTGAGTGTTAGGGTTAGGGACAGGCTTAGGGTTAAGCTGAGGTTGAGGGTCAGGGTTAGGGTTAGGGTGAGGTTTAGGGTTAGGGTTAGGGTGAGGATGAGGGTTAGCGTTAGGGTTGGGCTTAGAGTTAGGGTGTGGATTAGGGTTAGGGTTAGTCTTAGGGTGAGGTTTAGGATTTGGGTTAGGGTTAGAGTTAGGGTTAGGGTGAGGGTGAGTTTTAGGGTTAGAGTTAGGGTTAGGGTGAGGTTTAGGTTGAGGGTTATGGTAAGGGTTAGTTTTAGGGTTAGGGTTAGGGTGAGAGTTAAGGGAAGGGTTAGGGTTAGGGTTAGGGTTAGGGATAGGATTAGGGTTAGAGTGAGGGGGAGTTGTGTGTTAGGTTTTGGTTTAGGGATAGGCTTAGTGTTAGGCTGAGGGTGAGGTTGAGGGTGAGGGTTAGGGTCAGGGGGAAGGTTAGGATGAGGGTTAGGGTTAGGATTAGGGTTAGGGTAAGGTCTAGGGTGAGTGTGAGGGTGAAGTTTAAGGTTATGGTTAGGGTTAGGGTGAGGGTGAGGGTGAGGTTTAGGGTTAGATTTAGGGTTAGGGTGAGGCTGAGGGTGAGGGTTAGATTTAGGGTTACGATTAGGTTTAGGGTAAGGGTTAGGGTGAGTGTGAGGGTTACGGTTATGCTTTGGGTCAGGCTGAGGGTGAGGGTGATGGTGAGGTTTAGGGTTAAGGTTAGAGTGAGAGTTAGGGTTCGTTTATGTTTAGGGTTAGGGTGAGGGTTAGAGTTACGGGGAGCGTGAAGTTTAGGGTTTGGTTGAGGGATATTTTTAGGGGTAGGGTGAGGGTTAGTGTTAGAATTAGGGTTAGCAAGAGGGTGAGTGTTAGGATTACAGTTAGAGTTAGTGTTAGGGTTAGGTTTAGGTTTAGGATTAGTGTTATTGTTAGGGTTAGGGTTAGAGTTATGGTGAGGGTGAGGTTGAGGGTGAGAGTGAGGGTTAGGGTTAGGGTTAGGGTGAGGTTTAGGGTTAGGGTTAGGATTAGGGTTAGGGTGAGATTGAGGTTTAGGGTTAGATTTAGTGTCAGTTGGAGGGTTAAGTCGAGGGTTATGGTTAGGGTTAGTTTTAGGCTTAAGGTTAGAATGAGGATTAGGTTGAGGTTTAGGGTTAGGGTTAGGATTAGGGTTAGGATCAGGGTGAGGTTGAGGGTTAGGGTTAGGCTTAGGCTTAGGCTTAGGGTTAGGCTGAGCAAGAGGTTGAGCGTGAGGGTTAGTGTTAGGGTGATGGTTAGGTTTACAGTTAGGGTGAGGGTTAGGATGAGGTTTAGCGTTAGGGTGAGGGTTAGGGTGATGATAATCGTAAGGGTAAAGAAGAGGTTTAGGCTGAGGTTGAGGTTTAAGATAAGGGTGAGGGTTAGGGGTAGGTTTAGGGTTAGGGTAAGGATTAGTGTTAGGTTAGGGTTAGGGTGAGGTTTAGATTGAGAATTAGTGTTAGGGTTAGTGTGAAGTTTAGGGACAGGATGAGGGTTAGGGTTAGGGTTAGGGTGAGGTTTAGGATTAGGGTGAGGTTTAGGGTTAGTGTGAGGGTTAGTGTTAGGGTTAGGGTTAGTGTTAGGGTGAGGGTAAGTGTTAGGGTGATGGTTAGGGTTAGGGTGAGTGTTATGGTTAGGGTGAGGGTAAGGGTTAGGATTAGGGTTAGAGTGAGGTTTAGTGTTAGGGTTAGGTTTAGAGTTAGGGTTAGGGAGAGGGTGAGGTTTAGGGGTACATTTAGGGTTAGGGTGAGGGTTAGGGTTAGGGTGCGGGTTAGCGTGGGGGTGACGGTAAGGGTAAAGGTGAGGGTTAGGCTGAGGGTGAGGGTTAGGATTAGAGTTAGGAGTAGGATTAGGGTTAGGGTGATCGTGAGTGTGAGGATGAGGATTAGGGTTAGATTTAGGATGAGTGTGAGGGTTCAGGTTAGGGTCTGGTTTTGGCTTAGGTTTCCGTTGAGGGTGAGGGTGAGGGTTAGGGTTAAGGTGAGGGTTAGGGTTACCGTTAACATGAGGCTTAGGTTTAGGATTAGGGTGAGGGTTAGGTTGAGGATTAGGGTTAGAATTAGGGTTAGGGTGAGGGCTAGGGTGAGGGTGACAGTTAGGGTTAGTGTTTGGGTGAGCTTTAGGGTTAGGGTTAGGGTGAGGGTGAGGGTTAGGATGAAGGTTAGGGTTAGGGTGAGGGTGAGGATTAGGGTTAGGGTGAGGGTTAGGGTTAGGATTAGGGTTAGGGTGAGGTTGAGTGTTAGCATTATTGTTAGGGTTATGGTTAGGGTTAGGTTGAGAGTTAGGATTACTGTTAGTGTTAGGTTTAGTGTTAGTGTTATGGTGAGGGTGAGGGTGAGGGTGAGTGTTACGGTTAGGGTGAGGTTTAGGGTCAGGGTTAGGATTAGGGTTAGTGTGAGGGTGAGGTTTATGGTTAGATTTAGGTTTAGATGGAGGGTTAAGTCGAGGGTTAGGGTTAGGGTAAGTGTTAGGATTAAGGTTAGGTTGAGGGTTAGGTTGAGGTTTAGGGTTAGGGTTAGCGTTAGGTTTAGGATTAGGGTGAGGGTGAGGGTGAATGTGAGTTTTAGTGTTAGGGTTAGGCTTATGCTTAGGGTTAGGCTGAGGGTGACGGTGGGGGTGAGGATTAGGGTTAGGGTGATGGTTAGGGTTAGGCTTATGGTGAGGGTTAGTGTTAGGGTTAAGGTTAGAGTTAGGGTTAGAGTGAGGGTGAGGTTTAGGGGTAGAGTTAGGGTTAGGGTGAGGTTTAGGGATAGAGTGAGGGTTAGCGTGGGGGTGACGGTAAGGGTAAAGGTCAGGGTTAGGCTGAGGGTAAGTGTTACAGTAAGGGTGCGGGTTAGGATTAGGGTTAGGGTGAGGGTGAGGGTTAGATTGAGGATTAGCTTTAGGGTTAGTGTGAAGTTTAAGGTGAGGATGAGGGTTAGGGTTAGGGCGAGGTCTAGCGAGAGATTGAGGTTTAGGGTTAGATTTAGGGTGAGGTTTATGGTTAGGGCGATGGTTAGGTTTAGTGTGAGGTTTAGTGTTAGGTTTAGGGTTAGTTTTAGGGTGAGGGTAAGGGTTAGTGTGAGGGTTAGGGTTAGGGTGAGGGTTATATTTAGGGTGAAGTTTAGGGTTAGTTTTAGGGTTATTGTTAGTGTTAGGGTTAGGGTTAAGGTTATGGTGAGGGTGAGGATGAGGGTTAGGTTTAGGTCTAGGATGAGGTTCAGGGATAGTGTTAGGGTTAGTGTGAGGTTCAGTGTTAGTGTTAGGGTTAGGTTGAGGCTGAGGGTGAGGGTTAGGGTTAGGATTAATGTTAGGGTTAGGCTTAAGGTGAGGGTTAGGTTGAGAGTGAGGGTTAGGGTTATGATTAGGATTAGGATTAGGGTTAGTGTTAGGGTGAGGTTTAGGGTTAGGGTTAGGGTTAGGGTTAGGGACAGGCTTGGGGTCAAGCTGAGGTTGAGGGTGAGGGTTAGGGTTAGGGTGAGGTTTAGGGTTAGATTTAGGGTGAGTGTGAGAGTTAGGGTTAGGGTTAGGCTTAGGATTAGGCTTAGTGTTAGGGTGTGGATTAGGGTTAGGCTTAGTGTTATGGTGAGGTTTACGGTTTGGATTAGGGTTAGAGTTAGGGTTAGGGTGAGGATGAGGTTTAGTTTTAGAGTTAGGCTTAGGGTGAGGTTTAGGTTGAGGGTTATGGTAAGGGATAGTTTTAGGGTTAGGGTGAGAGTTAGGGGAAGGGTTAGGCTTAGGGTTAGGGTTAGGTATAGGATTAAGGTTAGAGTGAGGGGGAGTGTGTGTGTTATGTTTAGGTTTAGGGATAGGCTTAGGTTAGGCTGAGGGTGAGGTTGAGGGTGAGGGTTAGGGTTAGGGGGAGGGTTAGGATGATTGTTAGGGTTAGGATTAGGATTAGGCTAAGGTCTAGGGTGAGTGTGAGAGTGAGGTTTAAGGTTATGATTAGGGTTAGGGTTCAGGTTCGGGTGAGGTTTAGGTTAGAGTTAGGGTTTCGGTGAGCCTGAGGGTGAGGGTTAGAGTTAGGGTTAGGATTAGGTCTAGGGTAAGAGTTAAGGTGAGTGTGAGGGTTACGGTTACGCTTAGGGTCAGGCTGAGGGTGAGAGTGAGGGTGAGGGTGAGGGTTAGGTTTAGGGTTAGGGTGAGAGTTAGGGTTCATTTATGTTTAGGGTTAGGGTGAGGCTTAGAGTTAAGGGGATCGTGAGGTTTAGGGTTATGGTTAGGGTTAGGGTGAGGGTTAAGTTTAGGGTTAGGGTGAGGGTAAGGATGAGGATTATGTTTAGCATTAGGGTTACGGTGAGGGCTAGGTTGAGGGTGAGGGTTAGGGTTAGTGTTAGGTTACGTTTTAGGGTTAGGGTTAGGGTTGGGGTGAGGGTTAGGTTGAGGGTTAGAGTTACAGTGAGGGTGAGGATTAGGGTTAGGGTAAGGGTTAGGGTTAGGATTAGGGTTAGCAAGAGGGTGAGTGTTAGGATTACAGTTATTGTTAGGGTTAGGTTGAGGGTTATGATTAGAGTTATTGTTAGGGTTAGGGTTAGAGTTATGGAGAGGGTGAGGGTGACAGTGAGGGTGAGGGTTAGGGTTAGGGTGAGGTTTAGGGTTAGGGTTAGGATTAGGGTTAGGGTGAGGGTGAGGTTTAGGGTTAGATTTAGGGTTAGTTGTAGGGTTAGGTCGAGGGTTATGGTTAGGGTTAGTTTTAGGGTTAAGGTTAGAGTGAGGTTTAGATTGAGGTTTAGGGTTATAGTTAGGGTTAGGGTTAGGATTAGGGTGAGTGTGAGGGTGAGGTTGAGGGTTAGGTTTAGGCTTAGGTTTAGGCTTAGGGTTAGGCTGAGCGTGAGGTTGAGGGTGAGGGTTAGGTTTAGGGTGATAGTTAGGTTTACGGTTAGGGTGAGTGTTAGGATGAGGTTTAGCGTTAGGGTGAGGGTTAGGGTGATTATGATGGTAAGGGTAAAGATGAGGTTTAGGCTGAGGTTGAGGGTTAAGATAAGGGTGAGCGTTAGGGTTAGGTTTAGGGTTAGGGTAAGGATTAGTGTTAGGTTAGGGTTAGGGTGAGGGTTAGATTGAGAATTAGTGTTAGGGTTAGTGTGAGGTTTAGGGACAGGATGAGGGTTAGGGTTAGGGTTAGGGTGAGGTTTAGGATTAGGGTGAGGGTTAGGGTTAGTGTGAGCGTTAGTGTTAGTGTTAGGGTTAGTTTTAGGGTGAGGGTAAGTGTTAGGGTGATGGTTAGGGTTAGGGTGAGTGTTATGGTTAGGGTGAGGGTAAGGGTTAGGATTAGGGTTAGAGTGAGGTTTAGTGTTAGGGTTAGGGTTAGAGTTAGGGTTAGGGAGAGGGTGAGGTTTAGGTGTACATTTAGTTTTAAGGTGAGGGTTAGGGTTAGGGTGTGGGTTAACCTGGGGGTGATGGTATGTGTAAAGATGTGGGTTAGGCTGAGGTTGAGGGTTAGGATTAGGGTTAGGAGTAGGATTAGGGTTAGGTTGATCGTGAGTGTGAGGATGAGGATTAGGGTTAGATTTAGGGTGAGTTTGAGGGTTCGGTTTAGGGTGTGTGTTAGTCTTAGGGTTAGGATGAGGGTGAGGGTGAGGGTTAGGGTTAAGGTGAGGGTTAGGGTTAGGATTACCATGAGGGTTAGGGTGAGGGTTAGGTTGAGGATTAGGGTTAGAATTAGGGTTAGGGTGAGGGCTAGGGTGAGGGTGATGGTTAGGGTTAGTGTTTGGGTGAGCTTTAGGGTTAGGGTTAGGGTGAGGGTGAGGGATAGGATGAAGGTTAGGTTTAAGATGAGGGTGAGGATTAGGGTTAGGGTGAGGATTAGGGTTAGGATTAGGGTTAGGGTGAGGTTGAGTGTTAGCATTAGTGTTAGGGTTATGGTTAGGGTTAGGTTGAGGGTTAGGATTACTGTTATTGTTAGGTTTACAGTTAGAGTTATGATGAGGGTGAGGCTGAGGGTGAGTGTTACGGTTAGGGTGAGGGTTATGTTTAGGGTGAAGGTTAGGGTTAGTGTTAGGGTTATTGTTAGTGTTAGGGTTAGGCTTAAGGTTATGGTGAGGGTGAGGGTGAGGGTTAGGTTTAGGTCTAGGATGACGTTTAAGGATAGGGTTTTGGTTAAGCTTAGGGTTAGGGTGAGGTTTAGTGTTAGTGTTAGGGTTAGGGTGAGGCTGCGGGTGAGGGTTAGGTTTAGGATTAATGTTAGGTTTAGGCTTAAGGTGAGGGTTAGGTTGAGAATGAGGGTTAGGGTTATGATTAGGATTAGGATTAGGTTTAGTGTTAAGGTGAGGGTTAGGGTTAGGGTTAGGGTTAGGGTTATGGACAGGCTTAGGGTTAAGCTGAGTTTGAGGGTGAGGGTTAGGGTTAGGGTGAGGTTTAGGGTTAGAGTTAGGTTGAGTATGAGGATTAGGGTTAGGGTTAGGCTTAGGATTAGGCTTAGTGTTAGGGTGTGGATTAGGGTTAGGCTTAGTGTTATGGTGAGGTTTACGGTTTCGATTAGGGTTAGAGTTAGGGTTAGGGTGAGGGTGAGTTTTAGGTTTAGAGTTAGGGTTAGGGTGAGGTTTAGGTTGAGGGTTATGGTAAGGGTTAGTTTTAGGGTTAGGGTTAGGGTGAGAGTTAGGGGAAGGGTTAGGAATATTTTTAGGTTTAGGTATAGGATTAAGATTAGAATGAGGGGGAGTGTGTGTGTTAGGTTTAGGTTTAGGGATAGGCTTATTGTTAGGCTGAGGGTGAGGTTGAGGTTGAGGGTTAGGGTTAGGGGGAGGGTTAGGATGAGGTTTAGCGTTAGGAATAGGGTTAGGGTAAGTTCTAGGGTGAGGGTGAGGGTGAGGTTTAGGTTAGAGTTAGGGTTACAGTGAGGCTGAGGGTGAGGGTTAGAGTTAGGGTTAGGATTTGGTTTAGGGTAAGGGTTAGGGTGAGTGTGAGGGTTACGGTTACACTTAGGGTCAGGCTGAGGGTGAGGGTGAGGGTGAGACTTAGGGTTAGGGGGAGGGTTAGGGTTAGGGTTAGGTTGAGAGTTAGGGTTCGTTTATGTTTAGGGTTAGGGTGAGGGTTAGAGTTAAGGTGTGTGTGAGGTTTAGGGTTTGGTTGAGGGTCAGGGTTAGGATTAGGGTTAGGGTGAGGGTTAAGGTTAGGGTTAGGATGAGGGTAAGGATGAGGAGAAGGTTTAGCATTATGGTTAGGGTGAGGGCGAGGTTGAGGGTGAGGGTTAGGTTTAGTGTTAGGTTAATGTTTAGGGTTAAGTTTAGGGTTACTGTGAGGGTTAGTTTGAGGGTTAGGGTTACAGTGAAGGTGAGGATTAGGGTTAGGGTGAGGGTTTTGGTTAGGAATAGGGTAAACATGAGGGTGAGTGTTAGGATTACAGTTATGGTTAGGGTTAGGGTTAGGTTGAGGGTTAGGAGTAGTGTTATTGTTAGGGTTATGGTTAAAGTTATGTTGTGGGTGAGGGTGAGGGTGAGGGTTAGGTTTACAGTTAGGGTGAGGTTTAGGGTTAGGGTTAGGTTTAGGGTTAGGGTGAGGGTGAGGTTTAGGGTTAGATTTAGGGTTAGTTGCAGGGTTAGATCGAGGGATAGATTTAGGATTAGTTTTAGGGTTATGGTTAGAGTGAGGTTTAGGTTGAGGTTTAGGGCTATGGTTAGGGTTAGGGTTAGGATTAGGGTGAGGGTGAGGGTGAGGTTGAGGGTTAGGCTTAGGCTTAGGCTTAGGCTTAGGTTTAGGCTGAGCGTGAGGTTGAGGGTGAGGGTTAGGGTTAGGGTGATGTTTAAGTTTACGGTTAGGGTGAGTGTTAGAATGAGGTTTAGCGTTAGGGTGAGGGTTAGGGTGATGATGATGGTAAGGGTAAAGATGAGGTTTAGGCTGAGGTTGAGGGTTAAGATAAGGGTGAGGGTTAGGGTTAGGTTTAGGTTTAGGGTAAGGGTTAGGGTTACGGTTAGAGTTAGGGTGAGGTTTAGATTGAGGATTAGTGTTAGGGTTAGTGTGAGGTTTAGGGTGAGGATGAGGGTTAGGGTTAGGGTTAGGGTGAGGTTTAGGATTAGGGTTAGGGTGAGGGCTAGGGTGAGGTTTAGTGTTAGGGTTATGGTTAGTGTTAGAGTGAGGTTAAATGTTAGGTTGAGTGTTAGGTTTAGGGTGAGGGTTATGGTTAGGGTGAGGGTGAGGGTAAGGATTAGGATTAAAGTGAGGTTTAGTGTTAGGGTTAGGGTAAGTGTTAGGGTTAGGGAGAGGGTGAGGCATAGGGGTACATTTAGGGTTAGGGTGAGGGTTAGGGTTTGGGTGCGGGTTAACGTGGGGGTGATGGTAAAGGTAAAGGTGAGGGTTAGACTGAGGCTGAGGGTTATGGTAACGGTGAGTGTTAGGGTTAGGGTGAGTGTCAGTGCTAGCGTTAGGGTGAGGTTGGGAGTTCGATTGAGGATTAGTGTTAGGGTTAGTGTGAGATTTATGGAGAGGATGAGGGTTGGGGTTACCCTGAAGTCCAGTGTGAGTGTGAGGGTTAGGTTTAGTGTTAGGGTGAGGTTTAGGTTTAGGGTGATATTTAGGGTTAGTGTGAGAGTTAGTGTTAGGATTAGGGTTAGTGTTAGGGTGAGGGTAAGTTTCAGGGTGAGGATTAGGGTTAGGGTGAGTTTTATGGTTAGGGTGAGGGTTAGGTTTAATATAAGTTTAAGGGTGAGGACTAGGCTAAGGGTTAGACTGATGGTTAGGGTTAGGGATAGGGATAGGTTTAGGATTAGGGTTAGGGTGAGGGTTAGGACTAGGGTTATGGTTAGGCTTAGAGTTAGGATGAGGTTTAGGGTTAGGGTTTGGGTTAGGGTGAGGGTGAGGCTGAGGATTAGGGTTAGGTTTAGGGTTAGGTTTCGGTTAGGGTTAGCGTCAGTGTTAGTGTTAGGGTTAGTGTTAGGGATCCAGTGAGGGTTGGGATTAGGGTTAGGATTAGGTTTAGGCTTAGAGTTAGGGTGAAGGTTAAAATGAAGATTAGGCTTACGATTAGGGTTAGGGTCAGGGCTAGGGTGAAGGTGAGGATTAGGGTTAGTGTTAGGGTAAGATTTAGGGTTAGTGTTAGAGTTAGGGTGAGGGTTAGGATGAGCGTTAGGGTTACAGTGAGGATGAGGGTTAGGGTGAGGGTGAGGATTAGGGTTAGGTTTAGGGTTAGGGTGAGGTTGAGTGTTAGCATTAGGGTTAGGGTTATGGTTAGGGTTAGGTTTAGGGTTAGGATTACTGTTATTGTTAGGGTTAGGGTTAGAGTTATGGTGAGGGTGAGTGTTAAAGTTAGAGTGAGGTTTAGGGTTAGGGTTAGGATTAGGGTTAGGGTGAGGGTGAGGTTTATGATTAGATTTAGGTTTAGTTGGAGGCTTAGGTGGAGAGTTAGTGTTATGGTAAGTGTTAGGGTTAAGTTTAGGTTGAGGGTTAGGTTGAGGTTTAGGGTTAGGGTTAGAATTAGGTTTAGAATTAGGGTAAGGGTGAGGGTGAGGTTTAGCGTTAGGCTTAGGGTTAGGCTGAGGGTGAGGGTGGGGGTGAGGATTAGGGTTAGGGTGATGGTAAGTGTTAGGGTTAGGTTTAGAGTTAGGGTTAGGGTGAGGGTTAGGGTTAGGATTAGGGTTAGTGTGAGGTTGAGTGTAAGCATTAGGGTTACGGTTAGGGATATGGTTAAGTTTAGGGTTAGGATTATTGTTATTGTTAGGGTTAGGGTTAGAGTTATGGTGAGGGTGAGGGTTGGGGTGAGGGTTAGGGTTAGGGTTATGGTGAGGTTTAGGGTTAGGGTTAGGATTAGGGTGAGAGTGAGGGTGAGGTTTAGGTTAGATTTAGGTTTAGTTGGAGGGTTAGGTCGAGGGTTAGGGTTAGGGTTAGTGTTAGGTTTAAAGTTAGGGTCAGGGTTAGGTTGAGGTTTAGGGTTAGGGTTAGGTTTAGGTTTAGGATTAGGGTTAGGGTGAGGTTGAGTGTGAGGTTTAGGGTTAGGGTTAGGCTTAGGCTTATGGTTAGGCTGAGGGTGAGGGTTGGAGTGAGGATTATGGTTAGGGTGATGGTTAGGGTTAGGGTTATGGTGAGGGTTAGTGTTAGGGTTAGGATTAGAGTTAGTGTTAGGGTGTGGGTGAGGTTTAGGGGTAGATTTAGGGTTAGGGTGAGGATTAGCGTTAGAATGAGGGTTAAGGTGGGGGTGACGGTAACGGTAAAGGTGAGTGTTAGGCTGAGGTTGAGGGGTACAGTAAGGGTGAGGGTGAGGGTTAGGGTGAGCGTTAGGGTGAGGGTTAGGGTGAGGGTGAGGGTTAGATTGAGGAATACTGTTAGGGTTAGTGTGAAGTTTAGGTTGAGTATGAGGGTGAGAGCTAGGGGAGGGTGAGGTTTAGGGTTCAGGTTAGAGTGAGGTTTAGGGTTAGGTTGATGGTTAGGGTTAGTGTTAGGGTTAGGGTTAGTGTAAGGGTGAGGTTAAGTCTTAGGGTGATGGTTAGCGTTAGGGTGAAGGTAAGTGTTAGGGTGAGGGTTAGGGTTAGGGTAAGGGTTATGCTTAGGGTGAGGGTTAGGGTTAGGGTTAGGATTATTGATAGCATTAGGGTTAGGGTTAAGATTATCGTGAGGGTGAGGGTGAAGTTTAGGTTTAGGGCTAGGAAGAAGTTTAGGGATAGGGTTCTGGTTAGGGTTAGGGTCAGGGTGAGGTTTAGTGTTAGATTTAGGGGTAGGTTGAGGCTGAGGGTGAGGGTTAGGGTTAGGATTAATGTTAGGGTTAGGCTTAAGGTGAGGGTTAGGTTGAGGATGAGGGTTAGGGTTAGGGTGAGGAGTAGGATTAGGGTTAGTGTTAGGGTGAGTGTGAGGGTTAGGGTTAGGGTTAGGGATAGGCTTAGGTTTAGGCTAAGTTTGAGGGTTAGGTTTAGGGTTAGGGTGAGTTTTAGGGTTAGGGTTAGGGTGAGTGAGAGGGTTAGGGTTAGGCTTAGGTTTAGGATTAGCATGAGGGTGAGGGTGTGTGTTAGGATTAGGGTGAGGGTGAGGGTTAGTTTTACAGTTAGGGTTAGGGTTAGGGTGAGGTTTAGGGTTAGGATTAGGATTAAGGTTAGGGTGAGGGTGAGGTTTATGATTAGATTTAGGTTTAGTTGGAGGCTTAGGTTGAGGGTTAGGGTTAGGGTTAATGTTAGGTTGAGGTTTATGGTTTGGATTAGGGTTAGAGTTAGTGTTAGGGTGAGGTTTAGGTCGAGGGTTATGATAAGGGTTAGTTTTAGGGTTAGTGTTACGGTAAGAGTTAGGGGGACGGTTAGGATTAGGGTTAGGTTTAGAGATAGGATTAGGGCTAGTGTGATGGGGAGGGTGTGTGTTAGGTTTAGGTTTAGGGTTAGGCTTAGGATTAGGCAGAGGTTGAGGTTGAAGCTGAGCCTTATGGTTATGTGGAGGGTTAGGATGAGGGTTAGGGTTAGGATTAGGGTTAGGATAAGGGCTAGGGTGAATGTGAGGGTGAGGTTTAAGGTTATGGTTATGGTTAGGGTTAGGGAGATTATGAGCTTTAGGGTTAGAGTTAGGGTTAGGGTGAAGCTGAGGGTGAGGGTTAGGGTTAGGGTTAGGATTAGGATTAGGGTAAGTTTTAGGGTGAGTGTGAGGGTTACAGTTAGGCTTAGGGTTAGGCTGAGGGTGAGGGTGAGGGTGAGGGTTAGGGTTACGGTGAGCGTGAGGATTAGGGTTAGGTTGAGGGTTAGGTTTAGGGTTAGGGTTAGGGTGAGGGTTAAGGTTAGGGATAGGGTGAGGGTAAGCATAAGGATTAGGGTAAGGATTAGGGTTAAGGTGAGGGCAAGGTTGAGGTGAGGGTTAGGGTTAGTGTTAGATTAAGGTTTAGGGTTAGGGTTAGGGTGAGGGTTAGGTTGAGTGTTAGGGTTATGGTGAGGGTGAAGATTAAGGGTAGGGTGAGGGTTAGGGTTAGGATTAGGGTTAGCATGAGCGTGAGTGTTAGCATTACAGTTAGGGTTAGGGTTAGGGTTAGGTTTAGGGTTAGGATTAGTGTTATTGTTAGGGTTAGGGTTAGAGTTATGATGAGGGTGAGGGTGAGGGTGAGGGTTAGGCTTAGGGTTTGGTTGAGGTTTAGGTTAGGATTAGGATTAGGGTTAGGGTGAGGGTGAAGTTTAGGTTAGATTCATGGTTAGTTGCAGGGTGAGGTTGAGGGTTAGGGTTACGATTAGTTTTAGGGTTAAGGTTAGGGTGAGAGATAGTTTGAGGTTTTGCTTTATGGTTAGGGTTAGGGTTAAGAGTAGGGTGAGGGTGAGGGTGAAGGTGAGTGTGCCGGTTAGGCTTAAGCTTAGGCTGAGGGTTAGGCTGAGTGTGACAGTGGAGTTGAAGATTAGGTTTAGGGTGATGGTTAGGGTTGGGGCTAGGCTGAGGGTTAGGATGAGGGTTAGGTTTAGGATTAGTGTTCGGGTGAGGGCTAGGTTGAGGGTCAGGGTTAGGGTAAGGATTAGGCTTAGTTTTAGGGTTAGGCTGAGCATGAGGTTGAGGTGAATGTTAGGGTTAGGGTGATGGTTAGGTTTACAGTTAGGGTGAGGATTAGGATGAGGTTTAGGGTTAGGGTGAGTGTTAGGGTGAGGATGTTGGTAAGGGTAAAGGTTAGGTTTAGGCTGAGGGTGAGGTTAAGATAAGGGTGAGGGTTAGGGTTAGTGTTAGGGTTAGGGTAAGTGTTAGGGTTAGGGTTAGGGTGAGCGTGAGGGATAGATTGAGGATTAGGGTTAGGGTTAGTTTGAGGTTTAGGGTGAGGATGAGTGTTAGGGTTAGGGTGAGGGTTAGGGTTAGAATTAGGGTTAGGGAGAGGGCTAGTTTGAGGATGAGGATTAGGGTTAGGCTTAGAGTTAGGGTGAGGGTTAGGATGAAGGTTAGGGTTAGGATTAGGGTTAGGGTGAGGGCTAGGGTGATGGTGAGGTTTAGGGTTAGGGTTAGGATTAGGGTTAGGGTGAGGGTGAGGTTTATGGTTACATTTAGGTTTAGTTGGAAAGTTAAGTCGAGCGTTAGGGTTAGGGTAAGTGTTAGGGTTAAGGTTAGGTTGAGGGTTAGGTTGAGGTTTAGGGTTAGGTTTAGGGTTAGGATTAGGGTTAGAGTGAGGATGAGTGTGAGGTTTAGTGTTAGGGTTAGGCTTAGGCTTAGGCTTAGGCTGAGGGTGAGGGTGGATGTGAGGATAAGGGTTACGGTGATGGTTTGGGTTAGGGTTAGGGTGAGGGATAGTGTTAGGGTTAGGTTTAGAGTTAGGGTTAGTGTGAGGTTGAGGTTTAGGCGTAGAGTTAGGGTTAAGTTGAGGGTTAGGGTTAGAGTGAGGGTTAGGGTGGGGGTGACCGTAAGGTTAAATGTGAGGGTTAAGCTGAGTGTGAGGGTTATGGTAAGAGTGAGGGTTAGGGTTAGGGTGAGGGTTAGGGTTAGGGTGAGGGTTTGGGTGAGGGTTATGTTTAAGGTGAGGGTTAGGGTTAGGGTTAGGGTTATTGTTAGCGTTAGTGTTGGGGTTAAAGTTATGGTGAGGGTGAGGGTGAGGGTTATGTTTAGGGTTAGGATGAGGTTTAGGGATAGGGTTAGGGTTAGGGTTAGGTTCAGGGTGAGGTTTAGTGTTAGAGTTAGGGTTAGGGTGAGGCTGAAGGTGAGGGTTAGGGTTAGGATTAATGTTAGGGTTAGGCTTAAGGTGAGGGTTAGTTTGAGGGTGAGGGTTAGGGTAAGGGTTAGGAGTTGTATTAGGGTTAGTGTTAGGGTGAGTGTACGAGTTATTGTTAGGGTTAGGGATAGGCTTAGTGTTAGGCTGAGGTTGATGGTGAGGGTTAGGATTAGGGTGAGACTGAGGGTTAGAGTTAGGGTGAGTGTGAGGTTTAGGGTTAGGTTTATGCTTAGGATTAGGCCGAGGGTGAGGGTGTGGTTTAAGTTTAGGGTGACGGTTAGGGTAATGGGGAGGGTTAGGATGAAGGTTCGCATTAGGATTAGGGTGAGGGTGAGGGTGACTGTGTGTGTTATGGTTATGTTTAGGGTTAGGCTTAGGTTTAGCTTGAGGGAGAGTTTGAGGATGAGGGCTAGGGTGAGTGTAAGGTTTAGGGTTAGGTTTAGTGTGAGGGTTAGGGTTAGGTTAAGGGTGAGAGTTAGGGTTCGGTTTAAGTTTAGGGTTAGGTTGAGGGTTTGGGTTCAGATTAGGGTTAGGGTGAGGGTGAGCGTGTGGGTTAGGTTTAGTGTTAGGGTGAGCTTTAGGGTTAGGATTAGGGTTAGGGTTTGGGCTATTGTGAGGGTGAGGTATAGAGTTAGGGTTAGGGTGAGGTTTAGGGTTAGGGTTAGTGTTAGATTTAGGTTTAAGTTGAGGGTGAGGGTTAGGCATAGGGTAAGGATTAGTTTTAGGGTAAGGGTTAGGGTGGGTGTGAGCATTAGGATTAGGGTTAGGCTTAGTGTTAGGCTGAGCTTGAGGTTTAGGGTTAGGTTGAGAGTTAGAGTTAGGGTTAGGGTTTGGGTGAGGTTTAAGGTTAGGGTTAGGGTGAGGGTAAGGATGATGATTAGGGTTAGGATTACGGTTAGGGTGAGGGCTAGGGTGACGCTGAGGGTTAGGGTTAGTGTTAGATTAAGGTTTAGGGTTAGGGTTAGTGTTAGGGTGAGGGTTAGGTTGAGGGTTAGGGTTACAGTGAAGGTGAGGATTAAGGTTAGTGTGAGGGTTAGGGTTAGGATTAGGGTTAGCATGAGGGTGTGTGCTAGTATTAGGGTTAGGGTTAGGGTTAGGTTTCGGGTTAGGGTTAGTGTTATTGTTAGGGGTATGGTTAGAGTTATGGTGAGGGTGAGGGTGAGGGTTAGGGTTAGGATTAGGGTGAGGTTTAGGGTTAGGGTTAGGATTTGGGTTAGGGTGTGGGTGAGGATTAGGGTTAGATTTAGGTTAGTTGGATGGTTAGGTCGAGGGTTAGGGTTAGGGTTAGTTTTAGGGTTAAGGATAGGGTGAGGATTAGGGTGAGGTTTAGGGTTATGGTTAGGATTAGGGTTAGGATTGGGGTGAGGGTGAGTTTGAAGGTTATGGTTAGGATTAGGGTTAGCATGAGGGTGTGTGCTAGGATTAGGGTTAGGGTTAGGGTTAAGTTTCGGGTTAGGATTAATGTTATTGTTAGTGGTATGGTTAGAGTTATGGTGACGGTGAGGGTGAGGGTTAGGGTTAGGATTAGGGTGAGGTTTAGGGTTAGGTTTAGGATTAGGGTTAGGGTATGGGTGAGGATTAGGGTTAGATTTAGGTTAGTTGGATGGTTAGGTCGAGGGTTAGGGTTAGGGTTAGTTTTAGGGTTAAGGATAGGGTGAGGATTAGGTTGAGGTTTAGGGTTATGGTTAGGATTAGGGTTAGGATTGTGGTGAGGGTGAGTTTGAGGCTTATGGTTATGGCTAGGCTTAGGTTTAGGGTAAGGCTGAGGGTGAGTGTGGGGGTGAGGTTTACATTTAAGGTGATGGTTAGGGTTAGGGTTAGTTTGAGTTTAGGATGAGGTTTAGGATTAGGATTAGGTTTAGGGTGAGGGCTAGGGTGAGGGTGAGGTTTAGGGTTAGGGTGATGGTTAGGTTTACGGTTCAGGTGAGGGTTAGGATGAGGTTTAGGGTTAGGGTGAGAGTTAGTGTGAGGATGATGGTAAGGGTGATTGTGAGGTTTCGGCTGAGGGTGAGGGTTAAGATAAGGGTGAGTGTTAGGGTTAGGTATAGGGTTAGGGTAAAGGTCAGGGTTAGGATTAGTGTGAGGGTTAGATTGAGGATTAGGGTTAGGGTTAGTCTGAGGTATACGGTGAGGATGAGGGTTAGGATTAGGGTAAGGGTGAGAGTTAGGATGAGGGTGAGGATTAGGGTTAGGATTAGGTTTAGGGTGACTTTTAGGATTAGTGTGAGGATTAGGGTTAGTTTGAGGGTTAGTGTTAGGGTTAGGGTAGGTGTTAGGGTGAGGGTAAGTCTTAGGGAGAGGGTTAGGTTTAGGGTGAGTGTTATGTTTAGGGTGAGGGTTTGGGTTAGGTTTAGGGTTACTGTCAGGTTTAGGGTTAGGGTTACGGTTACGGTGAGGGTGAGCGTTAGGTTTAGGGTGACAGTGAGGTTTAGTGTTAGGGTTAGGGTAAGAGTAAGGTTTAGGTTGAGGGTGAGGTTTAGGGGTACAATTTTAGTTAGGGTGAGGGTTAGGGTTAGTGTGCCGGTTAGCGTCGGGGGGACTGTAAGGTAAAGTTGACGTTTAGGTTGAGGGTGAGGGTTACGTTAAGGGTGAGGGTTAGGGTTAGGGTGAGGGTTAGTGTTAGCGTTAGGCTGAGGTTGAGGGTTAGATTGAGGATTAGTGTTAGGATTAGTGGGAGGTTTATGGTGAGGATGAGGGTTAGGTTTAGGCTGAAGGCTAGGGTGAGGTTGAGGGTTAGTGTTAGTGTTAGGGTGAGGTTTAGGGTTAGGGTGATGTTTAGGGTTAGTGTTAGGGTTAATGTTAGGATTAGGGTTAGTGTTAGGTTGAGGGTAAGTTTTAGGGTGAGTTTTACGGTTAGGGTGAGGGTTATAGTTAGGGTGAGGGTTAGGGTTAGGATAAGTGTAAGGGTGAGGGCTAGGCTAAGGGTTAGGGTGAGGGTTAGGGTTAGGGATAGGATGAGGTTTAGGATTAGGTTTAGGGTGAGGGTGAGTGTGAGGGTTAGGATTCGGGTTAGCATTAGGCTTAGAGTTAGGATGAGGGTTAGGGTGAGGGTTTGCGTGAGGCTGAGGCTGAGGCTGAGGATTAGGGTTAGGTTAAGGTTTAGTGTTATTGTTAGGGTTAGTGTTAGCGTTACAGTGAGGGTTGGGGTTAGGGTTAGGGATAGAGTTAGGCTTAGAGTTAGGGACAAGGTTAGAGTGAGGATTAGGTTTATGATTAGGGTTAAGGTGAGGGTGAGGATTAGGGTTAGTGTTAGGGTAAGGTTTAGGGTTAGGGTTAGGGTTAGGTTAAGGGTTAGGATGAGGGTTAGGGTTAAGGTGAGGGTGATGGCTAGGGTTAGGGTGAGGGTTAGGGTTAGGATTAGGGTTAGGTTGAGGTTGATTGTTAGCTTTATGGTTAGGGTTAGGTTTAGGGTTAGGATTATTGTTATTGTTAGGGTTAGTGTTATAGTTATGGTGAGGGTGAGGGTGAGGGTGAGGGTTAGGGTTAGGTTTAGGGTTAGGGTGAGGGTGAGGTTTATGGTTAGATTTAGGTTATTTGGAGGGTTAGGTCGAGAGTTAGGGTTAGGGTAAGTGTTAGGGTTAAGGTTAGAGTGAGGGTTAGGTTGTGGTTTAGGGTTAGGTCAGGCTTAGGGTGAGGGTAAGGTTTATGGTTACATTTAGGTTATTTGGAAGGTTAGGTTGAGATTTAGGGTTTGGGTAAGGGTTAGGGTTAAGGTTAGGGTGAGGGTTAGGTTGAGGTTTAGGTTTTCCGTTAGGTTTAGGGTTAGGATTAGGGTTAGGGTGAGGGTGAGTGTGAGGTTTAGGGTTAGGGTTAGGCTTAGGCTTAGGGTTAAGCTGAGGGTGAGGGTGGGGGTGAGGATTAGGGTTAGGTTGATGGTTAGGGTTAGGGTTAGGTTGAGGGTTAATGTTAGAGTTAGGGTTACAGTTAGGGTTAGGCTGAGGGTGAGGTTTCGGGGTAGAGTTAGGGTTAGGTTGAGGGTTAGGGTTAGAGTGAGGGTTATCGTGGGGGTGACGGTAAGGGTAAAGTTGAGGTTTAGGCTGAGGGTGAGGGTTACGGTAAGGGTGAGGATAAGGGTTAGGGTGAGGGTTAGTGTTAGTGTTTGGGTGAGGTTGACGGTTAGATTGAGGATTAGTGTTAGGGTTAGTGTGAGGTTTATGGTGAGGATGAGAATTAGGGTTAGTGTGAAGGCTATGGTGAGGGTGAGGGTTAGGTTTAGTGTTAGGGTGAGGTTTAGGTTTAGGGTGATATTTAGGGTTAGTGTGAGTGTTAGTGTTAAGGTTAGTGTTAGTGTTAGGTTGAGGGTAAGGGTTAATGTGAGGGTTAGTGCTAGGGTGAGGTTTATGGTTAGTGTGAGGGTTAGGGTTAGGATAAGTGTAAGGGTGAGGGCTAGGCTGAGGGTTAGGTTGTGTGTTAGGGTTAGGGATCGGCTTAAGTTTAGGATTAGGTTTAGGTTGAGTGTGAGTTTGAGGGTTAGGATTAGGGTTAGAGTTAGGCTTAGAGTTAAGAGGAGGGTTAGGGTTAGGGTTTGGGTTAGGGTAAGGGTGAGGCTGAGGATTAGGGTTAGGTTTAGTTTTAGGTTTAGGGTTAGTGTTAGTGTTAGGGTTAGTGTTAGTGTTACAGTGAGGGTTGGGCTTAGGTTTAGGGTTAGGTTTAGGCTTAGAGTTAGGGTGATTGTTAGGATGAGAATTAGGTTACAATTAGGGTTAGGGTGAGGGCTAGGGTGAAGGTGAGGTTTAGGGTAAGTGTTAGGCTAAGGTTTAGGGCTAGGGTTAGGGTGAGGGTGATGGTTAGGTTTAGGATTAGGGTTAGGGTTAGGATTAGGGTTAGGGTGAGGTTGAGTGTTAGCATTAGGTTTAGGGTTAGGGTTAGGTTTTGGTTTAGGGTTAGGATTACTGTTATTGTTAGGGTTAGGGTAAGAGTTATGGTGAGGGTGAGGGTGAGGGTGAGTGTTTGGGTTAGAATGAGGTTGAGGTTTAGGGTTAGGTTTAGGAGTAGGATTAGGGTTAGTGTAAGTGTGAGTGTGAGGGTTAGGGTTAGGTTTAGGCATAGGCTTCGGGTTTTGCTGAGGTTGAGGGTGAGGGTTAGGGTTAGGGTGAGGTTTAGGGTTAGGGATTGGGTGAGTGTGAGGGTTAGGTTTAAGGTTAGGCTGAGCATGAAGGTGTGGGTTAGGTTTAGGGTTAGTGTTAGGTGAGGTTTAGGTTTTGCGTTAGGGTTAGAGTTAGGGTTAGGGTGAGGGTGAGGTTTAGGGTAAGAGTTAGGGTTAGGGTGAGGTTTAGGTTGAGGATTACGGTAAGGGTTAGTTTTAGGTTTGGGGTTGGGGTCAGAGTTAGGGGGAGTGTTAGGGTTAGACTTAGGTTTAGGGACAGGATTATGGTTAGAGTGAGCGTGAGTGTGTGTGGTAGGTTTAGGTTTAGGGTTAGGCTGAGGGTTAGGCTAAGGGTGAGGTTGAGGGTGAGGGTTAGGGTTAGAGGGAGTGTTAGGGTGAGGGTTAGGTTTAGGGTAAGGGCTAGGGTGAGTGTGAGGGTGAAGTTTAATGTTAGGCTTAGGGTTAGGGTTAGGGTGAGGGTGAGGTTTAAGGTTAGTGTTAGGGTTAGGGTGAGGGTTAGCGTTAGGGTTATTGTTACGTTTAGGGTTTGGTTTAGGGTGAGGGTTAGGGTGAGGGTGAGGGTTAGGATTAGGATTATGGTTAGGGTTAGGCTGAGGTTGAGGGTGAGGGTGAGGGTTAGGGTTAGTGTTAGAGTGAGTGTTAGGGTTAGGGTGACGTTTAGGGTTAGTCTGAGAGTTAGTGTTAGGGGTAGGTTTAGTGATAGTGTGATGGTAAGTGTTAGGGTGAGGGTTAGGGTTAGGGTGAGGTTTATGGTTATGGTGAGGGTAAGGGTTAGGATAAGTGTAAGGGTGAGGGCTAGGCTGAGGGTTAGGGTGAGGTTTAGGGTTACTTATAGGGTTAGGTTTAGGATTATCGTTAAGGTTAGGGTGAGTGTGAGGGTTAGGATTAGGGTTAGGGTTAATCTTAGAGTTAGGATGTGGGTTAGGGTTACGGTTTCTATTAGGGTGAGGGTGAGGCTGAGGATTAGGATTAGGTTTAGTGTTAAATTTAAGGTTAGGATTAGGGTTAGTGTTAGTGTTAGGGTCAGTGTTAGGGTTACAGTGAGGGTTGGAGTTAGGATTAGTGTTAGGCTTAGAGTTAGGGTGAGGGTTAGGATAAGGATTAGGTTTACAACTAGGGTTTTGGGTGAGAGCTATGGTGAAGTTGAGGATTAGGGTTAGTGTTAGGGCAAGGTTTAGCTTTAGGGTTAGGTTTAGGGTGAGGGTTAGGATGAGGGTTAGGGATACAGTGAGAGTTAGGGTAAGGGTTAGGCTTAGGGTTAGGGTTAGGGTTAGGGTTAGGTTGAGGTTGAGTGTTAGCGTTAGTTTTAGGTTAGGGTTAGGGTTAGATTTACGTTTAGGATTACTGTTATTGTTAGGGTTAGGGTTAGAGTTATGGTGAGGGTGAGGGTGAGTGTTAGGAATAGGGTGAGGATTAGGGTTTGGGTTAGGATTAGCGTTAGGTTGAGCTTGAGGTTTAGGGTTAGATTTAGGTTTAGTTGGAGGGTTTCGTCCAGGGTTAGGGTTCGGTTAAGTGTTAGGGTTAATGTTAGGTGAGGGTTAGGTTGAGATTTAGGGTTAGGTTTAGGGTTAGGATTAGGTTAGGGTGAGGGTGAGTGTGAGGTTTAGGTTTAGGTTTAGGCTTAGGCTTAGGGTTAGGCTGAGGGTGATGGTGTGGGTGAGGATTAGGGTTAGGGTGATGGTTACAGTTAGGGTTAGGGTGAGGGTTAGTATTAGGCTCAGGGTTAGAGTTAGGGTAAGGGTGAGGGTGAGGTTTAGTGGTAGAGTTATGGGTAGGGGGAGGGTTAGGGTTAGAGTGAGGGTTATGGTGTGGGTGACATTATGGGTAAAGGTGAGGTTTAAGCTGAGGTTGAGGGTTACGGGAAAGGTGATGTTTAGGGTTTGGGTGAGGGTTAGGGTTAGGGATAGGGTGAGGGTGAGGGTTAGATTGATTATTAGTGTTAGAGTTAGTGTGAAGTTTAGGGTGAGGATGAGGATTAGGGTTAGGGCGAGGTCTAGCGAGAAGGTGAGGTTTAGGGTTAGTGTTAGGGTGAAGTTTATGGTTAGGGTAATGTTTAGGGTTAGTGTGAGGTTTAGTGTTAGGGTTAGGGTTAGTATTAGGGTGAGGGTAAGCGTTATGGTGATGGTTAGGGTGAGGGTTAGTGTTAGGGTTAGTGTTATTGTTAGTGTTAGGTTTAGAGTTAAAGTTATGGTGAGGGTGAGGGTTAGGGATAGGGGTAGGATGACGTTTAGGGATAGGGTTAGGTTTAGGGTTAGGGTCAGGGTGAGATTTAGCGTTAGAGTTAGGGTTAGGGTGAGGCTGAGGGTGAGAGTTCGTGTTAGAATTATTGTTAGGGTCAGGCTTAAGGTGAGGTTTAGGGTTAGGGTTAGTGTTAGGGTGAGGGCTAGGGTGAGGATGAGGTTTAGGTTTAGGTTCAGGGTGAGGTTTAGTGGTATAGTTAGTGTTAGGGTGAGGCTGAAGGCGAGGGTTAGGGTTAGGATTAATGTTAGGCTTAGTCTTAAGTTGAGGTTTAGGTTGAGGGTGAGGTTTAGGATTAGGGTTAGTAGTAGGATTAGGGTTAGGGATAGGCTTAGGGTTAGGCTGAGGTTGAGGGTGAGGGTTAGGGTTAGGGTGAAGTTTAGGGTTAGGTTTAGGGTGAGTGTGAGGGTTACGGTTAGGGTTAGCCTTAGGATTATGCTGAAGGTGAGGGTTTTGGTTAGTGTTAGGGTTATGGGGAGGGTTAGGATGAGGGTTAGGGTTAGGGTGATGTTTAGGGTGAGGGTGAGTGTGTGTGTTAGAGTTAGGTTTAGGGTTAGGCTTAGGGTTAGGCTGAGGGTGAGGTTAGGGTTAGGGTTAGGCTTAGGCTTAGGCTTAGGGTAAGGCTGAGAGTGAGGGTGAGGCTGAGGGTTAGTGTTAAGCTGAGAGTTAGGGTAAGGGTTAGGGGGAGGGTTAGGAAAAGGGATAGGGTTAGGATTAGGGTTGGGTGGGGCTAGGGTGAGAATGAGTTTTAGGGTTAGGGTTAGCTTGAGGGTTAGGATTATTTTAAAGGTGAGAGTTAGTATTCGGGTTAAGTTTTGGGTTAGGTTGAGGGTTAAGGTAAGGTTTACAGTGAGGGTGAGGGTTAGGGTTAGACTGAGGGTTAGGGTTCGGATTTCGGTTAGGGTGAGCGTGAGGGTTATGGTTAGTGTTAGGGTGAGGGTTAGGATGAGGGTTAGGGTTAGGATTAGTGTTAGGGTGAGGGCTAGGGTGAGGGTGAGGTTTAGGTTTAGGGTTAGAGTTAGGGTGAGTTTTAGGTTTAGAGATAGGGTTACTGTTAGGGTGAGGGTGACGTTTAAGGTTAGAGTTCGGGGTAGGATGAGGCTGAGGTTGAGCGTTAGGGTTAGGGTTAGTGTTAGATTTAGGGTTAATGTGAGGGTTAGGTTCAGGGTGAGGGTTAGGCTTAGGGTTAGGATTAGGTTTAGGGTAAGGGTTAGGGTGAGTGTCAGCATTACTGCTAGGGTTAGGGTTTGGCTTAGGGTTAGGCTGAGGGTGAGGGTGAGGGTTAGGGTTCGGTTATGTTTATGGTTAGGGTGAGGGTTAGGGTTAGGTTTAAGGTGAGCATGAGGTTTATGGTTACTTTGAGGATTACCTTTAGGGTTAGGGCTAGGTTGAGGGTTAATTTTAGGGTGATGATGAGGGTAAGGATGAGGATTAGGGTTAGGATTAGGGTTAGGGTGAGGGCTAGGGTGAGGGTGAGGGTTAGGGTTAGTGTTAGATTAAGGTTTAGGGTTAGGGTTAGGGTGAGGGTACGTTTGAGGGTTAGGTTTCCGGTCAGGGTGATGATTAGGGTTAGGGTGAGGGTTCGGTTTAGGATTAGTTTTAGCCTGAGGTTGAGTGTTAGGATTAGTGTTAGGGTTAGGGTTAGGGTTAGGTTTAGGGTTAGGATTAGTGTTTTTGTTAGGGTTAGGGTTAGAGTTATGGTGAGGGTGAGGGTGAGGGTGAGGGTTAGGGTTAGGGTTAGGGTGAGGTTTAGCGTTAGGGTTAGGAATAGGGTTAGGGTGAGGGTGAGGGTTAGGGTTAGGGTGAGTGTTAGGGTTAGGTTTAGGGTGAGAGGTAGGGTTCGGTTATGTTTAGGATTAGGGTGAGGGTTAGAGTTAGGGTTATTGTGACCATGAGGTTTAGGGTTATGTTGAGGATTAGGCTTAGGGTTAGGGCTAGGGTGAGGGTTAAGGTTAGGTTAGGGTGAGGGTGAGGATGAGGATTAGGTTTAGGATTAGGGTTAGGGTGAGGGCTAGGCTGAGGGTGAGGGTTAGGGTTAGTGTTAGATTAAGGTTTAGGGTTAGGGTTTGGGTTAGGGTGAGGGTTAGGTTGATTGTTAGGGTTATGGTGCAGGTAAGGATTAGGGTTATAGTGAGGGTTAGGGTTAGGATTAGGGTTAGCATGAGAGGGGGTGTTAGGATTACAGTTAAGGTTAGGATTAGGATTAGGATTAGTGTTATTGTTAGGTTTAGGTTTTGAGTTATGGTGTGGGGGAGAGTGAGGGTGAGGTATAGGGTTAGGGTTAGTGTGAGGTTTAGAGTTAGGGTTAGGATTAGAGTTAGGGTGAGGGTGAGGATGAGGGTTATTGTTAGGGTGAGGGTTAGGGTTAGGGTTAGGTGCAGGGTTAGGATGAGGGTTAGGGTAAGGATTAGGGTTAGGATGATGGCTAGGGTGAGGGTGAGGTTTAGGGTTAGGGTTAGGGTTAGGGTGAGGGTGAGGTTTAGGGTTAGAATTAGGGTTAAGCTGAGGTCGAGGGTGAGGTTTAGTGTTAGGTTTAGGATTAGGATTAGGGTAAGGGTTAGGGTGAGTGTGAGGTTAGCTTTAGGATTAAGGTTAGGCTTAGGGTTACACTGAGGATGAGGGTGAGGGTGAGGTTTAGGGTTAGGATTAGGGTTATGGTGAGGTGAGTGTGTGTGTTAGAGTTAGGTTTAGCGTTAGGCTTAGGGTTAGGCTGATGTTGAGGTTGAGGGTAAGGGTTAGGGTTAGGGTGAGGGTTAAGGTAAGGGTTGGGGGAGGGTTAGGATGAGGTTTAGTGTTAGGATTAAGGTTAGGGTGAGGGTTAGAGTGAGGGTGAGGTTTAGGTTTAGGGTCAGTGTGAGGTTTAGTGTTAGGGTGAGGCTGACGGTGAGGGTTAGGGTTAGGATTAATGTTAGGGTTATGCTTAAGCTGAGGTTTAGGTTGAGGGTTAATATTAGGGTTAGGAGTACGATTAGGGTTAGTGTGAGGGTGAGGATTAGGGTTACGGTTAGGGAAAGGCTTAGGGTTAGGCTGAGGTTGAGGGTGAGGGTTAGGGTTAGAGTGAGGTTTAGGGTTAGGGTTAGGGTAAGTGTGAGGGTTAGGGTTAGGCTTAAGCTTAGGATTATGCTGAGCGTGAGGGTGAGGTTTAGTGTTAGGATTAGTGTTAGTGTAATTGGGAGGGTTAGGATGAGGGTTAGGGTTGAGGTGAGGTTTAGGTTGAGGGTGAATGTGTGTGTTAGGGTTACATTTAAGATTATGCTTAGGGTTAGGCTGAAGGTGAGCTTGAGGCTGAGGTTTAGTTTTAGGGTGAGGGTTTTATATGGTTTAGGTGGGGGGTTAGGAAAAGGGATAGGGTTAGGATTAGGGTTGGGTGATGCTAGGGTGAGAATGAGGTTTAGGGTTAGGGTTAGCTTGAGGGTTAGGATTATGGTAAGTGTGAGAGTTAGTGTTCCGGTTAAGTTTAGGGTTAGGTTGACGTTAAGGTAAGGGTTACGGTGCGGGTGGGTGTTAGGGTTAGGTTGAGGGTGAGGGTTCGGATTAGGGTTAGGGTGATCGTGAGGGTTATGGTTAGTGTTAGGGTGAGTGTTAGGATGAGGGTTAGGATGAGGGTTAGCGTTAGGATTATTGTTAGGGTGAGGGCTAGGGTGAGGGTGAGTTTTAGGGTTAGGGTTAGGGTTAGGGTGAAGTTTAGGGTTAGGGTTAGGCTTAGTGTTAGATTTAGGGTTAGGCTGAGGGTTAAGTTGAGGGTAAGGGTTAGGGTAGGTTTAGGATTAAGGTTAGGGTAAGGGTCAGGGTGAGTGTGAGCATTAGGGCTAGGGTTAGGGTTTCGCTTAGGATTAGGCTGAGGGTGATGGTGAGGATGAGGGTTAGGGTTAGTGTTAGATTAAGGTTTAGGGTTAGGGTTAGAGTTAGGGTGAGAGTCAGTGTAAGGTTATGTTTTGGGTTAGGGTGAGGGTTAAGGTGAGCATGAAGTTTAGGGTTACGTTGAGGATTAGGCTTAGGGTTAGGGCTAGGGTGAGGATTAAGGTTAGGTTAGGGTGAGGGTAAGGATGAGGACTAGGGTTAGGATTAGGTTTAGGGTGAGGCCTAGGGTGAGGGTGAGGGTTAGGGTTAGTGTTAGATTAAGGTTTAGGTTTAGAGGTATTGGGTGAATTTTAGGGTACGGCTAGGATTAGGGTTAGGGTGAGGGTTACAGTGATCATGAGGTTTAGGGTTACGTTGAGGATTCGTGTTAGGGTTAGGGCTAGGGTGAGGGTTAAGGTTAGGGTTAGGGTGAGGGTAAGGATGAGGATTAGGGTTAGGATTAGGGTTAGGGTGAGGGCTAGGGTGAGGGTGAGGGTTAGGGTTACTGTTAGATTAAGGTTTAGGGTTAGGGTTAGGGTAAGGGTTAGGTTGAGGGTAGGTTTACAGTGAGGGTGAGGATTATGGTTAGGGTGAGGGTTAGGGTTAGGATTAGGGTTAGCATGAGGGTTAGTGTTAGGATTACAGTTAGGGTTAGGGTTCGGGTTAGGTTTATGGTTAGGATTAGTGTTATTGTTAGGGTTAGGGATAGAGTAATTGGAAGGGTGAGGGTGAGGTTGAGGGTTAGGGTTAGGGTTAGGGTGAAGTTTACTGTTAGGGTTAGGATTAGGGTTAGTGTGAGGGTGAGGTTTAGGGTTAGATTTAGGGTTAGTTGGAGGGTTAGGTCGAGGTTCAGGGTTAGGGTTAGTTTTAGGATTAATGTTAGGGTGAGGGTTAGGTTGAGGTTTAGGTTTATGGTTAGGGTTAGGGTTAGGATCAGGATGAGGGTGAGGGTGAGTGTGAGGGTTAAGATTAGGGTTAGGCTTAGGCTGAGGGTGAGGGTGGCGGTGAGGGTGGCGGTGAAGATTAGGTTTAGTGTGATGGTTAGGTTTGGGGATAGGGTGAGTGTTTGGATGAGGCTTAGGATTAGGATTAGGGTTAGGGCGAGGGCTAGGGGGAGGGTGAGGGTTAGGGTAAGGATTAAGCTTAGGCTTAGGGTTATGCTGAGCGAGTGGTTGAGGGTGAGAGTTAGGGTGAGTTTGATGGTTAGGTTTACGGTTATGGTGAGGGTTAGGATGAGGTTTAGGGTTAGGGTGAGGGTTAGGGTGAGGATGATGGTAAGGAAAGGTGAGGTTTAGTCTGAGGGTGAGGGTTAAGATAAGGGTGAGGGTTAGGGTTTAGTTTAGGGTTATGGTAGGGGTTAGGGTTAGGGTTAGGTTGAGGGTTAGATTGAGGATTAGGGTTAGGGTTAGTGTGAGGCTAGGGTGAGGGTGAGGTTTACGGTTTGGTTTAGGGTGAGGTTTAGGGATAGGATTAGTTTTAGGGTTGGGGTGAGGGTGAGGTTTAGGGATAGAGTTAGATTTAGGGGGATGGTTAGGGTGAGGTTTATGGTTATTGTTATTTTTAGGTTTTGGGGATGGTGAGGGTTAGGTTGAGGTTTAGGGATAGGGTTAGGTTTAGTATTTGGGTTAGGGTGAGGGTGAGGGTGACCGTTAGGGTGAGGGCTAGGCTTAGGCTTAGGCTTAGGCTGAGGGTGAGGGTGGGGGTGAGAATTAGGGTTAGGGTGATGGTTTGGGTTAGGGTTAGTGTTATTGTTAGGTTTAGGGTTAGAGTTTCGGTGAGGGTGAGGGTGTGGGTGAGGGTTAGGGTTCGGATTAGGGTGTGGTTTACGGTTAGGGTTAATGTTAGTGTTAGGGTGAGGTTTAGGGTTAGATATAGGGTTAGGGTAAGGGTTAGGGTTAGGGTTAGGGATAGGGTTAGAGTTAGAATTATGGTGAGAGTGAGGGTTAGGTTGAGGTTTAGGGTTAGGGTTATGGTGAGGGTTAGTGTGAGGGTTAGTATTACGGTTAGGGTTATTGTTAGGGTGAGGGTAAGTTTTAGGGTGAGAGTTTGGGTTAGGGTGAGGGTTACTGTTATGGTGAGTGTTAGGATTAGCGTTAGGGTTATTGTTAGGCTTAGGTTTAGGGTTTTGGTTACAGTGAGGGTGAGTTATATGGTTAGTGTTAGGGTGAGGTTTACGGTTTGGGTTAGGGTTAGAATGAGGGTTAGGAAGAAGGTGAGGTTTGCTGTTAGAGTTTGGGTGATGGTGACGGTTAAGGTTAGGATTTGGGTTAGGGTGAGGGTGACTGTGTGTGTTAGGGTTATGTTTAGGTTTCGGCTAAGAGTTAGGCAAAGGGTGAGGTTGAGGGTGAAGTTTAGGGTTAGGATTAGGGTTAGTGTGAGAGTGAGGGCGACGGTTTGATTTAGTGTTAGGGTGAGGGTTAGGGTGAGTGTTAGGATTAGGGTTAGGGTTATGGTGAGCGATAGGGTTAGGATTAGGTTGAGGGTTTGGGTTAGGGTAAGAGTTAGGGTTCGGTTAAGTTCAGGGTTAGGGTGAGGGTTTGGGTTAGGGTTATGGTGAGCATTAGCGTTAGGGTTAGGTTGAGGGTTTGGGTTAGGTTAAGGATGAGGATTAGTTTTAGGGTTAGGTTGAGGGTTAGGATGAGGACTAGGGTTACGATTAGTGTTAGGGTGAGGGATAGGGAGAGGGTGAGAACTAGGATTTGTGTTAGGTTAAGGTTTAGGTTAAGGGATAGGCTTAAGGTGAGGGTTATTATGAGGGTTAGGGTTACAGTGAGGGTGAGGGTTAGGGTTAAGGTGAGTGTTAGGGTTAGGATTAGGGTTAGGGTTAGGGTGAGGGTGAGGTTTATGGTTAGATTTAGGGTTAGGGTGAAGCTGAGGGTGAGTGTTAGGGTTCCAGTTAGTGTTAGGTTTAGGGTTAGTGAAAGGGTCAGGGTTAGAGTGAAGGTAAGTGTAAGGGTTAGGGTTAGGGTTAAGGTTAGGGGGAGGGTTAGGATGAGAGTTAGTATTAGGATTAGGGTTAGGGTGAGGGCTAGGGTGAGGGTGAGGTTTAGGGTTAAGGTTAGGGTGAGCTTTAGGGTTAGGATTAGTGTTAGGGTTAGGGTGAGGCTGAGGTTTAGGGTTAGGGTTAGGTTTAGGATTAGGATTAGGGTAAGGGTTAGGGTGAGTGTGAGAGTTAGGTTTAGGTTTAGAGTTAGGATCAAGCTGAGCTTGAGCTTTAGGGTTACGTTGAGGATTAGGGTTAGGGTTAGGGCTAGGGTGAGGGTTAAGTTTAGGGTTAGGGTGAGGGTAAGGATGAGGATTAGGGTTAGGATTAGGGTTAGGGTGAGGGCTAGCATGATGTTGAGTGTTAGGGTTAGTGTTAGATTAAGGTTTAGGGTTAGGGTTAGGGTTAGGGTGAGGGTTAGGTTGAGGGTTAGGGTTATGGTGAGGGTGATGATTAGGGTTAGGGTGAGGGTTGGGTTTAGGATTAGGGTTAGTGTGAGGGTGAGTGTTAGCATTAGCGTTAGGGTTAGGGTTAGGGTTAGGTTTCGGGTTAGGTTTAGTGTTATTGTTAGGGT
The DNA here is from genome assembly GCF_024711535.1 of Dipodomys merriami. Classification (NCBI taxonomy): domain Eukaryota; kingdom Metazoa; phylum Chordata; class Mammalia; order Rodentia; family Heteromyidae; genus Dipodomys; species Dipodomys merriami. The sequence goes on from NW_027203137.1 coordinate 163,415, forward strand.
TAGGATTAGAGTTATGGTGAGGGTGAGTGTGAGGGTGAGGTTTACGGTTAGGGTGAGGTTTAGGTTGAGGGTTAGTATTATGGTTAGTTTCAGGGTGAGGGTTAGGTTTATGGTGAGGGTTAGGGTAAGGGTTAGGGTGAGAGTTAGTGTTCGATTATGTTTAGGGATAGGGTGAGGTTTAGGGTTAAGGTTACGTTGAACATGAGGTTTAGGGGTACGTTGAGGATTAGGCTTAGAGTTAGGGCTAGGGTGAGGGTTTAGGTTAGGGTTAGGGTGAGGGTAAGGATGAGGATAGGGTTAGGATTAGGGTTAGGGTGAGGGCTAGGGTGAGGGTGAGGGTTAGGGTTAGAGTTAGATTAAGTTTTAGGGTTAGGGTTGCGGTTAGGGTGAGGGTTAGGTTGAGGGTTAGTGTTTCGGTGAGAGTGAGGATTATGGATAGTGTAAGGGTTAGGGTTAGGATTAGGGTTAGCATGAGAGTGAGTGTTAGGATTAGGGTTAGGGTTTGGGTTAGGTTTAGGGTTAGGATTTGTGTTATTGTTAGGGTTAGAGTGAGAGTTGTGGTGAGGGTGAGGGTGAGGGTGAGGCTTACGGATAGTGTTAGGGTGAGGTTTAGGATTAGGGTTAGGGTGAGGGTGAGGTTTAGAGTTAGATTAAGGGTTAGTAGGAGGGTTAGGTCGAGGGTTAAGTTTAGGGTTAGTTTTAGGGTTAAGGTTAGGGAGAATGTTAGGTTGAGGTTTAGGGTTATGGTTAAGGTTAGGGTTAGGATTAAGGTGAGGGTGAAGGTGAGTGTGAGGGTTAGGTTTAGGGTTAGTCTTAGGCTTAAGGTTAGGCTGAGTGTGAGGATGGAGGTGAAGATTAGGTTTAGGGTGATGTTTAGGATTAGGGCTAGGATGAGTTTTAAGATGAGGGTTAGGATTACTATTCTGGTTAGTGCGAGGTCTAGGGTTAGGGTGAGGGTTAGGGTAAAGTTTAGGCTTAAGCTTAGGGTTAGGCTGAGCATGAGGTTGAGGGTGAGGTTTAGGGTTAGGGTGATGGTTAGGTTTACGGTTAGGGTGAGGGTTGGGATGAAGTTTTGGGTTAGGGTGAGAGTTAGGGTGAGGATGATGGTAAGGGTAAGGGTAATGTTTACGTTGAGGTTGAGTGTTAATGTGAGAGTGAGGGTTAGGGTAAAGTTTAGGGTTAGGGTTAGGGTTAAGGTTAGGGTTAGGGTTAAGGTTAGGGTTAGGGTGAGGGTTAGGGTTAGGATTAGGGTTAGGGTGAGGTTGAGTGTTAGCATTAGGGTTAAGGTTAGGGTTAGGGTTAGGGTTAGGATTAGTGTTCTTGTTAGGGTTAGGGTTAGAGTTATGGTGAGGGTGAGGGTTAGGGTTAGTGTTAGGGTTAAGGTTAGGGTGAGGATTAGGTTGAGGTTTAGGGTTAGGGTTAGGTTTAGGGTTAGGATTAGGGTTAGGGTGAGGGTGAGTGTGAGTTTTAGGGTTAGGGTTAGGCTTATGCTTAGGGTTAGGCTGAGGGTGAGGATTAGGGTTAGGGTGATGTTTAGGGTTAGGGTTATAGTGAAGGATAGTGTTAGGGTTAGGGTTACAGTTAGGATTAGGGTGACGATGAGGTTTAGGGGTAGAGTTAGGGTTAGGTTGAGGGTTAGCATTAGAGTGAGGGTTAGGGTGGCGTTGACGGTAAGGATAAAGGTGAGGGTTAGGCTGAAGTTGAGGTTACAGTAAGGGTGAGGGTTAGGGTTAGGGTGAGGGTTCAGGTGAGGGTGAGGGTTAGATTGAGGATTAGTGTTAAGGTTAGTGTGAAGTTTAGGGTGAGGATGAGGGTTAGGGTTAGGGTGAGGGCTGGGAGAGGGTCAGGTTTAGGGTTAGTGTTAGGGTGAGGTTTAGGGTTAGGATGATGGTTAGTGTTAGTGTGAGGGTTAGTGTTAGTGTGAGGGTTAGTGTTAGGGTGAGGGTAAGTGTTAGGGTGAGGGTTAGGGTTAGGGTGAGTTTTATGGTTAGGGTGAGGGTTACGGTTAGGTTTAGGATTATTGTTATCTTTAGGGTTAGGGTTTCGGTTATGGTGAGTATGAGGATTACATTTATGGCTAAAATGAGTTTTAGGGATAGGATTATGATTAGGGTTAGGGTCAGGTTGATGTTTAGTGTTGGAGTTACGGTCTGGGTGAGTCTGAGGGTGAGGGTTAGGGTTAGGATTAATGTTAGGGATAGGCTTAAGGTGAAGGTTAATTTCAGGGTGAGGGTTAGAGTTAGGGTTAGGAGTAGGATTAGGGTTACTGTTAGGGTGAGTGTGAAGGTTAGGATTAGGGTTAGGGATAGGCTTAGTTTTAGGCTGAGGTTGAGGGTAAGGTTTAGGGTTAGGGTTAGGGTTAGGATGAGTGTGAGTGTTATTGTTAGGATTAGGGTTAGGGTGAGGGTGAGTGTGTGTGTTAGTTTTAGGGTTAGGGTTAGGGTTAGGTTTAGGTTGAGGTTTGAGTTTTGGTATAGGGTTACAGTTAGGTTTATGGTGAGGGTGAGGTTTAGGGTTAGGCTGAGGGTGAGGGTGGGTTTGAGGATTAGAGTTAGGGTTAGGATTAGGATTAGGGTTAGGGATATTGTTAGTGTTATGTTTAGGGTTAAGTTTGTGGTGAGGCTGAGGGTGCAGGTGAGGGTGAGGTTTAGGGTTAGAGTTAGGGTGAGGTTTAGGGTGAGGGTGATGTTTAGGGTTAGAGTTAGGGTTAGGGTGAAGGTTAGGTTGAGGTTTAGGGTTAGTGTTAGTGTTAGTGGTAGGGTTAGCGTGAGATTTAGGGGGAGGTTTATGGTTAGGGTTAGGGTGAGGGATAGGATTAGGGTTAGGGTGCAGGTGAGTGTGTGTTTTAGGGTCAGGTTTAGGGTTAGGCTTAGGGTTAGGCTGATGGTGAGGTTGAGGGTGAGGGTTAGGGTTCGGTTTGGGGTGAGGTTTAGGGTTAGGATTAGGGGTAGGTTGAGGGTTAGGATGAGGTTTATGGTTAGGATTTGGATAAGGCTGAGGGCTAGGCTGAGGGTTAGAGATAGGGTTAGGTTTAGGATTAGGGTTAGGGTGAGGTTGAGTGTGAGGGTTAGTGTTAAGGTTAGGGTTAGGCTTATAGTTAGTGTGAGGGTTAGGGTTAGGTTTTGGGTTAGGGTGAGGTTGAGGCTGAGCATTATGTTTAGGGTTAGGATTAGGTTTAGGGTTAGTTTTAGGGTTAGGGTTAGTGTTAGGAATATGTTGAGGGTTAGGAATAGGATTAGGGTTAGGGTTAGACTTAGGGTTAGGCTGAGGGTGAGGGTGGGTGTGATGATTAGAGTTAGGGTTAGGGTTAGGCTTAGGGTTAGGGTTATTGTTAGTGTTATGGTTAGGGTTAAGTTTGTGGTGAGGGTGAGGCTGAGGGTGAGGGTTATTTTTATGGATAGGGTTAGGGTTACGGTTAGTGTTAGGGTTATTATTATTGTTAGGGTTAGAGTTAGATTTACGGTGAGGGTGAGGATATGGGTGAGGGTTAGGTTTAGAGTTCGGGTGGGGTTTACGGTTAGGGTTAGGATTAGGGTTCGGGTGAGGTTGACGTTTAGGGTTAGATTTAGGTTTAGTGTTAGTGTGAGGGTTAGTTTTAGCGTTAGGGTTAGTGTTACAGTGAGGGTAAGACTTAGGGTGACGGTTTGGGTTAAGGTGACGGTTATGGTTAGGGTGAGGTTTAGCATTAGGTTTAGGGTTGTTGTTAGGTTTCGGTTTAAGGTTACTGTTATGGTGAAGGTGAGGGTGAGGTTTAGGGTTAGGGTTAGGGTGAGTTTTAAGGTGAGGGTGAGGTTTAGGGTTAGAGTTAGGGTTAGGATAAGGGTTAGGTTGAGGGTTAGGGTTAGGGTTAGTGTTAGGGTGAGATTAGGGCGAGGTTTAGGGTTAGGGTTAGGGTGAGGGTTAGGATTAGGGTTAGCATGCGGGTGAGTGTGTGTGTTAGGGTTAGGTTTAGGGTTAGGCTTAGGATTAGTCTGAAGGTGAGGTTGAGGGTGAGGGTTAGGATTAGGGTTAGGGTGAGGGTGAGGTTAAGGGTTAGGATTAGGGTTAGGGTGAGGGTTAGGATGAGGCTTAGTGTTAGGATTAGGGTTAGGGTGAGTGCTAGGGTGAGGTTTAGGGTTAGGTTAAGGTTTAGGCTTAGGCTTAGGGTTAGGCTGAGCGTGAGGTATAGGTTGAGGGTTAGGGTTATGGTGATGGTTAGGTTTATGGTAAGGGTGAGGGTTAGGATGAGGTTTAGGTTATGGGGAGGTTTAGGGTGAGGATGATGGTAAGGGTAAAGGTGAGGTTTAGGCTGAGGGTGAGGGTTAAGATAATGGTGAGTGTTAGGGTTAGGTTTACGGTTAGGGTGAGGGTTAGGATTAGGCTTTGGGTGAGAGTTAAATTGAGGTTTAGGGTTAGGGTTAGTGTAAGGTTTATGGTGAGGATGAGGGTTAGGGTTAGGGTTAGGATTATTTTTAGGTTTAGGGTGAGGGTGAGGTTTTCTTTTGGAAAGAGGGTTAGGGTGAGGGTTAGGGTGAAGGTTAAGGTTAGGGTAAGGGTTATCATGGGGGTGATGGTAAGGGTAAACGTGAGGGTTAGGCTGAGGGTGAGGGTTACAGTGGGATGAGGGTTAGGGTTAGGGTGAGGGTTAGGGTTAGGGGAAGGGTGTGGGTAAAAGTTAGATTGAGAATTAGAGTTAGGGTTAGTGTGAGGATAAGGGTTAGTGTTAGGGTGATGGCTAGGGTGAGATGAGGGTTAGGTTTAGCTTTAGGGTGAGGTTTTGGGTTAGGGTGATGATTAGGGTTAGTTTGAGGGTTAGTGTTAGGCTTAGGGTTAGTGTTACGGTGAGAGTAAGTGTTAGGGTGAGTGTTATGTTTAGGGTGAGTGTTATGGTTAGGTTGAGGGTTAGGGTTAGGATTAGGGTTATTGTTAGGGTTAGGGTTACAGTTATAGTGAGGGTGAAAGTGAGGGTTAGGGTTAGGGTTAGGATGAGGTTTAGGTTTAGCGTTAGGTTTAGAGTTAGGGTTAGGGTGAGAGTGAGGTTTATGGTTAGAGTTAGGGTTAATGTTAGGGTTAGGGTTATGGTGATTGTTTGGGTTGGAGTTAGGCTTAGGCTTAGGTTTATGCCAAGCATGAGGGTGAGGGTTAGGCTTATGGTTAGGGTGAGGTTTAGGGTTCGGGTTAGGGTGAGGGTTAGGATGAGGTTTAGGGTTAGGATTTGTGTTAGGGTGAGGGTTAGGTTTAGGGAGACGGTTAGGTTTAGGAGGGTTAGGGTTAGGCTTAGGATGAGTGTGAAGGTCAGGGTTAGGGTTAGGCTTAGGTTTAGGGTGAGGGTTAGTGTTAGGGGTTTGGTTAGGCTGAGGGTGAGGCTGAGGATAGGGTTAGGTTTAGGGTTAGGTTTTGGGTTAGGTTTAGGGTTAGGGATTGGGTTACAATTAGGGTTAGCGTTAGGGTTAGGGTTAGGCTTAGGGTTAGGCTGAGGGTGAGGTTGGGGTTGAGGTTTAGAGTTAGGGTTAGGATTACGATTATTGTTAGTGTTATGGTTAGGGTTAAGTTTCAGTGAGGGTGAGGCTGAGGGTGAGGGTTATGGTTATGGTTATGGTTAGGGTTAGTGTTATTTTTAGGGTTAGGTTTAGAGTTACGGTAAGATTGAGGGTGAGGGTGAGGGTTGGAGTTAGGGTGAGGTTTAGCGTTAGGGTTAGGGTGAGGGTGAGTTTTAGGGTTAGAGTTAGTGTTATGGGGAGCGTCAGGCTGAGGTTTATGGTTAGGGTTAGTGTTAAGGGCAGGGTGAGGTATAGGTTGAGGTTTAGGGATAGGGTTAGGTTTAGTATTAGGTTTTGGGTGAGGTTGAGGGTGAGTGTGAGGGTTAGGGTGAGGTTTAGGCTTAGGCTTAGGTTTAGGCTGAGGGTGAGGGTGGGGGTGAGGATTAGGGTTTGGGTAATGGTTCAGGTTAGGGTTAGTGTTATTGTTAGGGTTAGGGTTAGAGTTACGGTGAGGGTGAGGGTGCGGGTGAGGGTTAGGCTTAGGGTTAAGCTGGGGTTTAGGGTTAGGGTTAGGGTTAGTGTGAGGGTGAGGTTCAGGTTTAGATTTAGGGTTGGGGGAGGGTTAGGGTTAGGGTTAGGCATAGGGTTAGTGTTCGGGTTAGGGTGAGGGTGAGGGTTAGGTTGAGGTTTAGGGTTATGGTTAGGGTTAGTGTGAGGGTTAGGTTTAGGGTTAGGGTTATTGTTAGGGTGAGGGTAAGTTTTAGGGTGAGAGTTTTAGTTAGGGTGAGCGTTATGGTTTGGGTGAGGGATAGGATTAGGTTAGGGTTATTGTTAGGGTTAGGTTTAGGGTTTTGGTTACGGTGAGGGTGAAGTTGAGGTTTAGGGTTTGGGTTAGGTTTAGAGTGAGGGTTAGGATGAGGGTGAGGTTTACGGTTGGATTTAGGGTTAGTCTTAGGATTAGACTGAGTGTGAGGTTGGGGTTGAGGATTAGGGTAAGGGTTAGGATTAGTGTTATTGTTAGTGTTATGGTTAGGGTTAAGTTTGCACTGAGGGTGAGGCTGAAGTTGAGGCTTATGGTTAGGGTTAGGGATAGGGTTAGTGTTATTTTTAGCGTTAGGGTTAGATTTACGGTGAGATTGAGGGGTTAGGGTGAGGGTTAGGGTTAGGGTGAGGTTTAGGGTGAGGTTTAGGGTTAGGGTTAGGGTGAGGTTTAGGGTTAGAGTTAGTGTTAGGGGGATGGTTAGGTTGAGGTTTAGGGTTAGGATTATTGTTAGGGTTAACGGGGAGGGTGAGGGTTAGGTTGAGGTTTAGCGATAGGGTAGATTTAGTATTAGGGGTAGGGTGAGGGTGAGTGTGACAGTTAGGGTGAGGGTTAGGCATAGGCTTAGGGTTAGGCTGAAGGTGAGGGTGGGGGTGAGGATTAGGGTTACGGTGATGGTTTGGGTTAGGGTTAGTGTTATTGTTAGGCTTAGGGTTAGTGTTATGGTGAGGGTGAGGGTGCGGGTGAGGGTTAGGCTTAGGGTTAGGGTGGGGTTTCGGATTAGGGTTTGGGTTAGTGTGAGGGTGAGGTTTAGGGTTAGAATTAGGGTTATGATTAGAGTTAGGGTGAGGGTTAGGGATAGCTTTAGTGTTAGAGTTAAGGTGAGGGTGAGGGTTAGGTTGAGGTTTAGGGTTATGGTTATGGTTAGGTTTAGTGTGAGGGTTAGTGTTAGTGTTAGGGTTAGTGTTAAGGTGAGGGTAAGTTTTAGGGTGAGATTTTGGGTTAGGGTGAGGGTTATGGTTAGGGTGAGGGTTAGGATTAGTGTTAAGGTTATTGTTAGGGTTAGGTTTAGGCTTTTGGTTTCAGTGAGAGGGAGGGTGAGGTTTAGGGTTAGGGTTAGGGTGAGGTTTAGTGTTAGGATTAGTGTTAGGGTTAGGGTTAGGGCGAGAGTTAGGAGTACAGTTAGGGTTAGGGTTAGGCTTAAGGTTAGAGTTAGGTTTAGGGTTTCGGTTACGGTGAGGGTGAGTTTCAGTATTAGGGTTAGGGTGAGTGTGAGGTTTAGGGTGAGAATTAGGGTTAGGGTGAGGCTGAACATGAGGGTGAGGGTTAGGGTTAGGGTTAGTATTAGGATTAGGTTTAGGATTAGGGTGAGTGTGAAGGTTATGGTTAGGGTTAGTGTTAGCCTCAGGTTTAGGCTGAGGGTTTGCGTGAGGGTGAGGGTTATGGTTAGTTTGAGGGGTAAGGTTAAGTTTAGGATGAGGTTTAGTGTTAGGGTTGTGGTTAGAGTTATGGTTAGGGTGAGGGTGAGGTTTAGGGCTAGAGTTAGTTTTAGGGTGAGGGTTATGGTGGGTGTGAGGGTTAGGATAGGGGTGAAGTTAAGGGTAAACGTGAGGGTTAGGCTGAGGGTGACCATTACGGTAAGGTTGAGGGTTAGGGTTAGGGTGACATTTAGGGTTAGGTTTAGTGTGCGAGTTAGGGTACACTTTAAGTGTAGGGTTAGGGTGAGGGTTAGGGTAAGGGTTACAGTGAGGGTGAGTGTTAGGTTTATGTTGAGGGCTAGGTTGAGGGTGAGGGTTAGGGTTAGAGTTAGGGTGAGTGCTAGGGGGAGGGTTAGGGTTAGGGATAGGGTTGGGTTTAGGATCAGTGTTAGGTTGAGGGTGAGTGTGAGGGTTAGGGTTATGTTTAGGGTTAGGCTTAGAGTTGGGGTGAGGATTAGGGGTAGAGTTTGGGTTAGGGTGAGGCTGAGGCTGAGGATTAGTGTTAGGTTTAGGGTTACGGTTACGCTTAGGGTTAAGCTGAGGGTGAGGGTGGTGGTTAGGATTAGAGTTAGGGTTAGGTTAGGCTTAATTTTAGGGTTATTGTTAGTGTTATGGTTCGGGTTAAGTTTGCAGCGAGGGTGAGGCTGAGGGTGAGGGTTATGGTTAGAGTTAGGGTTAGGGTTAGGGTTAGTGTTATTGTTAGGTTTAGGTTTATGGTTACGGTGAGGGTCAGGGTGAGAGTTAGGGTTAGGGTTAGGGTGAGGTTTAGGGTTAGGGTTAGGATTAGGGTTAGGGTGAGTGTGAAGTTTAGGGTTAGATTTAGACTTAGTTGGAGGGTTAGGTCGAGCGTTAATGTTAGGGTTAGTGTTAGGGTTAAGGTTACGGTGAGGTTTAGGATGTGGTTTAGGGTTAGGGTTAGGGTTAGGATTAGGGTTAGGGTGAGGTGAGTGTGAGAGTTAGGGTTAGGCTTAGGCTTAGGCTGAGGGTTAGGCTGAGGGTGAGGGAGTGGGTGAGGATTACGGTTAGCGTGATGTTTGGTTCAGGTTAAGGTGAGGGCTAGGATGAGGGTTAGGGTTAGGCTTAGGGTTAGGGTGAGGGCTAGGGTGATGGTGAGGGTTAGGGTAAGTGTTATGCTTAGGCTTAGGGTTAGGCTGAGCATGAGGTTGAGAGTGAGTGTTAGGGTTAACGATAGTGTGACATTTAGTGATAGGTTTAGTGTTAGAGTTAGGGTTAGGACGAGAGTGAGGTTTAGGAGTAGGGTTAGGGTCAGCGTGAGGATTAGGGTTTGGGTGAAGGCAAGGGTGGGGGTGACGGTAAGGGTAAAGGTGAGAGTTAGGCTGAGGGTGAGGGTTATGATAAGGGTGGGGGTTAGGTTTAGGATGAGGGTTAGGGTTAGGGTTAGGGTGAGGTTAAGGGTTAGATTGAGGTTTAGTGTTAGGGTTAGTGTGAGGTTTATGGTGAGGATGAGGGTCAGGGTTAGGGTGAGGGTGAGGGTTAGGGTTAAGTTTAGGGTTTGGGTGAGGTTTAGGATTAGGGTGATGTTTAGGGTTAGTGTGAGGGTTATGGTTTGTGTTAGGATTAAGATTAGGGTTAGGGTTAGGGTGAGTGTGAGGGTTAGTGTTAGGGTTAGGGTTAGGCTTAGTGTTAGGCTGAATATGAGGGTGAAGTTGAGGGTTATGGTGAGGGTGAGGATTAGGTTTAGGGTTAGGGTGAGAGTTAGGGTTAGGGTTAGGGTTAGGGTTAGGGTGAAGGTGAGGGTGAGAGTGAGGGTTAGTGTTAGGGTGAGGGTTAGGATGAGGGTTAGGGTTAGGATTAGGGTTAGGGTGAGGGCTAAGATGAGGGTGAGGTTTAGGGTTAGGTTTAGGGTGAGGTTTAGGGTTAGGTTTAGGGTTAGGGTGAGGGTGAGGGTCAGGTTTAGGGTTAGAGTTAAGGATAGGTTGAGGCTGAGGGTGAGGGTTAGGGTTAGGGTTAGTGTTAGAGTTAGGGTTACAGTGAGGGTGAGGGTGAGTGTGAGGATTAGGCTTATTGATAAGATTAGGTTTAGGGTACAGGTTAGGGTGAGTGTGAGGGTTAAGGTTAGGGTTAGGGTGAGAGTTAGGATTAGGGTGAGGTTTAGTGTTAGGGTTATGGTTAGGGTGTGGGTTAGTGTTAGTGTTAGGGTGAGGGTTAGGATGAGCATTAGGGTTAGGATTAGGGTTAGGGTGAGGGCTAGGGAGAGGGTGAGGGTTAGGGTTAGTGTTAGGGTGAGGTTTAGGTTTAGGGTTTAGTCTTAGGGTCAGGGATAGGATGAGAGTTAAGGTTACTGTAACTCTGAGGGTTTGCATTAGGGTGAGGATTAGGGTTCGGATTAGGCTTAGAGTGAAGGTGAGTATTAGGATTAGGTTAGGGTTAGGGCTAGGGTTATGTTTAGGCTTAGGATTAGTTTATTGTTTGGGTTAGGGTTAGAGTTACAGTGATGGTGAGCTTCAGCGTGAGGGATAGGCTTAGGCTTATGCTTAGGGATAGGCTGAGCTTGAGGTTGAGGTTGAGGTTTAGGGTTAGGGTGATGGTAAGGTTTATGGTTAGTGTGAGGGTTAGGTTGAGGGTTAAGGTTAGGGTTAGGTTTACGGTTAGTGTGAGGGTTAGGTTTAGGTTTTGGGTTAGGATGAGGATGATGCTCAGGATTACTGTTAGTTTTAGGGTTAGGGTTAGGTTTAGGGTTAGGGTTAGTTGTAGGGTTACGGAGAGGGTTTGGGTTAAGTTTAGGGTTATGGTTAGGTTTAGGGTGAGGGCTAGGGTGAGGCTTAGGGTGAGGTTTAGTGTTAGGGATAGGTTTAGGGTGAGGGTTAGTTTGAGGGTTATGGTTAGGGTTAGTGTTAGGGTTAGGGTTAGGGTGAGAGTTAGGCGGAGTGTTAGGGTTAGGGATAGGGTTAGGATTAGGGTTAGGGTGAAGATGAATATTTGTGTTTAGGTTAGCTTTACGGTTAGGCTTAGGTTTAGGCTGAGGGTGATGTTGAGGATGAGGGTTAGGGTTATGGTGAGGGTTAGGGTTAGTGTTAGTGGGAGGGTTAGGGTGAGGGGTAGTTTTAGGATTAGGGTTAGGGAGAGGGCTAGGTTTTGGGTGAGGTTTAGGGTTAGTGTTAGGGTGAGGTTTAGGGTTAGGGTTAAGGTTAGGTTAAGGGTGAGGATTAGGCATAGAGTTAGTGTTATGGTGAGGCTGACCGTGAGGGTTAGGTTTAGGGTTAGTGTTAGATTTATGGTGAGTGTGATGGTTAGTATTAGTGTTAGGGTTAGGCTTAGGGTTAGGCTGAGGTTGAGAGTGAGGGTTAGGGTTAGGGTGAGGGTTAGGGTTAGGGTTAGGGTGAGGGTGAGCGTAAGGGTTAAGGTTAGGGTTAGGCTTAGGATTAGGCTGAGGGTTAGGGTGAGGGTTAGGTTTACGGTTAGGGTGAGGGTTAGTGTTAGTGTTAGTGTTATTGTTAGGGTCAGGGTTAGAGTTAAGGTGAGGTTAGGGTGCGGGTGAGGGTTAGGGTTAGGGTTAGAGTGGGGTTAAGGGTTAGGGTTAGGGTGAGCGTGTGATATAGATTTAGATATGGTGTTAGTAGGAGGCTTAGGGTGAGGGTTATGTTTAGTGTTAGTGTTAGTGTTACTGTTCCAGTTATGGTTAGCATGAGGGTTAGGGTTAGGGCTAGGCTTAGGCTTAAGCTTAAGCTTAGGCCAAGCACGAGTGTGAGGGTTAGGGTTAGGGTTAGGGTGAGGGTTAGAGTGAGGTTTAGGGTTAGGGTTAGGTTTAGGGTGAGGGCTAAGGTGAGGCTTAGGGTGAGGTTTAGGGTTAGGAAGAGGGTTAGGTTTAGGATTAGGGTTAGGTTGAGAGTGAGTGTGAGGGTTAGGGTGAAGGTTAGGGTTAGGCTTAGGTTTAGGATGGGAGTTAGGATTAGTGTTTGGGTTAAGGAGAGGGTGAGTCTGAGTATTAGGTTTAGGTTTAGGGTTAGAGTTAAGGTTAGGTTTAAGGTTAGGGTTAAGGTTAGTTTTAGGGTTATGGTGAGGGTTAGGGTTAGGGTTAGGGTTAGGGTTTGCCTTAGGGTTAGGCTGATGGTGAGGGTGGGGGTGAGGATAAGGTTAGGGTTAGGGTTAGGTTGAGGGTTAGGTTTAGGGTGGAGTTTAGGATTAGGGTTAGGTTTATGGTTACGGTGAGGGTTAGGGTTAGGGTTAGGTTTACGCTGAGAGTGAGGGTTAGGGTTAAGTTGAGTGTTAGGTTTAGGGTGAGCGTGAGGTTTAGGTTGATGTTTAGGGATATTGTTAGGTTTAGGATTAGGGATAGTTTTAGCGTGAGTGTGAGGGTTAGGGTGAAGGTTAGGGTTAGGCTGAAGGTGAGATTGAGGTTTAGGGTTAGGTTTATGGTGAGGGCTAATTGTAGGGTTATGAGGAGGGTTTGGATGAGCTTTAGAGTTAGGATAATGGTTAGGGTGAGGGGTATTGTGAGGGTGAGTTTTAGGTTTAGGGTTAGGGTGAGGTTGAGGTTTAAGTTTAGGTTTGGGTTATGTTGAAGGTGAGGTTTAGGGTTAGAGTTAGGGTTAGGGTGAGGCTGAATGTGAGGGTTATGGTTAGGGTTAGGATTAGAATTAGGGTAAGGGTTAGGGTTAGGGATAGGGTTAGGGTTAGGATTAGGGTTATTGTTAGGGTTAGGGTTAGAGTTATGGTGAGGGTTTGGTTGCGGGTGAGGTTTATTGTTAGTGTTAGGGTAGGGTTAAGTGTTAGGGTGAGTGTTAGTGTGAGGGTGAGGTTTAGGGTTAGATATAGGGTTAGGGGTATGGTTAGGCTGAGGGTTAGGTTGAGGGTTAAGGTTAGGGTTAGGGTTACGTTGAAGGTGAGGTTTAGGGTTAGAGTTAGGGTTAGGGTGAGGCTGAAGGTGAGGGTTAGGGTTAGGGGTAGTGTTAGAGTTAGGGTTAGGGTGAGGGTTAGGATGATGGTGAGGGTTAGGTTTAGGGTTAGGATTATAATTTGGGTAAGAGTTAAGGTTAGGCTTAGGCTTAGGGTTAGGGTTAGGGTTATTGTTAGGGTTAGTGTTAGAGTTATGATGAGGGTGAGGTTGCGGGTGAGGTTTAGGGTTAGGGTTAGGTTGGGGTTAAGTGTTAGGGTTAGGGTTAGTGTGAGGGTGAGGTTTATGGTTAGATATAGGGTTAGGGCTATGGTTAGGGTGAGGGTTAGGTTTAGTGTTAGTGTAAGGGTTAGGGTGAGGTTGAGGGTTAGTTTGAGGTTTAGGGTTATGGTTAGGTTTAGGGTTAGTGTGAGGGTTAGTGTTAGGGTTAGGGTTAGTGTTAAGGTGAGGGTAAGTGTTAGGGTGTGGGTTTTGGTTAGGGTGAGGTTTACGGTTAGGGTTGTTGTTAGTGTTATGTTTAGGGTTAAGTTTGCGGTGAAGGTGAGGCTGATGGTGAGGGTTATGGTTATACTTAGGGTTAGGGTTAGGGTTAGTGTTATTGTTTGGGTTAGGGTTAGAGTTACGGTGAGGTTGAGGGTGAGGGTGAGGGTGAGGGTTAGGGTGAGGTTTAGGGTGAGGTTCAGGGTTAGGTTTAGGGTTAGAGTGAGGGTGAGGTTTAGGGTTAGAGTTAGGGTTAGGAGTGGGTTAGGGGGTGAGGTTTAGGGTTAGGGTTAGTGTTAGAGTTAGGATGAGGGTGAGGGTTAAGATGAGGTTTAGGGATAGTTTTAGGGTTATGATTAGGGTTAGGGTGAGGGTGAGTGTAAGGGTTAGGGTGAGGGTTAGGCTTAGGCTTATGTTTAGGCTGAGGGTGAGGGTGGGGGTGAGGATTAGGGTTAGGGTGATAGTTCGGGTTAGGGTTAGTGTTATTGTTAGGGTTAGGTTTAGTGTTACGGTGAGGGTGAGGGAGCGGTTGAGGGATAGGGTTATTGTGAGATTTAGGGTTTGGGTTAGGGTTAGAGTTAGGTTTATGGTGAGGGTGAGGTTTAGGGTTAGAATTAGTGTTCTGGTGAGGGTTAGTTTGAGGGTTAGGGTTAGTGTTAGTGTTTGGGTTAGGTTTACGGTGAGAGTTAGGGCGCGGGTTAGGGTTAGGGTTAGTGTTAGGATTAGAGTTAGGGTGAGGGTGAGTGTGATTGTTAGGGTTAGGTTTAGGGTTAGGCTTAGGGTTAGGCTGAGGGGGAGGTTGAGGGGGAGAGTCAGGGTTAGGGTGAGGGTTAGGGTTCAGGTTATGTTTAGGGTTAGGGTGAGGGTTAGGTTAAGGGTTATGCTGAGGGTGAGGGTTAGGGTTAATTTGAGGGTTAGGTTTAAGTTTAGGGTGAGGTTGAGTGTGAGGGTTAGACTTATGATGAGGGTTAGGTTGAAGATTTGTTTTAGGATTAGGGTTAGGGTGAGGGCTATAGTGAGGGTAAGGTTTAGGGTTAGGGTTAGGGTGAGGTTTAGGGTTAGGGTTAGGGTTAGGGTTAGGGTGAGTATGAGGTTTAGGGTTAGAGTTAGGGTTACGGTAAGGCTGAGGGGGAGGGTTAGGGTTAGGGTGAGTGTTAGATTTAAGGTTAGGGTGAGGGTTAGGGTGAGGGTGAGTGTTAGGGTTAGGGTTAGGGTTAGGCTTAGGTTTAGGCTGAGGGTGAGGGTGAGAGTGAGGGTTAGGGTTAGGGTGAGGATTAGGGGGAGAGTTAAGATTCGCATTAAGTTTAGGGTTAAGGTGAGGGTTACGGTTAGGCTTACAGCGAGCATGAGATTTAGGGTTAGGTTGAGGGTTAGGATGAGGGTTAGGATTAATGTGACAGTTAGTGTTAAGGTTAGTGTGAGGTTTAGGATGAGGATTAGGGTTAGGATTATGGTTAGTGTGAGGGCTAGTGTGAGGTTGCGGGTTAGGATTAGTGTTAGGGTGAAGTTTAGGTTAGTGTTAGGGTTAGGGTGAGTGTTAGGATGAAGGTTAGGGTTATGGTGATATGAGTGATAGGGTTAGGTTTGGGGTTAGGGTTAGAATTAGTGTTAGGGTGAAGGTGAGTATTAGGATTCGGGTTAGGGTTAGGGTTAGGGTTAGGTTTAGGATTAGGATTAGTGTTATTGTTAGTGTTAGTGTTAGAGTTAAGGTGAGGGTGAGGGTGAGGGTGAGGGTGAGTTGAGTGTCAGGATTAGGGTGAGGTTTAGGGCTAGGGTTAGGATTAGGGTTAGGGTGAGGGTGAGGTCTAGGGTTAGATTTAGGGTTAGGGTGAGGGCTAGGGTGAAGCATAGGGTGAGGGTTAGGGCTAGAGATCGGATTAGGTTTAGGATTAGAGTTAGGGTGTGGGAGAGTGTGAGGGTTAGGTTTAGGGTTAGGGTTAGGCTTAGGATTAGGGTGAGGGTTCGTGTTAGGTATTGGGTTTTGGTTGAGTGTGAGGCTGAAGATTAGATTTAGGCTTAGGGTTAGGGTTAGGTTTAGGTTTAGGGTTAGGGTTACGGTGAGGATTAGGGTTAGGTTACGGTTAGGGTTATTGTTAGATTTTTGGTTAGTGTTAAGTTTGGTGTGAGGTTGAGGCTGAGGGTGAGGGTTATGGTTAGGGTTAGGGTTATGGTTAGGGTTAGTGTTATTGTTAGGTTTAGAGTTAGAGTTACTTTGAGGTTGAGGCTGAGGGTGAGGGTTAGGTTTAGGGTGAAATTTTGGTTGAGGTTTAAGGTTAGTGTTAGGGTTATGGTTAGGATTTGTGTTAGGGTGAGGGTGAGTGTGAGGGTTACAGTTAGGGTTAGGCTTAGGTTTAGGGTTAGGGTCTGGGTGAGGGTGGGGGAGAGGATTAGGTTTAGGGTGATGGTGAAGATTAGGGTTAGAGTGTTGGATAGGGTTGGGATGAAGGTTAGGATGAGGGATAGGCTTAGTCTTAGTCCGAGCATGAGGGTGAGGTTTAGGGTTAGGGTTAGGGTGAGGGTTAGGCTTAGGTTTATGGTGAGGGATAGGATGAGGTTTAGGGTTAGGATTAGGGTTAGGGTTAGGGTTAGGGCTAGGGTGAGGGTTAGGGTGAGGGTTAGGGTTAGGGTTAGGGATAGGTTTAGGTTTTCAATTAGGGTTAGGGTGAGGGTGAGTGGGAGGGTTAGGGTTAGGGTTAGGATTAGGTTTAGGGTTAGGGTGAGGGTTAGGATTAGGGTGAGGCTGAGCCTGAGGATTAGGTTTAGCTTTAGGGTTAGTGTTAGGTTTAGGTTTAGGGTTAGGATTAGGGTTATGTTTAAGGTTAGGGTTACGGTGAGGGTTAGGGTTAGGTTTAGGCTTAGGGTTAAGCTGAGGCTGAGGGTGGGGGTGAGGTTTAGAGTGAGGGTTAGGGTTAGTGTTAGGGTTATTGTTAGTGTTATGGTTAGGGTTAAATTTGCGGTGATGGTGAGGCTGAGTGTGAGGGTTATGTTTAGGGTTAGGGTTAGGGATAAGGTTAGTGTTATTGTTTGGGCTAGGATTAGGGTTACAGTGAGTTTGAGGGTGAGGGTGAGGGTTTTGTTTAGGTTAAGGAGGGGTTTAGGGTTAAGGTTAGGGTTAGGGTTTGGGTTAGGGTGAGGTTTACCGTTAGATATAGGGTTATGGGGAGGGTTAGGGGGAGGGTTAAGGTTAGGGTTAGGATTTGCGTTAGTGTGAGAGTTAGTGTTAGGGTAGGGTTAGTGTTAGGGTGAGGGTAAGTGTTAGGGTGAGGGTTTGGGTTAAGGTGAGGGTTAGGGTTAGGTTAGGGTTAGGGTAATGGTTAGGGTTAGGGTCAGGTTGAGGGTTACAATGAGGATTGGGTTTAGGTTTAGTGTGAGGTTAGGGTGAGGATGAGGGTTGGGGTTACAGTGAAGGTGAGGGTTAGAATTAGGATTAGGGTGAGGGCTAAGGTGATTGCGAGGGTTAGGGTTAGGGTTAGAATTATGGTGAGGTTTAGGATTAGGGTAAGGGTTAGGGTTAGTGTGAGGATTAGTTTTAGGGTTAGGGTTAGTGTTAGCGTGAGGATAACTGTTAGTTTGAGATTTAGGGTTAGGGTGAGGGTTATTGTTAGGGTGAGGGTTAAGGTTAGGTTTTGGGTTATTGTTAGGGTTAGGGTTACGGTTACGGTGAGGGTGAGGGTGAGGGTTAGGGTTATGGTTAGGGTGAGGGTTGGGTTAGGTTTAGGGTGATAGTTAGGGTTCATGTTAAGTTTAGGGTTAGGTTGAGGGTTTGGGTAATGGTTACTGTGAGGTTGAGGGTTAGGGTTAGGTTTAGGGTTGGGGTTAGGATTTGGGTTAGGGTGAGGGTGAGGGTTAGGATGAGGTTTAGGGTTAGGATTAGTGTTAGGGTGAGGGCTAGGGTGAGGGTGAGGGTTAGGGTAAGGGTTAGTCTTAGGATTAGGTTTAGGCTGAGCATGAGGTTGAGGGTGAGGGTTAAGATTAAGGTGATGGTTAGGTTTAAGGGTTGGATGAGGGTTAGAATGAGGTTTATGGTTAGGGTGAGGTTTAGGGTGAGGATGATGGTAAGGTTAAAGGTGAGATTTAGGCTGAGTGTGAAGGTTAAGATAAGGGTGAAGGATAGGGTCAGGTTTAGGATTAGGGAAAGGGTCAGGGTTAGGGTTAGGGTGAGGGTTAGATTAAGGACTAGGGTTAGGGTTAGTGTGATGTTTATGGTAAGGATGAGTGTTAGGGAGAGGGTTCGGATTAGTGTGGGGGTTATGATTAGGGTGAGGATTAGGGTAAGGGTGAGGTTTAGTGTTAGGGTTAGGGTTAGAGTTAGGGTTAGGGTGAGGGTGAGGTTTAGAGGCAGAGTTAGGGTTAGGGTGAGGGTTAAGGTAGGGTTAGGGTAAGGTTTAGTGAGGGGGGGTGATGTTAATGTTAAACGTGAGGTTTAGGCTGAGGGTGAGTGTTACAGTGGAGTGAGGGATAGGGTTAGGGTTTGGGGAAGGGTGTGGGTGAGTGTTAGGGTTAAGGTGATGGTTAGGGTTAGTGTGAGGGTTAGTATTAAGGTTAGGGTTAGTGTTAGGGTGAGGGGAAGTGTTAGGGTGAGGGTTAGGGTGTGGGTGAGGGTTATGTTTAGGTTGAGGGTTAGGGTTAGGGTTCGGGTAATTGTTAGGTTTAGGATTAGGTTTAGGGTTAAAGTTAGTTTGAGGGTGAGGGTTAGGTTTAGGGTTAGGATGAGGTTTAGATTTATGGTTAGAGTTAGAATTAGAGTTAGGGTGAGAGTGACGTTTACGGTTAGAGTTAGGGTTAGTGTTAGGGTGAGGGTTTAGGGTGAGGGTTGGGTTTAGGGTCAGGCTTAGGCTTAGGCTTAGGCCGAGCATGAATGTGACGGTTAGGGTTAGGGTTAGGGTAAGGGTTATGTTTAGGATTAGGGTGTGGGTTAGGATGAGGTTTAGAGTTAGGATTAGGGTTAGGGTGAGGGTTAGGGTGACAGTTAGGTTTAGGGATAGGGATAGTTTTAGGATTAGGGTTAGAGTGAGGGTGAGTGTGAGGGTTAGGGTTAAGGTTAAGCTTAGGTTTAGGCTGAGGTTTAGGGTTAGGGTTTGGGTTAGGGTGGGCGTGAAGCTGAGGATTAGGGTTAGGTTTAGGGTTAGGGTTAGGTTTAGGTTTAGGGTTAGGGTTAGGGTTAGGGTTAAGGTGAGGGTTAGGGTTAGGGTTAGGATTCGGCTTAGGGTTAGGCTGAAGATGAGGGTGGTAGTGAGGATTAGGGTTAGGGTTAGGGTTAGGTTTATTGTTAGTGTTAGGTTTGCGGTGAGGGTGTGGCTGAGGATGAGGGTTATGTTTAGGGTTAGGGTTAGGGTTAGTGTTATTGTTAGGGTTAGGATTAGATCTATGGTGAGGTTGAGGGTGAAGGTGAGGGTTAGAGTTAGGGTGAGGTTTAGCGTTAGGGTTCGTGTTAGGGTTAGGTTGAAGGTGAGGTTTAGGGTTAGAGTTAGGTTTAGGGGGAGGGTTAGGTTGAGGTTTAGGGTTAGGGTTAGTGTTATGGTTAGGGTGAGGGTGAGAGTTAGGTTGAGGTTTAGGGATAGGGTTAGGTTTAGGATTGGGGTTAGGGTGAGTGTGAGTGTGAGGGTTAGGGTGAGAGTTAGGCTTAGGCTTAGGGTTCGGTTGAGGATGAGGATGGTGGTGAGGATGAGGGTTAGGGTGATGGTTCGGTTTAGGTTTAGTGTTATTGTTAGGGTTAGGGTTAGAGTTACCGTGAGGGTGAGGTTGGGGGTGAGTGTTATGTTTAGGGTTAGGGTGGGGATTTTGGTTAGTATTAGGATTACGTTGAGGGTGAGTTTTAGGGTTAGATATAGGGTTAGGGGGATGGTTAGGGTGAGGGTTAGAGTTAGGGTAAGTGTTATGGTTAGGGTTAGAGTGAGGGTTAGATTGAGGATTAGGTTTAGGGTTAGTGTGAGGTTTAAGGTGAGGATGAGGGTTAGGGTTAGGATCAGGATGAGGGTTAGAATTAGGGTTAGGGTGAGGGCTAGGGTGAGGGTGAGGCTTAGGTTTAGGGTTAGGGTTATGGTGAGGTTTAGGATTAGGGTGAGGGTTAGTGTTAGTGTGCGGGTTAGTGTTAGTGTTAGGGTGAGTGTTACGGTGGGAGTAAGTGTTACGGTGAAGGTTAGGGTTAGGGTGAGGGTTATGGTTAGGGTGAGGGTTAGGGTTAGGTTTAGGGTTAGGGTGAGGGTTTGGGTTATTGTTAGGCTTTGGCTTAGGCCGAGCATGAGGGTGAGGTTTAGGGTTAGGGTTAGGTTTAAGGTGAAGGTTAGGATGAGTTTTATGGTTGGGATTAGGGTTAGGGTGAGGGCTATGATGAGTGTTAGAGTGAGGGTTAGAGTTAGGGCTAAGGTTAGGTTTAGGATTAGGGTAAGGGTGAGCGTGAGTGTGAGGGTTAGGTTAGGGTTAGGGTTAGGCTTAGATTTAGGGTGATGGTTAGGGCTAGGGTTTGGGTTAGGGTGACGGAGCGGCTGAGGATTAGGTTTAGGTTTTGTGTTATGTTTAGAGTTATGGTTAGTTTTAGGGTTAGGGTTAGTGTTAGGGTTAAGTTGTGGGTTAGAGTTAGGGTTAGGGTTAGGCTTAGGCTTAGGCTTAGGCTGAGGGTGAGTTTGGGGGTGAGGTTTAGGGTTATGGTTAGGGTTAGGCTTGGGTTAGGTTTATTTTTAGTCTTATGGTTAGGGTTAAGTTTGAGGTGACGGTGAGGCTGAGGGTGAGGGTTCTGGTTAGGGTTAGGGTTAGGGTTAGGGTTAGTTCTATTTTAGGGTTAGGGTGAGAGTTACAGTGAGGTTTAGGATGAGGGTGAAGGTTAGGTTTAGGGTGGGGTTTAGAGTTAGGGTTAGGGTTAGGGTGAGGGTGAGGTTTAGGGTTAGAATTAGGGTTACGGGGTGGGTTAGGGTGAGGTTTAGGTTTAGGTTTAGGGTTAAGGTTAGTCTTAGGGTGAGGATAAGTGTTAGGGTGAGGGTATGGGTTTGGGTGAGGGATATGGTTAGGGTGAGGGTTAGGATTAGGGTTAGGGTTATTGTTAGGGTTAGGTTTAGGGTTATGGTTGCGGTGAGATTGAGGGTGAGGGTGAAATTTAGGGTTACATATAGGGTTAGGGTGAGGGTTAGGGTGAGGGTTAGGGTGAGGGTTAGGGTTAGGCTTAGTTTGAGGGTGAGGGTTAGGTTGAGGTTTAGGGTTAGGGTTAGGATTAGAGTTAGTGTGAGGGTTAGTGTTAGGGTTAGGGTTAGTCTTAGGGTGAGGGTAAGTGTTAGGGTGAGGATATGGGTTAGGGTGAGGGTTAATGTTAGTGTGAGGGTATGGGTTAGGATGAGGGTCTTGGTTAGGTTGAGGGTTAGGATTAGGGTTAGGGTTATTGTTAGGGTTAGATTTCAGGGTATGTTTGAGGTGAGGGTGAGGGTTAGGGTTAGGGTGAGGTTTAGGTTTTGGTTTAGGGTTAGAGTTAGGGTTAGAGTGAAGGTGAGGTTTAGGGTTAGGGTTAGGGTTAGGGTGAGGGTTAGGTTGTGGGTTAGGGTTAGGGTTAGTGTTAGGGTTAGGGTTAGGTGAGAGTTAGGGAGAGGGTTAGGATTAGGGTTAGTTTTAAGGAAAGGATTAGGGTTAGGGTGAGGGTGAGTGTGTGTGTTAGGGTTCGGTTTAGGTCTAGGCTTAGGGTTAGGCTGAGAGTTAGGTTGAGGTTGAGGGTTAGGGTTAGGTGGAGGGTTAGTATGAGGGTTAGGGTTAGGATTAGGGTTAGAGTAAGGGCTAGGGTGAGTGTGAGGTTTAGTGTTAGGGTTAGGGTGAGGTTTAGGGTTAGGGTTATGGTTACGGTGAGGGTGAGGTTTAGGGTTAGAATTAGGGTTAGGGTGAGGCTGAAGGTGAGTGTTAGGGTTATCTTTAGGTTTAGTGTTAGTGTTAGGTTTAGGTTTAGGTTTAGGGTGAGGGTGAGGGTGAGGGTGAGTGTTAGGTTTAGGGTTAGGGTTAGGGTTAGGGTGAGTGTGAGGGTTAGGTTTAGGGTTAGGGTGAGGTTTAGGTTTAGTGTTATGAGGAGGGTTAGGATGATGGTTAGGGTTAGGATTAGGGTTAGGGTGAGGGCTAGGGTGAGTGTGAGGTTTTGGGTTAGGTTTAGGGTGAGGTTTAGGTTTAGGGTTAGAGTTAGGGTTAAGGTGAGGCTGAGGATGAGGGTTAGGGTTAGGGTTAGGATTAGGATTAGGGTAAAGTTTAGGGTGAGCATGAGGGTTAGGGTTAGGGTTAGGGTTAGTCTTAGGGTTACACTGATTGTGAGGGTGAGGGTGAGGCTTAGGGTTAGGATTAGGGTTAGGGTGAAGGTGAGCATGTGTGTTAGGGTTAGGTTTAGGGGTAGGCTTAGGTTTAGGCTGAGGTTGAGGTTGAGGGTGAAGTATAGGTTTAGGGTAAGGGTTAGGGTAAGGGTTAGAAGGAGGGTTAGGATGAGGGTTAGGGTTAGGATTAGGGTTAGGGTGAGGGCTAGGGTGAGGGTGATGTTTAGGGTTAGTTTTAGGTTGAGGTTGAGGTTTAGGGTTATGGTTAGCGTGAGGGTTTGGATCAGAGTTAGGGTTACGGTGATGTGAGGGTTAGGGTTAGGTTGAGGGTTAGGGTTAGAATTAGGGTTAGGGTGAGGGTGAGTATTAGGATTAGGGTTAGGCTTAGGTTTATGGTTAGATTTAGGTTTAGGATTAGTATTATTGTCAGGGTTAGGGATAGAGTTACAGTGAGGGTGAGGTTGAGGGTTAGGGTTAGGTTTAGGGTGAGGTTTAGGGTTAGTGTTAAGATTAGGGTTAGGGTGAGATTGAGGTTTAGGGTTAGATTTAGGGTTAGGGGGAGGGTTAGGTCTAGGTTTAGGGTTAGGGTTAGTGTTAGGGTTAAGGTTAGGGTGAGGGTGAGGGTGAGGGTTAGGATTACGGTTAGGCTTATGCTTAGGGTTATGTTGAGGGTGAGGGTGGGTTTGAGGATTAGGGTTAGGGTGATGGTTAGGATTAGGGTTAGGTTGAGGGCTGGGGAGAGGGTGAGGTTTAGGGTAAGTCTTAGGCTTAGGCTAAGGTTTAGGCTGAGCATGAGGTTGAGTGTGACGGTTAGTGTTAGCATGATGGTTAAGTTTATGGTTAGGGTGAGTGTTAGGATGAGGTTAGGGTTAGGGTGTGGGTTAGGGTGAGGATGATGGTAAGGGTAAAGGTGAATTTTAGGCTGAGGGTGAGTGTTAAGATAAGGGTGAGGGTTATTGTTAGGTTTAGGGTAAGGGTAGGTTTAGGTTTAGGTTTAGGGTGTGGGTTATATTGAGGATGAGGTTTAGGGTTAATGTGAGGGTTATGGTTAGGGTGGGGGTTAGGGTTCGGTTTAGGATTATTGTTAGTGTTAGGCTTAGGGTTACGGTTATGGTCAGGGTGAGGGTGAGGGTTAGGGTTAGGATGAGGTTTAGTGTTAGGGTTAGGGTGAGGTTGAGGTTTAGGGGTAGAGTTAGGGTTAGGGTGAGGGTTAGGGTGAGGGTTGGGGTTAGGGTACGGGTTAGGGTGGGGGTGACGGTTAGAGTAAAGGTGAGGGTTAGTCTGAGAGTGAGGGTTACGGTAAGGGTTAGGGTTAGGGTTAGGGTGAGGGTTGGGATTAGGGTTAGGCTTAGGCTTAGGCCCAGCATGAGGGTGAGGGTTAGGGTTCGGGATTGGGTGAGGGTTAGGGTTAGGGTTAGGGTGAGGGTTATGATGAGGTTTAGGGTTAGGATTAGCGTTAGAGTGAGTGCTAGGGTGAGGTTTAGGGTGAGGGTTAGTGTTAGGGATAGGGTTAGGGTTACGATTAGGGTTAGGGTAAGGGTGAGTGTCAGGGTTAGGCTTATGGTTAGGCTTAGAGTTAGGGTGAGGGTTAGGGTTAGGGTTTGGGTTAGGCTGAGGTTGAGGCTGAGGATTATGGTTAGGTTTAGGTTTAGGTGTAGGGTTGTGTTTAGGTTTAGGGTTAGTATTAGGGTTAGGGTTAGGGTTAGGGATACGGTGAGGGGTAGTGTTAGGGTTAGGCTTAGGGCTAGGCTTTGGGTTAGTCTGAGGTTGAGGGTGGAGTTGAGGATTAGGGTTAGGGTGATGGTTAGGATTAGGGTTAGGGTGAGGGCTGGGAAGAGGGTGAGGTTTAGGGTAAGACTTAGGCTTAGGCTTAGGTTTAGGCTGAGCATGAGGTTGAGTGTGTGGGTTAGGGTTAGCATGATGGTTAGGATTACCGTTAGGTTGAGGGTTAGGATGAGGTTAGGGTTAGGGTTTGGTTTAGGGTTAGGATGATGGTAAGGGTAAAGGGGAGGTTCAGGCTGAGGGTGAAGATTAAGATAAAGGTGAATGTTAGGGTTAGTATGAGGGTTAGGGTAGGGTTAGGTTTAGGGTAAGGGTGAGGATTACATTGAGGATTAGGTTTAGGGTTAGGGTCAGGGTTATGGTTAGGGTGAAGGTTAGGGTTCGGGTTAGGGTTATTGTTAGTGTTAGGGTTAGAGTTACAGTGAGGTTGAGGGTGAGGGTGAAGCTTAGGTTTAGGGTGGGGTTTAGAGTTAGAGTTAGGGTTGGGTGAGGGTGAGGTTTAGGGTTAGAATTAGGGATACGGGGTGGATTAGGATGAGGTTCAGGTTTAGGGTTAGTGTTAGAGTTAGGTTGAGGGTGAGGATTAGGTTGAGGTTTTGGGAGAGGGTTAGGTTTAGGATTAGGGTTAGGGTTAGGGTGAGTGTGAGGGTTAGTGTGAGGGTTAGGCTTAGGCTTAAGGTTAGGCTCATGGTGAGGGTGGGAGTGAGGATTAGGGTTAGGGTGATGTTTCGGGTTAGGGTTAGTGTTATTGTTAAGGTTAGTTTTATAGTTACGGTGAGGGTGAGCGTGCGGTTGAGGGTTAGGGTTAGGGTGGGGTTTAGGGTTAGGTTTATGGTGAGGGTGAGGTTTAGGGTTAGATATAGGGTTAGGGTGAGGGTTAAGGTGAGGATTAGGGTGAGGGTTAGGGTTAAGGTTAGTGTTAGGGTTAGGTTGAGGGTGAGGGTTAGGTTGAGATTTAGGGTTAGGATTAGGGTTAGGCTTAGTATGACGGTTAGTGTTAGCGTAAGGGTTACTCTAACGGTGAGGGTAAGTGTTAGGGTGAGGGTATGGGTTAGGGTGAGGGTTATGGTTAGGGTGAGGTTTAGGATTAGGGTTAGAGTTATTGTTAGGGTTAGGGTTAGGGTTAAGGTGAGAGTGAGGGTGCGGTTGAGGGTTAGGTTTAGGGTGGGGTTTAGAGTTAGGGTTAGGGTTAGGGTTAGGGTGAGGGTGAGGTTTAGGTTTAGATATAGGGTTAGGATGAGGGTTAGGGTGAGGGTTAGGGTTAGGGTTTGTGTTAGTGTTAGGTGGAGTGTGAGGGTTAAGTTGAGGTTTAGGGTTAGGGTTAGGTTTAGGGTAAGTGTGACGGTTAGGGTTAGGGTTAGGGTTAGTCTTAGGGTGAGGGTTATGGTTAGGGGGAGGGTTAGGATTTGGGTTAGGGTTATTATTATATTTAGGTTTAGGGTTATGGTTGCGGTGAGGGTGAGGGTGATTGTTAGGGTTAGGGTTAGGGTGAGGTTCAGGGTTTGGGTTAGGGTTAGAGTTAGGGTTAGAGTGAGGGTGAGGTTTAGTGTTAGGGTTATGGTTTGGGTGAGGGTTAGGTTGAGGGTTAGGTTTAGCGTTAGTGTTAGGGTTAGTGTTAGGTGAGAGATAGGGAGAGGATTAGGATTGGAGTTAGTCTTAGGGATAGCATTAGGGTTAGGGTGAGTGTGAGTGTGTGTGTTAGGGTTAGGTTTAGGTTTAGGCTTAGCGTTAGGCTGAGGGATAGGTTGAGGGTGAGGGTTAGATTTAGGGTGAGGATTAGAATGAGGGTTAGGGTTGGGATTAGGGTTAGGGTAAGGGCTAGGGTGAGGGTGAGGTTTAGTGTTAGGGTTAGGGTGAGGTTTAGGTTTAGGGTTAGGGTTAGTTTGAGGGTGAGGTTTAGGGTTAGAGTTAGGTTTAAGGTGAGGCTGAAGTTGAGGGTTAGGGTTATCGTTAGTGTTAGGGTTAGTGTTAGGCTTAGGTTTAGGGTTAGGGTTAGGGTGAGGGTTACGCTTAGGCTTAGGGTTAGGTTTAAGGTGACTGTGAGAGTTAGGGTTAGGGTTAGGGTTAGGGTTAGGCTTAGGGTTAGGCTGATTGTGACGGTGAGGGTTAGGTTTAGGGTGAGGGTTAGGGTTAGGGTTATGAGGAGCGTTAGGATGATGGTTGGGTTAGGATTAGGTTTAGGTTGAGTTCTAGTGTGAGGGTGAGGTTTAGGTTTAGTTTTAGGGTGAGGTTTAGGTTTAAGGTTAGAGTTAGGATTAAAGTGAAGCTGAGGGTGAGTTTTAGGGTTAGGGTTAGGATTAGGATTAGGGTAAGTGTTAGTGTGAGCATGAGGGTTAGGGTTAGGGTTAGGGTTAGGCTTAGGGTTACACTGATGGTGAGGGTGAGGGTGAAGGTTAGGGTTAGGATTAGGGTTAGGGTAAAGGTGAGCATGTGTGTTAGGGTTAGGTTTAGGGGTAGGCTTAGTGTTAGGCTGAGGGTGAGGTTGAGGGTGACAGTTAGGGTTAGGATAATGGTTAGTGTAAGGGTTAGAGGGAGTGTTAGGATGAGGGTTAGGTTTAGGAATAGGGTTAGGGTGAAGGCTAGGGTGAGGGTGAGGTTTAAGGTTAGGTTTACGGTGAGGGTTAACGTTAGGGTGAGGGTGAGGGTTTTGGTTTGGGTTAAGTTTAGGGTTAGGATAAGGGTTACGGTGAGGGTGAGGGTTAGGTTTACGTTAGGGTTAGGATTAGGGTTAGGGTGAGGGTGAGTGTGAGGGTTACGTTTAGTGTTAGTGTGAGGGTTACGATGAGGGTTAGGATTAGGGTAAGGGGGAGGGCTAGTGTGAGGGTGAGGTTTAGGGTTAGGGTTAGGGTGACGTTTAGGTTTAGGGTCAGGGTTAGGTTTATGGTGAGGGTGAAGTTTAGGGTTAGAGTTAGGGTTAGGGTGAAGCTTATGGCTAGGGTTAGGGTTAGGGTTAGTTTTAGATTTAGGGTTAGAGTGAGGGTTAGGGTGAGTGTGAGGGTTTGGCTTAGGGTTATTATAGGGTTAGGGTAAGGGTTAGGGTGAGTGTGAGGGTTAGGGTTAGGGTTAGGGTTAGGCTAGGTTTAGGCTGAGGGTGAGGGTGAGGGTGAAGGTTAGGGTTAATGTGAGGGTTAGGGTTATGGTTATTGTGAGCATGAGGGTTAGGTTTAAGTTGACCATTAGGGTTTGGGTTAGTATTAGGGTTACGGTAAGGGTTAGGGTGAGGGTGAGGGTTAAGATGAGGATTAGGGTTCGGATTAGAGTTAGGGTGAGGGTTAGGTTGTGGCTGAGGGATAGGGTTTGTGTTAGGTTGAGGTTTAGGGTTAGGGTTAGGGTTAGGGTGAGGGTTTGGATGAGATTTAGGGTTACAGTGATGTGAGGGTTAGGGTTAAGTTGAGGGTTAGGTTTAGAATTAGGGTTAGGTGAGGGTGAGTTTTAGGATTAGGGTTAGGCTTAGGGTTAGGGTTAGGGTTAGTGTTGCGATTAGTGTTATTGTTAGGGTTAGGGTTAGAGTTACAGTGAGGGTGAGGGTGAGGGTGAGGGTTGGGGTTAGTTTTAGGGTGAGGTTTAGGGTTAGGGTTAGGATTAGGGTTAGGGTGAGAGTGAGGTTTAGGTTTAGATTTAGGGTTAGGGGGAGGGTTAGTTCGAGCGTTAGGGTTAGGGTTAGTGTTAGGTTTAAGTTTAGGGTGATAGTTAGGTTGAGTTTTAAGGTTAGGGTTCGGGTTAGGGTTAGAATTAAGGTTAGGGTGAGGGTGACTGTGAGGGTTCGGTTTACGGTTAGGCTTAGGTTTAGGGTTAAGCTGAGCGTGAGTGTGGGGTTGAGGATTAGGGTTAGGGTGATGGTTAGGATTAGGGTTAGGGTGAGGTCTGGGGAGAGGGTGAGGTTTAGGGTAAGTCTTAGGCTTAGGCTTAGGGTTAGGCTGAGCATGAGGTTGAGTGTGAGGGTTAGTCTTAGCATGATGGTTAATTTTAAGGTTAGGGTGAGGGTTAGGATGAGGTTAGGGTTAGGGTATGGGTTAGGGTGAGGATGATGGTAAGGGTAAAGTTGACTTTTAGGCTGAGGGTGAGGCTTAAGATAAGGGTGAGGTTTAGGGTTAGGTTTAGGGTTAGGGTTAATGATAGGGTGAAAGTGAGGGTGAGTTTTAGGATTAGAGTTAGGTTTAAGGAGAGGCTGAGGGTGAGGGTTAGGGTTAGGGGTAGGATTAGGATTAGGGTAAGGGTTAGGGTGAGTGTGAGTGTTAGGGTTAGTGTTAGGGTCAGGCTTTTGGTTACACTGAGGGTGAGGGTGAGGGTGAGGGTTAGGGTTAGGATTTGGATTAGTGTGAGGGTGATTGTGTGTGTTAGGGTTAGGTTTAGCGTTAGGCTTAGGGTTAGGCTGAGGGTGAGGTTGAGGTTGAGGGTTAGGTTTAGGGTGAGGGTTGGCTTAAGGGTTAGGGATAGGGTTACGATGAGGGTTAAGGTTAGGATTAAGGTTAGGGTGAGGGCTAGGTTGAGGGTGAGGTTTAGCGTTAGGTTTAGGGTAAGGTTTTAGGTTTGGGTTAGTTTTAGGTTGAGAGTTACATTTCGGGTTATGTTTAGGGTTAGGGTGAGGGTTAGGGTAAGGATTAAGGTGAGGGTGAGGGTTAGGGTTCGGGTGAGGGTAAGGCTTACGATTAGGGTTAGGATGAGGTTTAGGGTGAGGGTGACGTTTAAGGTTAGGTTTAGGATTAGGATTACGGTTAGGGTTAGGGTGAGTGTGAGGGTTATGGTTAGATTTAGGGTTAGGCTGAGGGTGAGGGTGAGGGTGAGGTTAGGGTTAGGGTGAGGTTTAGGTTTAGGGTTAGGGTGAGCATGAGGTTTAGTGTTAGAGGTAGGGTTAAGGTGAAGCTGAGGGTGAGGGTTAGGGTTAGGTTTAGTCTTAGGGTTAGGCTGAGGGTGAGGGTGGGGCTGAGGATTAGAGTTAGCCTTAGGGTTAGGCTTAGTGTTAGGTTTATTTCTAGTGTTATGGTTAGGGTTAAGTTTGCGGTGAGGCTGAGGCTGAGTGAGAGAGTTATGGTTAGGGTTATTGTTAGGGTTAGGGTTTGTGTTATTGTTAGGGTTAGGCTTAGAGTTACGGTTAGGTTGAGGGTGAGGGTGAAGTTTAGGGTTAGGGTGCGGTTTAGGGTTATTGTTAGGGTTAGACTGAAGGTGAGGGTGGGGGTGAGGATTAGGGTTAGGGTGAGGCTGATTGTGTGTGTTAGGGTTAGGTTTAGGGTTAGGCTTAGGGTTAGGCAGAGTGGGAGGGATAGAGTTAGAGGGAGGGATAGAGTTAGATGGAGACTTAGTATGAGGGTTAGGTTTAGGATTAGGTTTATGGTAAGGGCTAGGGTGAGGGTGAGGTTTAGGGTTAGGGTTAGGGTGAGGGTTAGGGTTATGGTTAGGGTTAGGGTGAGGGTGAGGGTGAGGTTTAGGGTTAGAGTTAGGGTTCGGGTGAGGACGAGGGTGAGGGTTAGGGTTAAGGTTAGTGTTAGTGTTAGGGATAGGGTTAGGGTGAGGGTTAGGGTGAGGGTGAGGGTTAGGGTTAGGGTTAGGATTAGGATTACGGTTAGGGTTAGGGTGAGTGTGAGGGTTAGGGTTAGGTTTAGGCTGAGGGTGTGGGTGAGGCTGAGGTTAGGATTAGGGTGAGGTATAGGTTTAGGGTTAGGGTGAGCATGAGGTTTAGTGTTAGAGATAGGGTTAAGGTGAGGCTGAGGGTGAGGGTTAGGGTTAGGGCTAGGATTAGGATTAGGGTAAGGGTTAGGGTGAGCTTGAGGGTTAGGTTTAGGGTTAGGGTTATGCTTAAGGTTACAGTGTGGATGAGGGTGAGTGTTAGGGTTAGGGTTAAGATTAGGATTAGGGTAAGGGTTAAGGTAAGGTTTAGGGTTAGGCATAGGTTAGGGAGAGGGTGAGGTTTAGGGTTTGAATTAGGGTAAGGTGAGGCTGAGGGTGAGGGTTAGGGTTAGGGATAGGATTAGGATTACGGTAAGGGTTAGGGTGAGTGTGAGGGTTAGGGTTAGTGTCAGGTTTAGGGTTAGGGTGAGATTTATGGTTCAGGTTAATCTTAGGATTAGAGTGAGTTTTAGGTTTAGGGTTACCTTGAGCATGAGGTTTAGGGTTAGGTTGAGGGTTAGGGTTAGGTTTAGGGTTCTGGTGAGATTAGGGTTAGGGTTATTGTTAGGGTTAGGGTTAGTGTTAGGGTGAGGGTAAGTGTTAGGGTGAGAGTTTGGGTTAGGGTGAGGGTTTTGGTTAGGGTGAGGGTTAGGATTAGGGTTAGGGTTATTGTTAGGGTTAGGGTTAGGCTTAGGTTAAGAGTTAGGGGGAGGGTTAGGGTTAGGATTAGGGTTAGGGTTAGGATTAGGGTTAGGGTGAGGGTGAGGGTGTGTGTTAGGTTTAGGTTTATGGTTAGGGTTAGGGTTAGGTTGAGGGTGAGGTTGAGGGTGAGGTTTAGGGTTAGGGTGAGGGTAATGGTAAGGGTTAGGGGGAAGGTTAGGATGAGGGTTAGTGTTAGGATTAGGTTTAGGGTGAGGGCTTGGGTGAGCATGAGGTTTAGGGTGAGGGTTAGGGTGAGGGTTAGGGTTAGGTTTAGGGTGAGAGTTTTATTTCGGGTTATTTGAGGGTTAGGGTAAGAGTTACGGTGAGGGTCAGGTTTAGGTTTAGGTTGAGGATTAGGGTTCGGATTAGCGTTAGGCTGAGGGTGAGGCTGAGGGTTGGGGTTAGTGTTTTGATGAAGGTTAGGATGAGGGGTAGGGTTAGGATTAGTGTTAGGGTGAGGGCTTGGGTGAGGGTGAGGTTTAAGGTTAGGGTTAGGGTGAGGTTTAGGGTTAGGATGAATTATAGGGATAGGGTTAGGTTTAGGGGTAGTGTCACGTTGAGGTTTAGGGTTAGAGACAGTTTTAGGGTGAGGCTGAGCATGAGGGTTACAGTTAGGATTAATGTTAGGGTTAGGCTTAAGTTGATGGTTAGGATGAGGGTGAGGTTTAGGGTTAGGGGGAGGGTTAGGATGAGGGTTAGTGTTAGGATTATGGTTTGGGTTTGGGCTAGGGAGAGGGTGAAGTTTAGGGTTAGGGTTAGGGTGAGTTTTAGGGTTAGGGTTAGGGTTGGGGTTAGGGTGAGGTTGAGGTTTAGGGTTAGAGTTAAGGTTAGGGTTCGCCTGAGGGTGAGGTTTAGGGTTAGGGTTAGGGTTAGGTTGAGGGTGAGGTTTAGTTTGAGGTTTAGGGATAGGATTAGGTTTAGGATTAGGGTTAGGGTGAGGCTGAGTGTGAGGGTTAGGGTGAGGGTTAGGCTTAGGCTTAGGGTTAGGCTGAGGGTGAGGGTGGGTGTGAGGATTAGGGTTAGGGTGATGGTTAGGGTTAGTGTTATTGTTAGTGTTAGGGTTTGATTTACCGTGTGAGTGAGGTTGCGGGTGAGATTTAGAGTTAGGGTTAGTGTGGGGTTTATGGTTACGGTTAGGTTTAGGGTTAGGTTGAGGATGAGGTTGAGGGTTAGATATAAGATTAGAGGGAGAGTTACGGAGAGGGTTAGGATTAGTGTTAGGGTGAGGCAGAGTGTTAGCATTAGGGTTATGGTTATTGTTTGAGTTAGGTTTAGGGTTAGGATTAGTGTTATTGTTAGGGTTAGTGTTAGAGTTATGGTGTCGGTGAGTGTGAGGGTGTGGGTTAGGGTTAGGGTTAGGCTTAGGCTTAGGCATAGTTTTAGGCTGAGTGTGAGGGTGGGGGTGAGGATTAGGTTCAGGTTGATGTTTAGTGTTAGGGTTAGGGTGAGGGTTAGTGTTAGGGTTAGGGTTAGAGTTAGGGTTAGAGTGAGGGTGAGGTTTAGGGGTACAGTTATGGATAGGGTGAGGGTTAGGTTTAGGGTTAGGGTTAGGGTGGTGTTGACCGTAAGGGTAAAGGTGAGGTTTAGGGTGAGGGTGAGGGTTAAGGTATGGGTGAGAATTAGGGTTAGGGTGAGGTTTAACATTAGGGTCAGGGTGAGGGTGAGGGTTAGATTGAGTATTAGAGTTAGGGTTAGTGTGAGGTTTAGGTTGAGGATGAGGGTAAGGGTTAGGGTGAGGGCTAGAGTGAGGGTGAGGTTTCGGGTTAGTGTTACGGTGGGGTTTAGGGTTAGGGTGATGGTTAGTGTTATTGTGAGGGTTAGTTTTAGAGTTAGCGTGAGTGTTAGGTTTAGGGTTAGTGTTAGGGTGAGGGTGAGGGTGAGGGTTAGCGTTAGGGTTAGGATGAGGTTTAGGGATAGGCTTAGGGTTAGGGTTAGGTTCAGGGTTAGGTTCAGTGTTTGAGTTAGGTTTAGGGTGAGGCTGAGGGTGAGGTTGAGGGTTAGGATTAATGTTAAGGTTATTCTTAAGATGAGGGTTAGGTTGAGGGTGAGGGTTTGGGTTAGGGTTAGGAGTAGGATTAGGGTTAGGGTTAGGGTGAGTGTGAGGATTAGGGTAAGGGTTAGGCTTAGGGTTAGGGTTAGGATGAGGGTGAGGGTGAGGGTCAGGGTTAGGGTGAGGGTGATATTTAGGGTTAGGATTAGGGTGAGTGTGAGGTTTAGGGTTAGGTTTAGGTTTAGGTTTAGGCTGAGCATGAGGGTGAGGGTTAGGGTTATGGTGAGGTTTAGGGTTAGGGTTATGGGGAGGGTTAGGAGGAGAGTTAGGGTTAAGATTACGGTTAGAGTTAGGGTTAAAGTAAGGCTGAGTGTGAGGCTTAGCGTTAGGATTAGGATAAGGATTAGGGTAAGGGCTAGGTTGAGTGTAAGGGTTAGGGTTAGGGTTAGGTTTAGGCTTAGGGTTACGCTGATGGTGAGGGTTAGGTTGAGGGTTAGGGTTGGGATTAGTGTTAGGGTTAGGGTTAGGGTGAAAATTTGAGGGAGGGTTCGGGTTAGGGAAAGGTTTAGGATTAGTGTTAGTGTGAGGGTGAGTGTGTGTGTTAGCGTTAGGTTTAGGGTTAGGTTTAGGGTTAGGCTGAGGTTGAGGTTGAGGGTGAGGGTTAGGCTTAGGTTGAGGGTAAGGATTAGGGTTAGGGGGAGGGGGAGGTTTAGGGTTAGAGTTAAGGTTAGGGTGAGGCTGAGGGTGAGGGTTAGGGTTAGGGTTAGTGTTAGGGTTAGGGTTAAGGTGAGGGTTAGAGTGAGGGTGAGGGTTAGGCTTAGGGTTAATCTTAGGGTGAGTGTGAGGGTTAGAGTTAGGGTTAGGATTAGACTTAGGCTTAGGCTGAGGGTGAGGGTGAGTTTGAGGGTTAGGGTGAGGGTGAGGGTTAAGTTTAGGTTTTATGTGACAGTTAGGGTTCGGGTTAAATTTAGGGTTAGGGTGAGGGTTAAGGTAAGGGTTACGGTGAGGTTGAGGGTGAGGGTTAGGTTGAGCATTAGGTTTAGGTTTAGGGTTAGGGTGATGGTGAGGGTGAGGGTTAGGGTTAGTGTTAGGTTGAGGGTTAGGATGAGGGTTAGGGTTAGAATTAGGGTTAGGGTGAGGGCTAGGTTGAGGGTGAGGTTTAGGGTTAGGGTTGTGGTGAGGTTTAGGGTTAGCGTTATGGTTAGGTTTAGGGTGAGGGTGAGCTTTAGGGTTAGAGTTAGGGTTAGGTTGAGGCTGATTGTGAGGGTTAGGGTTAGGGTTCCTGTTAGAGTTAGGTTTAGGATGAGGGTTAGTGTGAGGGTGAGGGTTAGGCTTAGGGTTAGGATTAGGATTAGGATAATGGTTAGGGTGATTGTTTGGGTTAGGGTTACGGTTAGGTTTAGGCTTAGGGTTAGGCTGAGGGTGAGGTTCAGGGTAAGGGTGAGGGTTAGGATTAGGGTTAGGGTGAGAGTTAGGGTTAGTGTTAAGTTTAGGGATTGGATGAGCGTTAGAGTTAGGGTTACCTGGAGTTTGAGGGGTAGGGTTAGGTTGAGGGTTAGGGTTAGGTGTAGGGTTAGGGTGTGAATTAGTGTTAGGTTTAGGCTGAGGGTTAAGAGGAGAATTAGGGTTAGGATTAAGGTTAGGGTGAGGTCTAGGTTGAGGGTGAGTGTTAGGGTTAGTGTTACGGTGAGGTTCAGGGTTAGGTTTAGGGTTAGGGTGACGGTTTGGATGAGGGTAAAGGTTATGGTGAGGGTGAGGGTTAGGGTCATGTATAGGATTAGGGTTAGGGTGAGGGTGTGTGTTAGGATTAGTGTTATGGTTAGGGTTAGGTTTAGGTTAAGGGTTAGGATTAGTGTTATTGTTAGGTTTAGAGTTAGGGTTAAAGTGAGGGTGAGTGTGAGGGTTATGGTTAGGGTTAGGGTGAGGTTTAGGGTTAGGGGTAGGACTGGGTTAGGGTGAGGGTGAGGTTATGTTTAGATTTAAGGTTAGGGGGAGGGTTATTTCGTGGGTTAGGGTTAGGGTTTGTGTTAGGGTTAAGGTTAGGGTGAGGGTTAGGTTGAGGTTAAGGGTTAGAGGTAAAGTTAGGTTTAGGATTAGTGTTAGGTTGAGCGTGAGTGTGAGTGTTAGGGTTAGGGTTAGACCTCGGCTTAGGGTTAGGCTGAGGGTGAGTGTGGGCTTGAGGATTATGGTTAGGGTGATGGTTATGTTTAGGGTTAGGGTGAGGGTTAGGATGAGGGTTAGGGTTAGGATTAGGGTTAGGGTGAAGGCTAGGGAGAGGGTGAGGTTTAGGGTAAGGGTTAGGCTTAGGCTTAGGGTTAGGCTGAGCTTGAGGTTGAGGGTGAGGGTTAGGGATAGGGTGATGCTTAGGTTTACGGCTAGGGTTAGGGTTAGGATGAGGTTTAGGGTTAGGTGGAGGGTAAGGGTGAGGATGATGGTAAGGGTAAAAGTGAGGTTTAGGCTGAGGGTGAGGTTTAAGATAAGTGTGTGGGTTAGGGTTAAGTTTAGGGTTATGGTAAGGGTTATGGTGAGGGTTAGATTGAGGATTAGGGTTAGGGTTAGGGTGAGGCTTAGTGTGAGGATGACGGTTTGGGTTAGGGTGAGGGTGAGGGTGAGGTTTAGGGTTAGGGTGAGGTTTAGTGTTTGGGTTAGAGTTAGAGTGAGGGTTAGGTTGAGGGTGAGGTTTAGGGTTAGATTTAGTTTTAGTGTTAGTGTTAGGGTCAGGATGAGGGTTAGCGTTAGGGTTATAGTGTGGGTGAGGTTTAGTGTTAGAATTAGGGTTAGGTTGAGGCTGAGTGTGAGGGTTAGTTTCAGGGTTAGTTTTAGGGTTAGGGTGAGGTTTGGCATGAGGATGAGGTTTAGGGCTAGGGTTAGGGTTAGCATTAGGTTTAGGGTTAGGGTGAGTGTGAGGGTTAGGTTTAGGGTTAGGGTTATCCTTAGGTTTAGGCTGAGGGTGAGGGTGAGGGTTAGGTTTAGGGTGAGCTTAGGGTTAGGGTTAGGGTGAGGTTTAGTGTTAGATTTAGGGTTAGGGTGATGGTGAGATTT
This sequence comes from Dipodomys merriami, assembly GCF_024711535.1. Classification (NCBI taxonomy): domain Eukaryota; kingdom Metazoa; phylum Chordata; class Mammalia; order Rodentia; family Heteromyidae; genus Dipodomys; species Dipodomys merriami. The sequence goes on from NW_027203137.1 coordinate 197,837, forward strand.
ACGGGTAGAGTTAGGTTTAGGGTGAGGGTGAGTGTGATGGTTAGGATTAGGGTTAATGTTAAGCATAGGTTTAGGTTGAGGGTGAGGGTGAGTCTTAGGGTTAAGGTTAGGATGAGGTTTAGGTTTAGGGTTAGGGTTAGAATTAGTGTTAGGGTGAGAGTGAGATTTAGGTTTAGAATTAGGGTTAGGGTTTGGAATAGGGTTAGGTTGAGAGTTAGGTTTAGGGTTAGGCTTAGGCTTAGGCTTAGTCCGAGCATGAGGGTGAGGGTTAGGGTTAGGTTTAGGGTGATGGTTCGGGTTAGGTTTAGTGTTATTGATAGGGTTAGGGTTAGAGTTATGGTGAGGGTGAGGGTGCAGGTGAGGGTTAGGTTTAGGTTTAGGGTGGGGTTTATGGGTAAGGTTAGGGTTAGGGTTAGGGTGAGGGTTAGGGTTAGGATTATGGTTAGGGTGAGGGCTAGGGTGAGGTTGAGGGTTAGGGTTAGGTTTAGGCTTAGGCGTAGGGTTAGTCTGAGGGTGAGGTTGAGGGTGAAGAATAGGGTTAGAGTGATGGTTAGGGTTATGGTTAGGGTGAGGGTAAGGATTAGGGTTAGTATTAGGGTGAGGGTTAGGGTGTGGGTGATGGTAAGCATAAAGGTCAGGATTAGGCTGAGGCTTAGGGTTAAGATAAGGTTGAGGGCAAGTGTTAGGATGAGGGTTAGGTTTAGGGTGATTGTTATGGTTAGGGTGAGGGTAAGAGTTAGGGTTACGGTTATTGTTAGGGTTAGGATTAGGGTTACCCTTACAGTGAGGTTGAGGGTAAGGGTTAGGTTTAGGGTGAGGTTTAGGGTTAGGGTTATTGTTAGTGTTTGAGGTAGGTTTAGGATTAGGGTTAGGGTGAAGGCTAGGGTGAGGGTGAGGGTTAGGGTTAGGGTTAGGATTAGCGTTAGGGTGAGAGTGAGTGTGTGTGTTAGGTTTAGGTTTAGGGTTAGGCTTAGGGTTAGCTAAGGGTGAGGTTGAGGATGAGGGTTAGGGTTAGGGTGAGGGTTAGGGTTAGGGTTAGGTTGAGGGTGAGTGTGTGGGTTAGGGTTAGGTTTAGGGTTAGGCTTAGGGTTAGACTAAGGGTAAGGTTAGGGGTGAGGTTTAGGGTTAGGTTGAGGGTTAGGTTTAGGGTTAGGATGAGGGTTAAGGTTCGGATTAGGGTTAGGGTGAAGGCTAGGGTGTGGGTGAGTTTTAGGGTTAGGGTGAGGGTTAGGGTGAGGGTCAGGTTTAGGGTTAGAGTTAGGGTTAGGGTGAGGTATAGGGTGAGGTTTAAGGTTAGGATTAGTGTTAGGGTTAGGGTGAGGATGAGGGTTAGGGTTAGGATGAGGTTTAGGTTTAGGGTGAGAGTTAGGTTTAGGGTTACGTTGAGGTCAGGGTTAGGGTTAGGTTGAGGGTTAGAATTAGGTTTAGGGTTAGGTTGAGGGTTAGGGTTAGGGTTAGGGCTAGGTTTTGGATGAGGTTTAAGTTTACAATTAGATTTAGGGTGAGTGCTAGGGTGAGGTTGAGGGTTATTGTTAGGGTTATGTTGAGGTTTAGGGTTAGGGTTAGGGTTAGTGTTACGGTGAGGGTGAATGTTCGGTAAGGGTGAGTGTTAGGGTTAGGGTTAGGGTGAGGGTGAGGTTAGGATTAGGGTTAGGGTTGGAGGTACAGTGAGGCTGAGTTTGTGGGTAAGGATTAGGTTTAGGTTGAGGTCTAGGGTTAGGGTTAGGTTTAGGGTGATGGTGACGATTAGGGTTAGATTTAGGGTTAGGGGGAGGTTCAGAGTGAGCATTAGGGTTAGGGTTAGGGTTAGGGTTAGGGTGAGTGTTAGACTGAGGTTTAATTTTAGGGTTAGGGTTAGGTTTAGGATTAGGTTTACAGTGAGGGTGAGTGTGAGGGTTAAGGTTAGGGTTCGGCTTAGGGTTAGGGATAGGCTGAGGATATGGGTGGGGATGAGGATTAGGTTTAGAAAGATGGTTAGGTTTATGGTTAGATTAAGTGTTAGGATGAGGTTTAGGGTTAGGGTGAGGGTGAGGGTTAGGATTAGGCCCAGGCTTAGGCTTAGGTTTAGGCTGAGGCTGAGGGTGAGTGTGAGGTTTAGGGTTAGGGTGATGGTTGGGGTTACCGTTAGGGTGAGGGTTAGGATGAGGATTAGTTTTAGGCTGAGGGTTAGTGTGAGGGTGATGGTAAGGGTAAAGGTGAGTGTTAGACTTAGGGTGAGGTTAACGGTAAGGGTGAGTGTTAGGGTTAGTGTGAGGGTGAGCGTTAGATTGAGGATTACTGTTAGGGTTAGTGTGAGTTTTAGGGTGAGGATGAGGGTTAGGGTTAGGTTGAGGGCTAGGTTGAGGTTGAGGGCTAGGGTTAGAGTGAGGTTTAGGGTTAGGGTGATGGTTAGGGTTAGTGTGAGGGTTAGTGTTAGCGTGAGGGTTAGTGTTAGGGTGAGGGTAAATGTTAGGATGAGGGTTAGGGTTAGGGTGAGGGTTAGGGTTACGGTGAAGTTTATGCTTAGGATGAGGGTTAGGGTTAGGGTTAGGGTTATTGTTAGGGTTAGGGTTAGGGTTATGGTTACGGTGAGGGTGAGGGTGAGGGTTAGGGTTAGGATGAGGTTTAGGTTTAGGGTTAGAGTTAGAATTAGGGTTAGGGTGAGGGTGATGTTTAGGGTTAGTGTTAGGCTTAGGCTTAGGCTTAGGCCGAGCATAAGGGTGATGGTTATGGTTAGGGTTAATGTGGGGTTTAAGGTTAGGTTTAGGGTGAGTGTGAGGTTGAGGGTTACATATAGGGTTAGGGAGAGGTTTAGGGTGAGGTTTAGGGTTAGTGGTAGGGTGAGGGTAAGTGTTAGGGTGAGAGTTAGGAATAGGGTTAAGGTTATTCTTATTGTTAGGTTTAGGGTTGCGGTTACAGTGAGGGTGAGGATGAGGGTTAGGGTTAGGGTTAGAGTGAGGTTTAGGGTTTGGGTTAATGTTAGAGTTGGGTTTAGGGTCAGGGTGAGGTTTAGGTTAGAGTTAGGATTAAGGTGAGGGTTAGGTTGAGGGTTAGGGTTAGTGTTCTTTTTAAGGTTAGGGTTAGGGTGAGAGTTAAGGGGAGGGTTAGAATTAGGGTTAGGGTTAGGATTAGAGTTAGGGTGAGGGTGAGGCTTATGGTTAAAGTGAGAGTTGGATTTAGGATTAGAGTGAGGGTTAGATTGAGGGTTAGGCTTAGGCTTAGGGTTTGGTTATGGGCTATGGTGAGGGTGAGTGTTAGGGTTAGGGTTAGGGTGAGGGTTAGGGTGAGGGTTACTCTTATTTTTAGGGTTAGGGTTAGGGTTAGGATTAGGTTTAATATTAGGCAAGGGGTGAGGGTGAGGTTGAGGGTTAGGGTTAGGGTGAGGATGAAGTTTAGGTTTAGAGTTAGTGTTAGGTTGAGTGTTAGTGTGAGGGTTAGGGTTTGGGTTAGTGTTACGGTTAGGGTTACGGTGAGGGTCAGGGTCAGGGTTAATCTTTGGCTTAGGCTTAGGCTTAGGCCGAGCATGAGGGTGAGGGTGAGGTTTAGGGTTAGGATGAGGGTTAGAGTGAGGGTGAGGGTTAGGGTTAGCATTAGGGTGAGGTTTAGGGTTAGGTTCAGGGTTAGCATTATGGTGAGGCTGAGATATAGTGTTATGGTTAGGTTTAGGGTGAGGGTGAGGGTTAGTATTAGGGATAGGGTTAGAGTTACAGTGAGGGTGAGGGTGATGGTGAGGTTTAGGATCAGGGGGAGGGTGAGGTTTAGGTTTAGGGTTATGGTTAGGGTGAGGGTGTGATTTAGGGTTAGAGATACTGTTAGGGGGAGATTTTGGGTGAGGGTTAGGGTTAGCGTTAGTGTTAGGGTTAGGGTTATGGTGAGGGTTAGGTTGAGGTATAATGCTAGGATTAGTGTTTGTTTTAGGATAAGTTTTACAGTGAGGGTGAGTGTGAGGGTTAGGGTTAGGGTTCGGCTTAGGCTTAGGGTTAGGCTGAGGGTATGGGTGTTGATGAGGATTAGGTTTAGAAAGATGGTTAGGGTTATGGTTAGGTTAAGGGTTAGGATGAGGGTTAGGGTTAGGATTAGGGTTAGGGTGAGGGCTAGGGTGAGGGTTAGGGTTAGGGTTAGGCTTAGGCTTAGGCTTAGGGTTAGGTTGAGGCTGAGGGTGAGGGTGAGGGTTAGGATTAGGGTGATGGTTGGGGTTACCATTAGGGTGAGGGATAGAATGAGGATTAGATTTAGGGTGAGAGTGAGGTTGAGGGTCATAGTAAGGGTAAAGGTGAGGGTTAGGCTGAGCATTCGGGTTAGGGTAACGGTGAGGGTTAGGGTTAGGGTGAGGTTGAGGGTTAGATTGAGGATTAGTGTTATGGTTATTGTGAGTTTTAGTGTGAGGATGAGGGTTAGGGTTTGGTTGAGGGCTAGGTTCAGGTTGAGGTTTAGGGTTAGGGTGAGGTTTTGGGTTATTGTGAGGGTTAGGTTTAGTGTGAGGGTTAGTGTTAGGGTTAGGGTTAGTGTTAGGATGAGGGTAAGTGTTAGGGTGAGGGTTAGGATTAGGGTGAAGGTTATGGTTAGTATGAGGTTTAGGGTTAGTGTTAGTGTTATTGTTAGGTTTAGGGTTAGGGTTACAGTTACGGTGAGGGTGAGGGTGAGGGTGAGGTTTAGGATGAGGCTTAGGTTTAGGGTTAGGTTTAGTGTTAGGGTTAGTTTGAGGGTGAGGTTTAGGTTTAGAGTTAGGTTTTGTGTTAGTGTTGGGGTTATGGTGAGTATTAGTGTTAGGGTTAAGTTTAGGCTTAGGCTTAGGCTGAGCATGAGGGTGAGGTGTAGGGTTAGGGTTAGGGTGGGGTTTAGGGTTAGGGTTAGGGTGAGTGTGAGGGTGAGGTTGAGGGTTAGATATAACTTTAAGGGGGGGGTTAGGGTGAGGGTTATGTTTAGGGTTATTTTTAGGGTTAGGGTGAGGGTCTGGGTTAGGTTGAAGTTTAGGGTTAGGGTTAGGGCTTGGGTTAGTGTGAGGGTTAATGTTAAGGTGAGGGTTAGTGTTAGGGTGAGGGTAAGTAATAGGGTGATGGTTTGGGTTAGGGTGAGGGTTATGGTTAGGTGAGGGTTCGGAATAGGTTTAGGGTTATTGTTAGGGTTAGGTTTACGGTTATGGTTACGGTGAGGGTGAGGATGAGTGTTAGGGTTAGGGTTAGGGTGAGGTTTAGGGTTTGGGTTAGGGTTAGAGTTAGGGTTAGCATGTTGGTGAGGTTTAGGTTTAGAGTTAGGGTTAGGGTGACGGTTAAGTTGAGGGTTAGGGTTAGTGTTCGTGTTAAGGTTAGGGTTAGGGTGAGAGTTAGGGGAAGGGTTATGGTTAGGGTTCGGATTAGTGTTAGGTTGAGGGTGAGTGTGTGTTAGGGATAGGTTTAGGGTTAGGCTTAGCGATAGGCTGAGGTTGAGGTTGAGGTTTAGGGTTAGGATGAGGGTTAGGGTTATGGTTAGGGTGAGGTTTAGTGTTAGTGTTAAGGTTAGAGTTAGTGTTAGGGTGAGGTTGAGGATTAGGGGTAGATTTAGGTTTAGTTTGAGGTTTAGGGTTAGGATTAGGGTTAGGGTGAGGGCTAGGGTGAGGATTATGGTGAGGGTTAGTTTTAGGAATAGTGTTAGGTTTAGGATTAGGTTTAGGTTAGAGTGAGTGTGAAGGTTAGGGTTAAGGTTAGGGTTGGGCTTAGGGTTAGGGTGAGTGTTCGGGTTAGAGTTTAGGTTAGGGTGGGGGTGATGCTGATAATGAGGGTTAGGTTTAGGTTTAGGGATAGGTTTAGTGTTAGGGTTAGTGTTAGGGTTAGAGTTTCGGTGAGGTTAGTCTGAGGGTTCCGGTTAGGCTTAGGGTTAGGCTGAGGCTGAGGGTGGGGGTGAGGATTAGGGTTAAAGTGATGGTTAGGGTTAGGGTTAGTGTTAGGGTTAGGGTTATGGTTAGAGTTATAGTGAGGTTGAGGGTGCCGGTGAGGGTTTGGCTTAGGGTTAGGGTTAGGGTTAGGCTGAGCGTGAGGTTTAGGGTTTGATATAGGCTTAGGGTTAGGGTGAAGTTTAGGGTTAGGGTTAGGGTTAGTGTGAGGGTTAGTGTTAGGGTTAGGGCTAGTTTTTGGGTGAGGGTAAGTGTTAGGGTGAGGTTTTGGGTTAGGGTGAGCATTATGGTTAGGGTGAGGGTTAGGATTAGTGTTAGGGTTATTGTTAGGGTCAGGTTTAGTTTTAGGCTGGGGGGGAAGGTGAGGGTTAGTTTTATGGTGAGGTTTAGGGTTTGGGTTAGGGTTAGAGTAAGGTTTAGGGTGATGGTGAAGTTTAGGGTTAGAGGTAGGGTTAGGGTGAAGGTTAGGTTGAGGGTTAGGGGTAGTGTTAGTGTTAGGGTTAGGGTTAGGGTGAGAATTAGGGGGAGGGTAAGGTTTAGGGTTAGGATTAGGGTAAAGGTGTGGGTGAATATTTGTGTTAGGGTTAGGTTTAGGGTTAGGCTTAGGGTTAGGCTGAGGGTGAGGTTGAGGGTGAGGGTTAGTATTAGGGTGAGGGTTAGGGTTAGGGCTAGGGGAAGGTTAGGATGAGGGTTAGGGTTAGGATTAGGGTTAGGGTGAGTGCTAGGGTGAGGGTGAGGATTAGGGTTAGGGTAGGGGGGAGGTTTAGGTGTAGGGTGAAGGTTAGGGTGAGGGTGGGGTTTAGGGTTACAGTTATGGTTAGGATTAGAGTGAGGGTGAGGGTTAGTGTTAGGGTTAGGGTTCAGGTGAGGGTTAGGGTGAGGGTGAGGGTTAGGTTTAGGGTTAGGATTAAGATTAAGGTTAGGTTAGAGTGAGGTTTAGTGTTAGGATTAGGATTAGGGTGAGGGCTATGGTGAGGGTGAGGTTTAGGGTTAGGGTTTGGGTAATGTTTAGGGTTAGGGTTAGGGTTAGGGTTAGGTTTAGGTTTAGGATTAGTGTTATTGTTAGGGTTCGAGTTAGAGTTAAAGTGAGGCTGAAGGTGAGGGTGAGGTTTAGGGGTAGGTTTAGGGTGAGGGTTAGGATAAGTTTTAGGGTTAGCATGAGGGCTAGGCTGAGGGTTAATGTGAAGGATAAGTTTAGGGATAGGGTTAGGTTTAATATTATGGTTATGGTGAGGGTGAGTGTGAGGGTTAGGTTTAGGGTTAGGGTGAGGGTTAGGGTTAGGGTTTGGGTTAAGGTTTGGGTTAGGGTGAGGGTGAAGCTGAGGATTAGGTTTTGGTTCAGGGTTAGGGTTTGGGTTAGGGTTAGTGTTAAGGTGATGGTTAGGGTTAGGGTTTGGTTTAGGCTTAGGGTTAGGCTGAGGGTGAGGGTTTGGGTGAGGATTAGGGTTTGCCTTAGGGTGAAGGTGAGGGTGAGGATTAGGGTGAGTTTTAGTGTTATGGTTAGGTTTAGAGTTACGGTGAGTTTGTTGGTTAGGGTTAGGTTTAGGTTTAGGGTTATTGTTATGTTTAGGGTTGGAGTTAAGTTGAGAGTAAGGGTGAGGGTGAGGATTCGGTTTAGGGTTAGGGTGAGGTTTAGGTTCAGGGTTAGGGTTAGTGTGAGGGTTAAGGGTAGGTTTAGGGTGAGGTTTAAGATGAGGTTTAGGGTTAGGATTCGGGTCAGTTTGAGGGCTAGGGTGAGGGTTAATGTGAGTGTTAGGTTTAGGGATAGGTTTAGGTTTAGGATTAGGGTTCGGGTGAGGGTGAGTGTGAGGGTTAGGGTTAGGGTTAGGCTTAGGGTTAGGGTGAGGGTTAGGGTTATTGTTTGGGTTACGGTGACATTGAGGTTGAGGATTAGGGTTATGGTTAGGCTAAGGGTTAGTTTTAGGTTTGGGGTTAGGGTTAGTGTTTCGGTTAGGGTTATGGTTAAGGTTAGGGTTTGGGTTACGATGTGGGTTAGGGTTAGTGTTAGGGTTAGGCTAAGGGTTAGGTTGAGAGTGAGGTTGGGGTTGAGGATTAGGTAAGGGTTAGGGTTAGGGTTAGGGTTAGTGTTAGGGTTAGGTTGAGTGTCTGTTTAGGCTTAGGTTTTGGATTAGGATTAGGGTTAGGCTTAGGGTGAGTTTGAGGATTAGGGTTAAGGTTAGGATTAGGCTTAGGCTTGGGCTGAGGCTGAGGGTGATGGTGAGGATTAGGGTTAGGGTGAGGGTTAGGGTTAGGTTTAGGGTGAGCATTAGGGTTCGGGTTAAATTTAGGGTTAGGGTAAGGGTTAGGGTAAGGGTTATGGTGAGGGTGAGGTTTAGAGTTAGTTTGAGAGTTTGGGTTAGGCTTAGGGTGATGGTAAGGATGAGGGTTAGGGTTAGTGATAGGATGAGATTTAGGATGAGGCTTAGGGTTGGGATTATTGTTAGGGTGAGGGCTAGGGGGAGGGTGAGCTTTAGGGTTAGGGTTGTGGTGAGTTTTAGGGTTAGGGTTATGGTTAGGTTTAGGGTGAGGGTGAGGTTTAGGGTTTGAGTTAGTGTTAGGTTGAAGCTGATTTTGAGGGTTAGGGTCAGGGTTAGTGTTAGGTTTAGGGTGAGGGTTAGGAGGAGAATTAGGGTTAAGATTAGGGTTAGGGTGAGGGTTTGGATGAGGGTTAAGGTTATGGTGAGGGTTTGGATGAGGGTTAAGGTTATGGTGAGGGTGAGGGTTAGGGTAATGGTTAGGATTAGGGTTAGGGTGAGGGTGTGTTTTAGGATTAGGGTTAGGGTTAGGCTTAGGGTTAGATTTAGGTTTAGGATTAGTGTTATTGTTAGGGTTAGAGTTAGAGTTAAATTGAGGGTGAGGGTGAGGGTGAGGCTTAGGGTTAGTGTTAGGGTGAGGTTTAGGGTTAGGATTAGGATTAGGGTTAGGGTGAGTGTCAGGTTTATGGTTATATTTAGAGTTGGGGGAGGGTTAGTTCGTGGGTTAGGGTTAGGGTTAGTGTTAGCCTTAAAGTTAGGGTGAGGATTAGGTTGACGTTAAGGGTTAGGGGTAGTTTTAGGTTTATGATTAGCGTTAGGGTGAGGGTGAGGGTTAGGGTTATTTTTAGGCTTAGGTTTTGGGTTACAGTTACGGTGACAATGAGGGTGAGGGTTAAGGTTAGCTATAGAGTTAGGGTTAGGTTGAGGCTTACGTTGAGGGTTAGGGTTAGGGTGAAGGTTAGGGTTAGGGTTTACCTGAGGGTTAGCATAAGTTTTAGGATTAGGATTAGGGTTAGGGTTCGGGCTAGGCTGATGGTTAATGTGAGGGTTAGGTTTAGGGATAGGGTTAGGTTGAGGATTAGGTTTAGGTTGAGTGTGAGTTTGAGGGTTAGATTTAGTGTTTGGGTTAGGGTGAGGGGGAGGCTGAGGATTAGGGTTTGGTTAAGGGTTAGGGTTAGGGTTAGTGTTAGGTTTAAGGTGATGGTTAGGTTTAGGTTTAGGGTTAGGCTTAGGGTTATGCTGAGGGTGAGGGTGTTGGTTAGGGTTAGGGTTTGGGTTAGGGTAAGGGTGAGGCTGAGGATTAGGGTTACTTTTAGGGTTAGGGTTAGGGTTAGGCTTAGGCTTGGGCTTAGGGTTAGCGTGAGGTTTAGGTTTAGATATAGGTTTAGCAGGAGGGCTAGGGTAAGGGTTAGGAATAGGGTTAGTGTTAGGGTTAGGGTGAGGGTGAGGTTTAGGTTGAGGTTTAGGTTTAGGTTTAGGGTTAGGGTTAGTGTGAGGGTTAGTGTTAGTGTTAGGGTTAGTGTTAGGGTGAGGGTAAGTTTAAGGTTGAGGGTTTGGTTTTGACTGAGGGTTATGGTAAGGGTGAGGGTTAGGATTAGCTTTAGGGTTATTGTTAGGGTTAGGTTTAGGGTTACGATTACTGTGAGGGTGAGTGTGAGTTTTGGGGTTAGGGTTAGGGTGAGGTTTAGTGTTTGGGTTAGGGTTAGAGTGAGGGTTAGGGTGAGGGTGAGATTTAGGGATAGAGTTGGGGTTAGGGTGAGGTTAGGTTGAGGTTTAGGGTTAGGGTTAGTGTTAGGGTTAGGGTGAGAGTTGGGGGGATTAGGGTTAGGATTATGTTTAGGGTTAGCATTAGGGTTAGGGTGTGGGTGCGGTTCAGTGTTAGAATCAGGGTTAGGGTGAGGCTGAGTGTGAGGGTTAGTTTTAGGTTTATGTTAGGGTTACTGTGAGTGTTAGGGTGAGGATGAGGGATAGGGCTAGGGTTAGGATTAGGATTAGGGTTAGGGTTAGGATGAGTGTGAGTGTTAGGGTTAGGGTTAGGCTTAGCCTTAGGTTTAGGCTGAGCGTGAGGGTGAGGGTGAGGGTTATGTTTAGTGTGAGGGTTAGCTTTAGGGTTAGGATGAGGTTTAGTGTTAGGTTTAGGGTTAGGGTGAGGGTGAGGTTTAGCGGTAGAGTTAGGTTTAGGGTGAGGGTGAGTGTGAGCGTTAGGGTTAGGGTTAATGTTAGGCTTAGGTTTCGGCTGAGGCTGAGGATGAGTGTTAGGTTAGGGTTAGGAGGAGGTTTAGGTTTAGGGTTAGGTTTAGAATTAGTGTTAGGGTGAGAGTGAGGTTTAGGTTTAGAGTTAGGGTTAGTGTAAGGTTGAGGGTTAGGGTGAGGGTTAGGGTTAGGCTTAGGCTTAGTCTTAGGTTTAGTCTGAGCATGAGGGTGAGGGTTAGGGTTAAGTTAGGGTGATGGTTCGGGTTAGGGTTAGTGTTATTGATAGGGTTAGGGTTAGAGTTACGGTGAGGATGAGGGTGTGGGTGAGGGTTAGGTTTAGGGTTAGGGTGAGGGTTAGAGTTAGGACTATGGTTAGGGTGAGGGCTAGGGTGAGGTTGAGGTTTAGCTTTAGGTTTAGGCTTATTCTTAGGGTTAGTCTGAGGGTGAGGTTGAGGGTCAGGGATAGGGTTAGGGTGATGGTTAGGGTTAAGATTAGGGTGAGGGTTAGGATGAGGGTTAGAGTTAGGGTGAGGGTTAGCGTAAGGTGATGGTAAGTGTAAAGGTGATGATTAGGCTGAGGCCGAGGTTTAAGTTAAGGGTAAGTGTTAGCTTTAGGGTGAGGGTTAGTGTAAGGGTTACAGTTATTGTTACGGTTAGGGTTAGGGTTACCCTTACAGTGAGGGTGAGAGTTAGGGTTAGGTTTAGTGTGAGGTTTAGGGTTAGGGTTATGGTTAGAGTTTGGGTTAGGTTTAGGATTAGTGTTAGGGTGAAGGCTAGGGTGAGGGTGAGTTTTAGGGTTAGGGTTAGGGTTAGGATTAGGATTAGGGTTATGGTGAGGGTGAGTGTGTGGGTTAGGGTTAGGGTTAGGGTTGTGTTAGGCTCAGGGTGAGGTTGAGGGTGAGGGTTAGGGTTAGGGTGAGGGTTAGGGTTAGGGTTAGGTTGAGGGTGAGTGTGTGGGTTAGGGTGAGGTTTAGGATTAGGCTTAGGGTTAGGCTAAGTGTGAAGTTAAGAGTGAGGGTTAGAGTTAGGTGAGGGTTAGGTTTAAAGTTAGGCTGTGGGTTAGGATGAGGGTTAATGTTAGGATTATGGTCAGGGTGAAAACTAGGGTTAGGTTTAGGCGTAGGTTTAGGGTGAGGGTTAGGGTTATTGTTTGGGTTAGGGTGACAATGAGGGTGAGGATTAGGGTTAGGGTTAGGGAAATGGTTAGGCTTAAGTTTGGGGTTAGGTTTAGTATTTCGATTTGGGTTAGGTTTATGGTTAGGGATTGGGTCACGGTGAGTGTTAGGGTTAGTGTTATGGTTAGGGTTAGGGTTAGGCTGAGGGTGAGGCTGGGGGTGAGTTTTAGGTAAGGGTTAGGGTTAGGGTTAGGGTTAGAATTATGGTTAGGGTTATTGTTAGTGTTATGGTATGGTTAGGGTTAAGTTTGCGGGAAGTGTGAGGCTCAGGGTTTGGGTTATCGTTATGGTTAGGGTTAGGGTTAGGTTTAGGATTATTGTGAGTCTTATTTTTAAGGTTTGGTTTAGAGTTACAGTGAGGTTGAGGTTGAGGGTGAGGGTGAGGGTGAGGGTAGGGTGAGGTTTATGGTGAGGTTTATGGTTAGAGTTAGGGTAGGGTGAGGGTAAGTTTTAGGGTTAGAGTTAGGGGTAGGTGGAGGGTTAGGGTGAGGGTTAGTGTTAGGTTTAGTATTAGGGTTTGGGTGAAGGTGAGGGTTAGGTTGATGTTTAGGGATAGGGTTAGTGTTAGGGTGAGCGTTAGGGTTAGAGTTAGTGTTATTGTTAGTGTTAGGGTTAGAGTTACAGTGAGGGTGAGGGGGAGGGGGAGGGTTAGTGTTAGGTTTAGGGTGATGTTTAGGGTTAGGGTTAGGATTAGGGTTAGGGTGAGGGTGAGGTTTAGGCTTAGATTTAGGGTTAGGGGGAGGGTTAATTCATTTTTTAGGGTTAGGGTTAGTGTTAGGGTTAAGGTTAGGGTGAGGGTTAGGTTGAGGTTAAGGATTAGGTTTAGGGTTAGGGTTAGGATTACGGTTAGGGTGAGGTTGAGTGTGAGGGTTAGGCTTAGGCTTAGGCTTAGGATTAGGCTGAGGGTGAGGTTGATGGTAAAGTTTAAGGTTAGGGTGATATTTTGGTTTACGGTTAGGGTGAGGGTTAGGATGAAGTTTAGGTTTGGGGGAGGGTTAGGGTGAGGATGATGGTAAGTGTAAAAGTGTGGTTTAGGCTGAGGCTGAGGGTTAAAATAAGGGTGAGTGTTAGGGTTTGGTTTAGGGTTATGGTAAGATTGAGGGTTATGGTTATGGTGAGGGTTAGATTGAGGATTAGGGTTAGGGTTAGTGTGAGGTTTAGGGTGAGGATGAGGGTTAGGGTTAGGGTGAGCATGAAGGTTAGAATTAGGGTTAGGGTGAGGGCTAGGGTGAGAGTGAGGGTTAGGGTTAGTGTTAGGATTAGGGTAAGGGTTAGGATGAGGTTGAGGGTTAGAGTTAGTTTGTGGGTGAGTGTTAGGTTTAGGGTTAGTGTTAGGGTGAGCGGAAGTGTTATGTTGAGAGTTATGGTTATGGTGAGGGTTATGGTTAGGGTGAGGTTTAGGTTTAGGGCTAGGGTGAAGGTGAGGGTGAGGTTTAGGTTTAGATTTAGGGTTGGGGGAGGGTTAGGGTGAGGTTTAGTGTTAGGGTTAGTGTTAGGGTGAGGGTGAGGTTTAGGTTGAGTTTTAGGGTTAGGGTTATGGTTAGGGTTAGTGTGAGGTTTAGTGTTAGGGTTAGTGTTAGGGTGAGGGTAAGTGTTAGGGTGAGGTTTTGGGTTAGGGTGAGGGTTATGGTTAGGGTGAGGTTTAGGATTAGGGTTAGAATTATTGTTAGGGTTAGGTTTAGGTTTTCTGTTATGGTGAGGGTGAGGGTTAAGTTTAGGGTTAGGTTGAGGTTTAGTGTTTGGGTTAGGTTTATTGTTAGGTTTAGGCTGAGGGTGAGGTTTAGTGTAAGAGATAGGGTTAGAATGAGGGTTAGGTTGAAGGTTAGGGTTAGGGTTAGTGTTAGGGTTAGGGATAGGGTGAGATTTAGGGGGAGCGTTTGGGTTAGGGATAGGTTTAGGATTAGGGTTAGGGTGAGCGTGAGTGTGTGTTTTAGGGTTAGGTTTAGGGTTAGGTTAAGGGTTAGGCTGAGGGTGAGGTTGAGGGTGAGGTTTAGGGTTAGGGTGAGAGTTAAAGTTAGGGTTAGGGGGAGGGTTAGGATGAGGGTTAGGGTTAAGATTAGGGTTAGGGTGAGGGCTAGGGTTAGGGTGAGTTTTAGGATTAGGTTTAGGGTGAGGTTTAGGGTTAGGTTTAGGGTTAGGGTTAGGGTGAGGTTGAGATTTAGGGTTAGAGTTCGGGTTAGGATGAGGCTGAGGGTGAGGGTTAGGGTTAGGGTTAAGGTGAGAGTTAGGGTGAGGGTGAGGCTTAGGGTTAGGTTTAGGATTAGGATTAGGCTTAACGTTAGGCTGAGTGTAAGGGTTAGGGTTACAGTTACTGTTAGACTTATTCTTAGGCTGAGGGTGAGGTTGAAGTTGAGGGTTAGGGTTAGGTTGAGGGTTAGGGTTAGGGTTAGTGTGAGAGATAGGGTTCAGTTAAAGTTTAGGGTCAGGGTGAGTTTTAAGGTAAGGTTTACCCTGAGGGTGAGGGTTAGGCTTAGGTTTATTGTTAGGGTGAGGGTTAGGATGAGGGTTAAGGTTAGGATTAGGGTTAGGGTAAGTGCTAGGGTGAGGGTGAGGTTTAGGGTTAGGGTTACGGTGAGGTTTTGCTTAGGTTTAGGGTTAGTGTTACTGTGAGGTTGAGGTTTAGGGTTAGAGTTAGTGTTAGGGTGAGGCTGTTTGTGAGGGTCAGGGTTAGGGTTAGTGTTAGATTTAGGGTTAGGGTGAGAGTGAGGGTTAAGCTTAGGGTTAGGATTAAGATTAGGGTCAGGTTTTGGTTGAGTGTGAGGCTTAGGGTTATGGTTAGGCTTAGGGTTATGCTGAGGGTGAGAGTGAAGGTTAGGGTTAGGATGTGTGTTAGGGTTAGGTTTAGGGTGAGTGATAGGGTTCGGGTTAAGTTTAGGGTTAGCGTGATGGTTATTTTAGGGTTACCGTGAACATGAGGGTTAGGGTTAGGTTGAGGGTTTGAGTTAGGTTTAGGGTTAGGGTGAGGGTGAGGGTTAGGATGAGGATTAAGGTTAAGGTGAGGGCTAGGGTGAGGGTGAGGTTTAGGGTTAGTGTTAGGGTGAGGTTAAATGTTAGGGTTAGGGTAAGGGTTAGGGTTTGGATGAGGTTTAGTGTTACAGTGAGGGTGAGGGTTAGGGTTCCGGTGATGGTTAGGGTTAGGATTATGGTTAGGGTGAGGGTGAGTGTTAGAAATAGGGTTAGGGTTAGGGTTAGCATTAGGTTTAGGATTAGGTTTAGTGTTATTGTTAGGGTTATGGATAGAGTTACGCTGAGGGTAAGAATGAGGGTTAGGGTTAGGGTTAGGGTTAGGGAGAGGGTTAGGGTTAGGGTTAGGATTAGGGTTAGGGTGAGGGTGAGGCTTAGGTTTAGATTTAGGGTTAGGGGGAGGGTTAGTTCCTGGAAGGGTTAGTGTTAGGGTTAAGGTTAGGGTGAGGGTTCAGTTGAGGTTAAGGGTTAGGGTTAGGTTTAGGATTAGGGTTAGGGTGAGAGTTTAGGGGCGGGTTAGGTTTAGGGATAGGGATAGGATTAGGGTTAGGGTGAGGGTGAGTGTTTGTGTTAGGGTTAGGTTTAGGATTAGGCTTACGGTTAGGCTGAGGTTGAGGTTGAGGGTGAGGTTTAGGGTTAAGGTTAGGTTTAGGGTTAACGTTAGGGTGAGGGTGAGGTTTAGGGTTAGAGTTATGGTTAGGTTGAGGGTGATTGTGAGCGTTGGGCTTAGGGTTAGTCTTAGAGTTAGGGATAGGGTGTGGGTTAGTGTGTGGGTGAGGGTTAGGCTTAGGTTTAAGATTAGGTTTAGGGTTAAGCTTAGGGTAAGTGTGAGGGTTAGGGTTAGGATTAGGCTTAGGCTTAGGCTGAAGGTGAGCGTTAGGGTGAGGGTTAGGGTTAGGGTGAGGGTTAGGTTTAGGGTTAGGGTGAGAGTTAGGGTTCGGGTTAAATTTAGGGTTAGGGTGAGGGTTAGGTTAAAGGTTACGGTGAGGGTTAGAGGGTTAGAGTTAGGTTGAGCTTTAGGGTTAGGGTTAGGGATACGGTGATAGTGAGGGTGAGGGTTAGGGTTAGTGTTATGGTGAGTGTTAGGATGAGGGTTAGGGTTAGGATTAGGGTTAGGGTGAGGGCTAGGTAGAGGGTGAGGTTTAGGGTTAGGGTTGTTGTGAGTTTTAAGATTAGGGTTATGCTTAGGTTTAGGGTGAGGGTGAGGTTTAGGGTTAGATTTAGGGTAAGGTTAAGGCTGATTGTGAGGGTTATGGGTAGGGTTAGTGTTAGAGTTAGGGTTAGGGTGAGGATTAGGGTGAGGGTGAGGGTTAGGCATAGGGTAAGGATTAGGATTAGGGTAAGGGTTAGGACAAATGTGAGGGTTAGGGTTAGTTTTAGGCTTAGGGTTAGGCTGAGGATGAGTTTGAGGTTTAGAGTTAGGGTTAGGGTGAGGCTGAGGGTGAGGGTTATGGTTAGGTTTAGTGTTAGGTTAGGGTTAGGGGGAGGGTTAGGATTAGTTGTAGGGTTACGATTAGGGTTATGGTGAGGGCTAGGCTGAGGGTTAATATGAGGGTTAGCTTTAGGGGTAGGGGTAGGTTTAGGATTAGGGTTAGGGTGAGGGTGTGTGTGAGGGTTAGGGTTAGCGTTAGGCTTTGGTTTACGGTGAGGGTTAGGGTTAGGGTTTGGTTTAGGGTGAGGGTGAGGCTGAGGATTAGGTTTAGGTTTAGTGTTAAGGTTAGGGATAGGGTTAGGGTTAATGTGATGGTTAGGGTTAGGGTTAGGGTTAAGCTTAGGTTTAGGCTGAGCTTGAGTGTGTGGTTTGGGGATAGGCTTACGGTTAGGGTTAGGGTTAGGGTTAGGTTTAGTTTTAGGCTTAGGCTTAGGGTTAGGGTTAGCGTGAGGTTTAGGGTTAGATATAGGGTTAGGGGGAGTGTTAGGTTAAGGGATAGGAATATGGCTAGTTTTAGGTTTAGGGTGGGGGTGAGGGTTAGATGAGGTTTATGGTTAGAGTTAGGGTTAGGGTTAGTGGGAGGGTAAGTGCTAGGGTTAGAGTTAGTGTTAGGGAGAGGGTAAGTGTTGGGGTGAGGGTTTGGGTTAGGGTGACGGTTATGGTTAGGGTGAGGGTTAGGATTAGCTTTAGGGTTATTGTTAGGGTCAGGATTAGGGTTACGGTTACTGTGAGGGTGAGTGTGAGGGTTAGGGTTCGTGTTAGGGTGAGGTTTAGTGTTCGGGTTAGTGTTAGAGTGAGGGTTAGGGTGAGGTTGAGGTTTCCGTTAGAGTTGGGGTTAGGGTGAGTTAAGGGGAGGGTTAGGGTTAGGGTTTGTGTTAAGGTTAGGTTAGGGTAAGAGTTAAGGGGAGGGTTAGGGTTAGGGTTAGGGTTAGGATTAGTGTTAGGGTGAGGGTGAGTGTGTGTTAGGGATAAGTTTATGGTGAGGCTTAGGGTTAGGCTGAGGCTAAGGGTGAGGTTGAGGTTTAGGGTTAGAATGAGGGTTAGGGTTAGGGTTAGGGTGAGGTTTAGTGTTAGGGTTAGGTTTAGAGTTAGGGTTAGGTTGAGGGTGAGGTTTAGGGGTAGAGTTAGGGTCAGGGTGAGAGTTAGGGTTAGGTTTAGGGTTAGGTTTAGGTTTAGGGTTGAGTTGACGGTAAGGGTAAACATAAGGGTTAGGCTGAGGGTGAGAGTTATGGTAATGTTGAAGGTTAGGTTTAGAGTAAGTTTTAGGGTTAGGGGTATGTTGAGGGTGAGTGTTAGATTAAGGAATAATGTTAGGGTTAGGGTGAGGTTTAGAGTGAGGATGAAGGTTAGGGTTAGGTTGAGGGCTGGGGTGAAGGTGAGGGTTAGGGTTAGGGTTAGGCTGAGGATGAGGGTGGGGTTGAGGATTACGGTTAGTTTTAGGGTTAGGGTTATTTTTAGTGTTATGGTTAGGGTTAAGTTTGAGGTTAGGGTGAGGTTGAGGGTGGGGTGAGGATTACGGTTAGAGTGATGATTAGGGTTAGGGTTAGTGTTATTGTTAGGGTTAGGGTTAGAGTTAAGGTGAGGTTGAGGGTGCAGGTGAAGATTAGGGTTAGGGTTACGGAGGGGTTTAGGGTTAGGGAGAGGGTTAGGGTGAGGGTGAGTTTTACAGTTAGATATAGGGTTAGGGGGAGAGTGACGGTGAGGTTTAGGGTTGTGGTTAGTGTTAGGGTTAGGGTGAGGTTGAGGGTTACGTTGAAGTTTAGGGTTAGGGTTAGGGTTAGGGTTAGTGTGAGGGTTAGTTTTAGGGTTACGGTTAGTGTTAGTGTGAGGGTAAGGTTTAGGTGAGGATTTGGGTTAGAGTTAGGATTATGGTTAGAGTGAGGGTTAGGATTATGGTTAGGGTTAGGTTTAGGGTTAGGTTTAGGGTTAAGGTTAAGGTGAGGGTGAGGGTGAGGGTTAGGTTTAGGGTTAGGGTGAGGTTTAGGGTTTCAGTTAGGGTTAGATTTAGGTCTAGGTTGAGGGTGAGATTTAGGATTAGGTTTAGTGTTAGTGTGAGGGTTAGGTTGAGGGTTAGGGTTAGGGTTATTTTTAGGTTTATGTTTAGGGTGATACTTAGGGGGAGGCTTAGGTTTAGGGTTAGGTTTAGGGTTAGGATTAGGGTAAACCTGAAGGTGATTGTTTGTGTGTTAGGGGTAGGCTTACAGTTAGGCTGAGGGTGAGGTTTAGGGTGAGGGATAGGATTAGGGTGAGGGTTAGTGTTAGGGTTAGGGGGAGGGTTAGAATGAGGGTTAGGATTAGGATTAGGGTTAGGGTGAGGGCTAGGTTGAGGGTGAGGTTTAGTGTTAGGTTTAGGATGAGGTTTAGGGTTAGGGTTAGGGTTAGGATGAGGGTGAGGTTTAGGGTTAGAGTTATGATTAGGATGAGGCTGAGGGTGAGGGTTAGTGTTAGGGTTAGTGTTAGGGTTAGGGTTAAGGTGAGGGTTAGGGTGAGGTTGAGGTTTAGGGTTAGGGTTAGGGTTAGGGTGAGGGTTAGGATTAGGGTGAGGGTTAGAGTTATTGTGAGGGTGAGTGTTAGGTTTAGGGTTAGTGTTAGGGTGAGGGGAAGTGTTATGTTGAGGGTTAGGTTTAGGGTGAGGTTTATGGTTAGGGTGACGGTGAGGTTGAGGTTTAGTGTTAGATTTAGCGTTAGAGGGAGGGTTAGGGTGAGGTTTAGTGTTAGTGTTAGTGTTAGGGTTAGGGTGAGGGTTAGGTTTAGGTTGAGGTTTAGGTTTAGGGTTAGGGTTAGCGTTAGTGTGAGTGTTAGTGTTAGGGTTAGGGTTAGTGTTAGGGAGAGTGTGTGTGTTAGGGTTAGGGTTTGGGTTAGGGTGATGGATTTGGTTAGGGTGAGGGTTAGGATTATTGTTAGGGTTAGGTTTAGGATTTTGGTTAGCATGAGGGTGAGGGTGAGGATTCGGGTGAGGTTTAGTGTTTGGTTTAGCGTTAGTGTTAGGTTTAGGCTGAGGGTGAGGTTTAGGGTTAGAGTTAGGGTTAGAGTGAGAGTTAGGTTGAGGGTTAGGGTTAGGGATAGTGTTGGGGTTAGGTTTACAGTGAGATTTAGGGGGAGCGTTAGGATTAGGGATAGGGTTAGGATTAGGGTTAGGGTGAGGGTGAGTGTGTGTGTTAGGGTTAGGTTTAGGTTTAGGCTTAGGGTTAGACTGAGGGTGAGGGTGAGGGTGAGGGTTAGGGTTAGGGTGAGGGTTAAGTTTAGGGTTAGTGGGAATTTTAAGATGAGGATTAGGGTTAGAATTAGAGTTAGGGTGAGGTCTAGGTTGAGGTTGAGTTTTAGTGTTAGGGTTAGGGTGAGGTTTAAGGTAAGGGTTAGGGTTGAGGTTAGGGTGAGGGTAAGATTTATTGTTAGATTTAGGTTTAGGATGAGGCTGTGGGTGAGCGCTAGGGTTAAGTTTAGGGTTAGGGTTAGGTTTCAGGTTATGGTTAGGGTGAGGGTGAGGGTTAGTGTTAGGTTTAGGATTATGTTTTGGGTTAAGTTTCGGCTGAGTGTAAGGGTTAGGGGTACAGTTAGGGATAGGCTTAGCCTTAGCCTGAGGGTGAGGGTGAGGGAGAGGGTTAGGGTTAGGATGAGTGTTAGGTTTAGGGTTAGGTTGAGAGTTAGGGTTCGGGTTAAATTTAGGGTTAGGGTGAGCGTTAGGGTAAGGTTAACGATTAGGGTGAGGTTTAGGTTTAGGTTTACTGTTAGGGTGAGTGTTACGTTTAGGATTAGTGTTAGGGTGAGGGCTAGAGTGAGGGTGATATTTAGGGTTAGGTTTAGGGTGAGGTTTAGCTTAGAGTTAGGGTTAGTTTTAGGGTGAAGGTGAGGTTTAGGGTTAGATTTAAGGTTAGGTTGAGGCTGATTGTGAGGGTTATGGTTAGTGTTAGTGTTAGAGTTAGGGTTAGGTTGATGGTTAGGGTGAGTTTGACTGTTAGGCTTAGGGTTAGGATTAGGATTAGGGTAAGTTTTGGGGTGAATGTGAGGATTAGGGTTATGGTTAGGCTTAGGGTTATGCTGAGGGTGAGAGTGAGGTTTAGGGTTAGAGTGAGTGTTAGGGTTCGGTTTAGGGTGAGAGTTATGGTTCGGGTTAAGTTTAGGGTTAGCGTGAGGGTTAGGGTTAGGGTTATGGTGAGCGTGAAGGTTAGGGTTAGGTTGAGGGTTAGAGTTAGGTTTAGGTTTAGGGTTAGGGTTAGGGTTAGGGTTAGGGTGAGCGTTACGATGAGGATTAGATTTAGGATTAGGGTTAGGGTGAGGGCCAGGGTGAGGGTGAATGTTAGGGTTAGTGTTAGGGTGAGGTTTAGGGTTAGGTTTAGGGTAAGGGTGAGGGTTTGGATGAGGGTTAGTGCTACAGTGAGGGTGAGGGTTAGGGTTTGGGTGGGGGTTAGGGTTAGGATTAGTGTTAGTGTGAGGGTGAGTGTTAGGATTAGGGTTAGGGTTAGGGTTAGGTTTAGGGTTAGGATTAGTGTTATTGTTAGGGTTATGGTTAGAGTTACTCTGAGGGTAAGGATGAGGGTGAAGGTTATGGTTAGGTTCAGGGTGAGGATTAGGGTTAGGTTTAGGATTAGGGATAGGTTCAATGTGAGGTTTAAGATTAGATTTAGGGTTAGGGGGAAGGTTTGTTCGTGGGTAAGGGTTAGGGTTAGGGTTAGGATTAGGTTTAAGGTGAGGGTGAGTGTTAGGGTTAGGGCTAGGGTTAGGCTTAGGATTAAGGTTAGGCTAAGGGTGAGGGTGGGGGTGAGGATTAGATTTAGGGTGTTGGTTAGTGTTAGGGTTAGGGTGAGGTTTAGGGTTTGGGTTAGTGTTAGCGTTAGGTTTAGGGTGAGGGTGAGGTTTCGGGTTAGAGTTATGGTAAGGGTGAGGTTTAGGTTGAGGGTTTGGGTTAGGATTATTGTTATTTTTAGGGTTAGGGTGAGATTTTGTTGGAGGGTTAGGGTTAGGGATAGGGTTAGGATTAGGGTTAGGGTGAGGGTGAGTGTGTGTGTTAGGGTTTGTTTTAGGGTTAGGCTTAGGGTTAGGCTGAGGTTGAGGGTGAGGGTGAGGGTTAGGATTAGCATAAGGGTAGGTTTTAGGGTTAGGGTGAGAGTTAGGGTTCGGGTTAAATTTAGGGTTAGGGTGAGGGTTAGCGTACGGGTTATGTGAGGGTGAGGGTTAAGGTTAGGTTAGGGTTAGGGTTAGGGTTAGGGTTAGGATTAGGTTTAGGTTGAGGGCTAGGGTGAGGGTGAGGTTTTGGGTTAGGGTTGTGTTGAGGTTTAGGGTTAGGTTTATGGTTAGGTTTAGCGTGAGGGTGATGGTTAGGGTTCGTTTTAGGGTTAGGGTGAAGCTGATTGTGAGGGTTAGGGTTAGGGATAGTGTTAGATTTAGGGTTAGTGTAAGGGTTAGGGTGAGTGTGAGGGTTAGGCTTAGGGTTAGGATTAGTATTAGGGTAAGGTTTAGGGTGAGGGTTAGGGTTAGGGTTAGGCTTAGGTCTAATGTTAGGGTTAGGGTTAAGGTGATTTTTAGGGTTAGGATTCGGGTGAGAGTTAGGGTTAGGGTTCGGGTTCGGGTTAGGATTAGGGTGAGTGTTAGGGTTAGGTTTAGGCTTAGGATTAGGATTGGTCTGAGGGTGAGGTTGAGAGTGAGGGATAGGGTTAGGTTGATGGTTAGGGTTAAGCTTAGGGTGAGGATTAGGATGAGGGTTAGGGTTAGGGTGAGGTTTAGCGTGATGGTGATGGTAAGTGGAAAGGTGAAGATTAGGCTGAGGCTGAGAGTTAAGAAAAGGGTAAGGGTGAAGGTTAGGGTGAGGGTTAGGGCAAGGGTTATGGTTTGGGTTAGGGTGAGGGTGAGGGTTAGATTGAGAATTAAGGTTAGGTTAGTGTGAGGGTTAGGGTGAGGGTTAGGGTTACAATTAGGGTTAGCTTGAGGGCTAGGGTGAGGGTGAGGGTTAGGATTAGGGTTAGTGTGAGGTTTAGGGTTAAGTTGAGTGTTAAGATTAGTGTGAGGGTTAGTGTTAGGGTTAGGCTTACTGTAAGGGTGAGGGTAAGTGTTAGGGTGAGGGTTAGGGTTAGGGTGAGTGTTATGGTTAGGGTGAGGGTTAGAGTTAGTTTTAGGGTTATTGTTAGTGTTAGGGTTAGGTTTACCCTTACAGTGAGCGTGAGGGTTAGGTTTAGGTTTAGGGTGAGGTTTAGGGTTAGGGGTATGGTTAGAGTTTGGGTTAGGGTTAGGATTAGGGTTAAGGTGAAGGCTAGGGTGGGGGTGAGGGTTAGGGTTAGGTTTATGGTTAGGGTTAGGATTAGGTTTAGGCTGAGGGTGTTTGTGGGTTAGGGTTAGGTTTAGGGTTAGTCTTAGGGTTAGGCTAAGGGTGAGGTTGAGGGTGAGGGTTACGGTTAGGTTGAGGGTTAGGGTAATGGTTAGGTTAGGGTGAGTGGGTGGGTTAGGATTAGGTTTAGGGTTAGGCTTAGGGTAGGCTAACGGTGAGGTTAAGGGTGAGGGTTAGGATTAGGGTGAGGGTTAGGTTTAGGGTTAGGGTGAGTGTTAGGATGAGGGTTAAATTTAGCATTAGGGTTAGAGTGAGGGCTAGGGTGAGGGTGAGGTTTAGGGTTAGGTTTAGGGTTAGAGTGAGGATGAGTTTTAGGTTTAGAATTAGGTTTAGGGTGAGGGAAACAGTTTAGTTTTAGGGTTAGGTTTAGTGTTAGGGTTAGGGTTAGGGTGAGGGTTAGGGTTATGATGAGGGTTAGGTTTAGGGTGAGGGTTAGGTTTAGGGTTAGGGTAGGGTCAGGTTTAGGGT
Organism: Dipodomys merriami; assembly: GCF_024711535.1. Classification (NCBI taxonomy): domain Eukaryota; kingdom Metazoa; phylum Chordata; class Mammalia; order Rodentia; family Heteromyidae; genus Dipodomys; species Dipodomys merriami. The sequence goes on from NW_027203137.1 coordinate 220,491, forward strand.
TAAGGTTGAGGGTTAGAATTAGGTTTACGGTTAGGTTGATGGTTAGGGTTAGGGTTAGGGTTAGGGTTTGGATGAGGTTTAGGGTTACAATTAGGTTTATGGTGAGGGCTAGGGTGAGAGTGACGGTTATTGTTAGGGTTAGGGTGAGAGTGACGGTTATTGTTAGGGTTAGGGTGAGGTTTAGGGTTAGGGTTAGGATTACGGTGAGGGTGAGGGTTAGGTTTAGGGTGAGGTTCAGTGTTAGGATTAGGGTTAGGGTTAGAGTTACAGTGAGGGTGAGGGTGAGGGTGAGGGTTAGGATCAGGTTTAGGGTGAGGTTTAGGTTTAGGGTTATGGTTAGGATGAGGGTGAGGTTTAGGGTTAGAGTTAGGGTTATGGGGAGGGATAGGGTGAGCATTAGGGTTAGGGTTAGGGTTAGGGTTGGGGTTAGGGTGAGGGTTAGGTTGAGGATTAATGTTAGGGTTAGGGTTACATTTAGGTTTAGGTTTACGGTAAGGGTGAGTGTGAGGGTTAGGGATAGGGTTCGGCTTAGGCTTAGGGTTATGCTGAGGTTATGGGTGTATATGAGGATTAGGTTTAGCAAGATGGTTAGGTTTATGGTTAAGTTAAGGGTTAGGATTAGGCTTAGGGTTAGGATTAGGGTTAGAGTGAGGGCTAGGGTGAGGGTGAGGGTTAGGGTTAGTGTTAGGGTGAGGTTTAGGGTTAGGGTTAGGGTGAGGGTGAGTGTTAGGATGAAGGTTAATGTTAGAGTTAGGGTTACATTTGTGATTAGGGTTACGTTTAGGATTAGTTTTAAGGTAAGGGTGAGTGTGAGGGTTAGGGTTAGTGTTCAGCGTAGGCTTAGGATTATGCTGAGGGTATGGGTGTATATGAGGATTAGGTTTAGAAAGATGGTTAGGTTTATGGTTAAGTTAAGGGTTAGGATGAGGCTTAGGGTTAGGATTAGGGTTAGGGTTAGGGTTAGGTTGAGGGTGAGGGTTAGGGTTAGGTTTAGGCTTAGGCTTAGTGTTAAGCTGAGGCTAAGGTTGAGGGTGAGGTTTAGGGTTAGGTTGATGGTTGGAGTTACTGTTAGGGTGAGGGTCAGGATAAGGATTAGTGTTAGGGTGAGAGTTAGGGTGAGGGTGACAGTAAGGGTAAATGTGAGGATTAGGCTGAGGGTGAGGGTTAGGGTAAGGGTGAGGGTTAGGGTTAGGGTGAGGGTGAGAGTTAGATTGAGGATTAGTGTTATGGTTAGTGTGAGGTTTAGGGTGAGGACGAGGGTTAGGGTTAGGGTGAGATTTAGGGTTAGGGTGATGGTTAGGTTTAGTGTGAGGGTTAGTGTTAGGGTTAGCATTAGTGTTAGGGTGAAGGTTAGGGTTAGGGTGAAGGTTATGTTTAGGATGAGGGTTAGGGTTAGGGATAGGGTTATTGTTAGTGTTAGTGTTAGGGTTACGGTTACAGTGAGGGTGAGGGTGAGGGTGAGGGTTAGGGTTAGGATGAGGTTTAGGTTTAGGGTTGGGGTTAGAGTTAGGGTTAGGGTGAGTGTGAGGTTTAGGGTTAAAGTTAGTTTTAGTGTTATTGTTGGGGTTAGGGTGAGGTTTAGGGTTAGTTTTTGGCTTAGGCTTAGGCTTAGGACAAGCATGAGTGTGAGGGTTAGGGTTAGAGTGAGGGTTAGGGTTAGGGTGAAGGTTAGTGTTATTGTTAGGGTTAGTGTTAGGGTGAGGGTAAGTGTTAGGGTGAGTTTTAGGGTTAGGGTGAGGGTTATGTTTAGGGTGAGTGTTAGGGTTAGGGTTAGGGTTATTGTTAGGGTTAGGGTATCGTTTATGGGAACAGTGAGGGTAAGGCTGAGGGTTAGGGTTAGGGTTAGGGTGAGGTTTAGGTTTAGGGTTAGGGTTAGAGTTAGGGTTAGGGTGTGAGTGAGTTTTAGGGTTAGAGTTAGGGTTAGTGTTTGTGTTAGGGTTAGGGTGAGGGTTACGGTTAGGGTTAGGCTTAGCCTTAGGCTTAGGCTTAGGCCTACTATGAAGGTGAAGATTAGGGTTAGGGTGAGGGTTAGGATGAGGTTTAGGTTTAGGAATAGGGTTAAGGTGAGTGCTAGGGTGAGGGTTAGAGTTACAGTGAGGGTGAGGGTTAGGATTCGGGTGAGGGTGAGGTTTAGTGTTAGGGGTAGGTTTAGGGATAGGGTTTATGTGAGGTTTATGGTTAGATTTAGGGTTAGGGAAAGGGTTAGTTCGTGGGTTAGGGTTAGGGTTAATATTAGGGTTAAGGTTAGGGTGAGGGTTAGGTTGAGGTTAAGTTTTAGGGGTAGGGTTAGGTTTCGGATTAGGGTTAGGGTGAGGGTGAGTGTGAGTGTTAGGGTTAGGGTTAGGCTTCCGCTTAGGGTTATGCTGAGGGTGAGTGTGGGCATGAGTATTAGGGTTATGGTGATTGTTAGGTTTAGGCTTAGGATGAGGGTTAGGGTTTGGATTAGGGTTAGGGTGAGGACTAGGGAGAGGGTGAGGGTTAGGGTAAGGGTTAGGATTAGGCTTAGGGTTGGGCTGAGCTTGAGGTTGAGGGTGAGGGTTAGGGTTAGGGTGATGGTTAGGTTTACGGTTAGGGTGAGTTTTTGGATGAGGTTTAGGTTTATGGGGAGGGTTAGGGTGAGGATGATGGTAAGGGTAAAGTTGAGGTTTAGGCTGAGGTTGGGGGTTAAGATAAGGGTGTGGTTTAGGGTTAAGTTTAGTGTTAGGGTAAGGGTTAGGGTTCGGTTTAGTGTGAGGTTTAGGGTGAGGATGAGGGTGAGGGTTAGGGTGAGGGTGAGGGTTAGAGTTAGGGTTAGGGTGAGGGTAAGGATTAGGGTGAGGGTTATGGTTAGGTGAGGGTTAGGCTTAGGGTTATTGTTAGGGTTAGGGTTAGGGTTACGTTTTCGGTGAGCGTGAAGGTTAGGGTTAGGTTGTGGGTTAGGTTGAGGGTGAGGGTGAGGGTTAGGGTTAGGGTGAGGGTTAGGTTGAGGATTAGGGTTAGGTTTAGGTTTAGGGTGAGGGCCAGGGCGAGGGTGAGTGTTAAGGTTAGTGTTAGGGTGAGGTTTATGGTTAGGGTTAAAGTTATGGTAAGGGTTTGAATGAGCGTTAGGTTTACAGTGAGGATGAAGTTTAGGGTTAGGGTGAGGGTTAGGGTTATTATTAGGTTTTGGGTGAGGGTGAGTTTTAGGATTAGGGTTGTTGTTGGGTTAGGTTTAGTGTTAGGATTAGTGATATTGTTAGGGTTAGGGTTAGAGTTACGGTGAGGGTGAGGGTGAGTTTTAGGGTTAGAGTGATGTTTAGGGTTAGGGTTAGGATTAGGGTTAGAGTGAGGGTGAGGTTTAGGGTTAGATTCAGGGTTAAGGGGAGGGTTAGTTCGTGGGTTAGTGTTAGGGTTAGTGTTAGGGTTAAGGTTAGGGTGACAGTTAGGTTGAGGTTAAGGGTTAGGTTTATGGTTAGGTTTAGGATTAGGGTTAGGGTGAGGGTGAGTGTGAGGATTAGGGCTAGGTGTTATTGTTAAGGTTATGGTTAGAGTTAAGTTGAAGGTGGGGGTGAGGGTCAGGGTGACTTTTAGAGTTAGGATGAGGTTTAGGGTTAGGGTTAGGGTGAGGGTGAGGTTTAGGGTTAGATTAGGGTTAGGGGGAGGGTTAGATCGTGGGTTAGTTTTAGGGTTAGGGTTAGGGTTATGGTTATGGGTGATAGTTATGTTGAGGTTAAGGGTTAGTTTTATGGTTAGGTTTTGGATGAGGGTTAGGGTGAGGGTGAATGTGAGGATTAGGGTTAGGGTTATGCTTAGGCTTCGGGTTAGGCTGAAGATGAGGGTGGGGTTGAGGTTTAGGGTTATTTTGATTGTTAGGTGTAGGGTTAGGGTGAGGGTTAGGGTTTGGGTTAGGGTTAGAGTTAGGTTTAGGGTGAGGGTGAGGTTTAGGGTTAGAGTTAGGGTGAGGGTGAGGGTTAGGTTGAAGTTTAGGTTTACGGTTAGTGTTAGGGTTAGGGTTCCGGTGAGAGTTAGGAGGAGGGTTAGGGTTAGGGATAGGGTTAAGATTAGAGTTAGCGTGAGGGTGTGTGTGTATGTTAGGGTTAGGTTTAGGGTTAGGGTTAGGCTTAGGGTTAGGCTGAGATTGAGGGTGAGGGTGAGGTTTAGTGTTAGGGTGAGGGTTAGGGTTAGGGTTAGGTGTAGGGGCAGGTTTAGGTTTAGAGTTAGGGTTAGGGTGAGGCTGAGGGTGAGGGTTATGGTTAGGTTTAGTGTTAGGGTTAGGGTTAGGGGGAGGGTTAGGATTAGTTGTAGTGTTACGATTAGGGTTATGGTGAGGGCTAGGCTGAGGGTTAATATGAGGGTTAGCTTTAGGGGTAGGGTTAGGTTTAGGATTAGGGTTAGGGTGAGGGTGTGTGTGAGGGTTAGGGTTAGCGTTAGGCTTTGGTTTACGGTGAGGGTTAGGGTTAGGGTTTGGTTTAGGGTGATGGTGAGGCTGAGGATTAGGTTTAGGTTTAGTGTTAAGGTTAGGGATAGGGTTAGGGTTAATGTGATGGTTAGGGTTAGTGTTAGGGTTAAGCTTAGGTTTAGGCTGAGCTTGAGTGTGTGGTTTGGGGATAGGCTTACGGTTAATGTTAGGGTTAGGGTTAGGTTTAGTTTTAGGCTTAGGCTTAGGGTTAGGGTTAGCGTGAGGTTTAGGGTTAGATATAGGGTTAGGGGGAGTGTTAGGTTAAGGGATAGGAATATGGCTAGTTTTAGGTTTAGGGTGGGGGTGAGGGTTAGATGAGGTTTATGGTTAGAGTTAGGGTTAGGGTTAGTGGGAGGGTAAGTGCTAGGGTTAGAGTTAGTGTTAGGGTGAGGGTAAGTGTTGGGGTGAGGGTTTGGGTTAGGGTGACGGTTATGGTTAGGGTGAGGGTTAGGATTAGCTTTAGGGTTATTGTTAGGGTCAGGTTTAGGGTTACGGTTACTGTGAGGGTGAGTGTGAGGGTTAGGGTTCGTGTTAGGGTGAGGTTTAGTGTTCGGGTTAGTGTTAGAGTGAGGGTTAGGGTGAGGTTGAGGTTTCCGTTAGAGTTGGGGTTAGGGTGAGTTAAGGGGAGGGTTAGGGTTAGGGTTAAGGTTAGGATTAATGTTAGGGTGAGGGTGAGTGTGTGTTAGGGATAAGTTTATGGTGAGGCTTAGGGTTAGGCTGAGGCTAAGGGTGAGGTTGAGGTTTAGGGTTAGAGTGAGGGTTAGGGTTAGGGTTAGGGTGAGGTTTAGTGTTAGGGTTAGGTTTAGAGTTAGGGTTAGGTTGAGGGTGAGGTTTAGGGGTAGAGTTAGGGTCAGGGTGAGAGTTAGGGTTAGGTTTAGGGTTAGGTTTAGGTTTAGGGTTGAGTTGACGGTAAGGGTAAACATAAGGGTTAGGCTGAGGGTGAGAGTTATGGTAATGTTGAAGGTTAGGTTTAGAGTAAGTTTTAGGGTTAGGGGTAGGTTGAGGGTGAGTGTTAGATTAAGGAATAGTGTTAGGGTTAGGGTGAGGTTTAGAGTGAGGATGAAGGTTAGGGTTAGGTTGAGGGCTGGGGTGAAGGTGAGAGTTAGGGTTAGGGTTAGGGTTAGGATTAGGGTTAGGCTGAGGATGAGGGTGGGGGTTAGGATTACGGTTAGGGTTAGGGTTAGGGTTATTTTTAGTGTTATGGTTAGGGTTAAGTTTGAGGTTAGGGTGAGGTTGAGGGTGGGGTGAGGATTATGGTTAGAGTGATGATTAGGGTTAGGGTTAGTGTTATTGTTAGGGTTAGGGTTAGAGTTAAGGTGAGGTTGAGGGTGCAGGTCAGGATTAGGGTTAGGGTTACGGAGGGGTTTAGGGTTAGGGAGAGGGTTAGGGTGAGGGTGAGTTTTACAGTTAGATATAGGGTTAGGGGGAGAGTGACGGTGAGGTTTAGGGTTGTGGTTAGTGTTAGGGTTAGGGTGAGGTTGAGGGTTACGTTGAAGTTTAGGGTTAGGGTTAGGGTTAGGGTTAGTGTGAGGGTTAGTTTTAGGGATACGGTTAGTATTAGTGTGAGGGTAAATGTTAGGTGAGGGTTTGGGTTAGGGTTAGGATTATGGTTAGAGTGAGGGTTAGGATTATGGTTAGGGTTATGGTTAGGGTTAGGTTTAGGGTTAAGGTTAAGGTGAGGGTGAGGGTGAGGGTTAGGTTTAGGGTTAGGGTGAGGTTTAGGGTTTCAGTTAGGGTTAGATTTAGGTCTAGGTTGAGGGTGAGGTTTAGGATTAGGTTTAGTGTTAGTGTGAGGGTTAGGTTGAGGGTTAGGGTTAGGGTTAGTGTTAGGGTTATGGTTAGGGTGATACTTAGGGGGAGGCTTAGGTTTAGGGTTAGGTTTAGGGTTAGGATTAGGGTAAACCTGAAGGTGATTGTTTGTGTGTTAGGGGTAGGTTTAGGGTTAGGCTTACAGTTAGGCTGAGGGTGAGGTTTAGGGTGAGGGATAGGGTTAGGGTGAGGGTTAGTGTTAGGGTTAGGGGGAGGGTTAGAATGAGGGTTTGGATTAGGATTAGGGTTAGGGTGAGGGCTAGGTTGAGGGTGAGGTTTAGTGTTAGGTTTAGGATGAGGTTAGGGTTAGGGTTAGGGTTAGGATGAGGGTGAGGTTTAGGGTTAGAGTTATGATTAGGATGAGGCTGAGGGTGAGGGTTATGGTTAGGGTTAGTGTTAGGGTTAGGGTTAAGGTGAGGGTTAGGGTGAGGTTGAGGTTTAGGGTTAGGGTTAGTATTAGTTTTAAGTTTAAGTTTAGGGAGAGGTTTAGGGTTAGGGTTAGGGTTAGGGTGAGGGTAATGTTTAGGGTTAATGTTAGGGTTAGGCTTACGGTTAGGCTGAGGGTGAGGGTGAGGGTGAGGGTTAGGGTGAGGGTTAGGGTTAGGGTTAGGGTGAGAGTTCGGGTTCGGGATAAGTTTAGGGTTAGGGTGATGGTTAGGGTAAGGGTTATGGTGAGGGTAACAGGGTTAGCTTGAGGGTTAGGGTTAGGTTTAGGGTTAGGGTGAGGGTGAGAGTGAGGGTTAGGGTGAGTGTTAGCGTGAGGGTTAGGATGAGGGTTATGGTGAGGATTCGGGTTAGGGTGAGAGCTAGGGTGAGGGTGAGGTTTATGTTTATTGTTAGGGTGAGATTTAGAGTTATGTTTAGGGTTACGGTAATGTTGAGAGTGAGGTTTAGGGTTAGAGTTAGGGTTAGGGTGAGGCTGAAGGCTAGCGTTAGGTTTAGGGTTAGTGTTAGAATTAGGGATAGGGTGAGGCTTAGGGTGAGGGTGAGGGTTAGGCTTAGGGTTAGGATTAGGATTAGGGTAACAGGGTGAGTGTGAGGTTTAGGGTTCGGGTTAGGGTTAGGGTCAGGGCTAGGGTGAAGTTGAGAGTTAACCTCAGGGTTAGGATGAGGTTTAGGTTTAGGGTGATGGTTAGCGTTGGTGTGTGGGTTATTTTTAGGTTTAATGTTTGTTTTAAGGTGAGATTAAGTGTTAGGGTAAGGTTTAGGTTTAGGGTGAGGTTTACGTTTAGGGTTAGGGTAAGGGTTAGGGTGAGGGTGATGTTAAGGGTTAGAGTTAGGGTTAGGGTGAGGGTTAGGTTTAGGGTTAGAGTTAGGGTTAGGGTGAGATTTAGGGTGGGGGTGAGGATTGGAGTTAGGGTTAAGATTAGGATTAGGGTTAAGGTGAGGTGAGTGTTATGGTTAGGGTTAGGGTTAGGATTAGAGTTAGAGTGAGGGTGAGGATGAGGGTTATGGTTAGGGTGAGTGTTGGGGTTAGGGTTAGAGTGAGGGTTATGGTGAGGGTTAGGCTTAGGCTTAGTGTTTGGTACGGGCTATGTTGTGGGTGTGGGTTAGGATTAGGGTTAGGGTGAGCGTTAGGCTGGGGGTTAGGGTTAGTATTAGGGTTTGGGTTGGGGTTAGGTTTAGTCTTAATGTTAGGTAGAGGGTGAGCGTGAGGGTGAGGTTTAGGTTGAGGGTGAGGGTGAGGTTTAGGGTTAGAGTTAGCGTTCAGCTGAGGGTTAGTGTGAGAGTTAGGGTTAAGGATAGGGTTAGGGTTAGGGTTAGTTTGAGGGTGATTGTGAGAGTCAGGTTTGTCTTAGGCTTAGGCTTAGGCTTAGGCCGATCGTGAAGGTGAGGTTGAGGTTTAGGGTTAGTATTAGTGTTATGGTGAAGGCTAGAGTGAGTATGAGGGTTAGGATTAGCGTTTGGGTGAGGTTTAGGGTTAGGGTTACAGTGAGGGTTAGGGTAGGGGTTAGGGTTATGGTGAGGGTTTGGGTTAGGGTTAGGGTTAGGGTGAGGGTCAGGGTTAGGGTTAGGGTTAGTGTAATAGTTAGGGTTAGGGTTAGAGTTACAGTGAGGGTGAGGGTGAGGGTTATGATCAGGTTTGGGTTACGTTTAGGGTAAGGGTTATGGTTAGGGTGAGGGTGAGGTTTAGGGTTAGAGTTAGGGTTTTGGGGAGGTTTAGGATTAGGGTTAGTGTTAGGCTTGGGGTTAGGGTGAGGGTTAGTTTGAGGATTAATATTAGGGTTAGGGTTAGGTTTAGGATTAGGTTTACGGTGAGGATATCTATGAGGGTTAGGGTTAGGGTTCATTTAGGCTTAGGGTTAGGCTGAGTGTATGGGTGGGGATGAGGATTAGGTTTAGAATGATGGTTAGGTTTCTGGTTAGGTTAAGCATTAGGATGAGGGTTAGGGTTAGAATTAGGGTTAGGATGAGGGCTAGGGTGAGGGTGAGGGTTAGGGTTAGGGTTAGGCTTATGCTTAGGATTAGGCTGAGGCTGAGGGTGAGGGTGATGGTTAGGTTTAGGGTGATGGTTGGGGTTACATTTAGGGTGAGGGTTAGAATGAGGATTAGGGTTTTGGTGAGGGTTAGTGCGAGGGTGACGGTAAGGGTAAAGTTGAGGGTTAGGCTGAGGGTGAGGGTTACGGTCAGGGTGAGGCTTAGGGTTAGGGTGAGGGTGAAGGTTCGATTGAGGATTAGTGTTGATGTTAGTGTGATGTTTAGGGTGAGGATGAGGGTTAGGGTTAGGTTGAGGGCTAGGTTAGGGTTATGTTTAGGGTTAGGGTTAGTGTTAGGTTTAGGGTTAGGGTGAGGTTTAGGTTGAGGGTGAGGCTAGGGTTAAGGTTAGGATTGGGACTAGTGTTAAGGTGAGGGTGAGTGTGAAGTTTAGGTTTAGGGTTAGGGTTAGGATTAGAGTTAGGATGAGGTCTAGCATGAGGGTGAGTGTTAGTGTTAGGGTTAGGTGAGGTTTAGAGTTAGAATTAAGTTTAGGCATAGGGAGAGTGTTAGCGTTAGGGTTATGGTGAGGGTTAGGGTTAGGGTTATGTTGAGGGTTAGGATTAGGGCTAGGTTTAGTGTGAGTGTTAGGGTGAGGGTGAGGGTTAGCATGAGGGTTAGGGTTAGGATTTGGTTTAGGATGAGGGATAGGGTGAGAGTGAGGGTTAGGTTTATACTTAGGGTGAGGTTTAGGGTTTGGGTTTGGTTTAGGGTTAGGGTGAGGGTTATGATTAGGTTACGGTGAGGGTTAGGGTTAGGGTTAGGTTGAGGGTTAGAATTAGGTTTAGGGTTAGGTTGAGGGTTAGGGTTACGGTTAGGGTGAGGGTTAGGATGAGGGTTAGGGTTACAGTTAGGGTTAGGGTGAGGTCTAGGGTGAGGATGAGTGTTAGTATTGGGGTTAGGGTTAGGGGTACGGTTAGGGTGAAGATTAGGGTTCATGTTTCGGTGAGGGTGAGGGTTAGGTTTAGGTTAGTATTAGGTTAGTATTAGGTTTAGGGTTAGGGGTAGGGTTAGCGTGAGGGTTAGGGTTCATGTTTCGGTGAGGGTGAGGGTTAAGTTTGGGGTGAGGGTTAGGGTGAGGACTAAGGTGAGGGTGAGGGTTAGGGTTAGGGTTAGCGTTAGGGTGAGGGTTAAGTTTAGGTTTAGGGTTAGGTTTAGGTTTAGGATTAAGGTTAAGGTGAGGCTGAGTGTGAGGGTTAGGCTGAGGGTTAGGCTTAGGCTTAGGGTTAGGCTGAGGGTGAGTGTAGGGATGAGTGATGGTTCTGGTTAAGGTTAGGTTGAGGGTTAGGATGAGGGTTAGGTTTAGGATTAGGGTTAGGACGAGGGCTAGGGTGAGTGTTAGTTTCGGGGTTAGGTTTAGGCTTAGGGTTAGGCTGAGGCCGAATTTGAAATTGAAGGTTAGGTTTAGGTTGATGTTTAGGGTTAAGGTTAGGGTGAGGGATAGGATGAGGGTTATGGTTTATGGTGAGGGTTAGGATGAGGGTGACTGTAAGAGAAAAGGTGAGGTTAGGTTGAGGGTGAGGGTTATTGTAAGGGTGAAGTTTCAGGTTAGGGTGATGGTGAGGGTTAGATTGAGGATTAGTGTGAGGGTTAGTGTGAGGTTTAGGGTGAGGATGAGGGTTAGGATTAGGGTGAGGGCAAGGGTGAAGTTGAGGGTTAGGGTTAGGGTTAGGGTGTGGTTTAGGTTTAGGGTGATGGTTAGCATTAGTGTGAGGGTTAGGGTTAGGGTTGGTGTTAGTTTTAAGCTGAGGGAAAGTGTTAAGGTAAGGTTTAGGTTTAGGGTGAGGTTTAGGATTAGGGTTAGGGTTAGGATTAGTTTGAGGGTGAGGGTTAGGGTGGAATTTAGTGTGGGGGTGAGGTTGCGAGTTAGGGTTAGGATTAGGATTAGGGTTGAGGTGAGGGTCAGTGTTAGGGTTAGGGTTAGGAATAGGATTAGATTTAGGGTGAGGGTGAGGGTGAGGTTATGGTTAGGGTGAGCGTTGGGGTTAGTGTTAGAGTGAGGGTTAGGGTGAGGGTTAGGCTTTGGCTTAGGGTTTTGGCATAGGCTATGGTGAGGGTGAGGGTTAGGGTTAGGGTTAGGGTGAGCATTAGGGTACAGTTTAGGGTTAGTATTAGGGTTAGGGTTGGGGTTAGGGTTAGGCTTAATGTTAGGCAGAGGTTGAGGGTGAGGGTGAGGGTGAGGTTTAGGGTAAGGGTGAGGGTGAGGTTTAGGGTTAGAGTTAGTGTTCGTGTGAGGGTTAGGGTTAGGGTTAGGCTTCCGTTTAGGGTTAGGGTGAGGGTGAGTGTGAGGGTCAGGGTTTGTCTTAGGCTTAGGCTTATGCTTAGGCCGAGCGTGAAGGTGAGGGTGAGGTTTAGGGTTAGCATTAGGTTTAGGGTGAGGGCTAGAGTAAGAATGAGGGTTAAGGTTAGGATGAGGTTTAGATTTAGGGTTAGGGTGAGGGTGAGGGTTAGGGTTTACGGTTAGGGTTAAGGTGAGGGTTTGGGTTAGGGTTAGTGTTAGGGTGAGAGTCAGGGTTAGGGTTAGGGTTAGTGTAATAGTTAGGGTTAGGGTTAGATTTACAGTGAGGGTGAGGGTGAAGGTGAGGATTAGGATAAGAGTTAGGGTGAGGTTTAGGGATAGGGTTATGGTTAGGGTGAAGGTGAGGTTTAGGGTAAGTTTTATGCTTTGGGGGAGGGTTAGGGTGAGGGTTAGGATTAGGGTTAATGTTAGGCTTAGGGTTAGGTTGAGGGTTAAGTTGAGGTTTAAAATTATGGATAGTGTTAGTTTTAGGATTAGGTTTACGGTGAGGGTGAGTGTGAGGGTTAGGGTTAGGGTTCGTTTAGGCTTAGGGTTAGGCTGAGTGTATGGGTGGGGATGAGGATTAGGTTTAGAATGATGGTTAGGGTTCTGGTTAGGTTAAGGGTTAGTATGAGGGTTAGGGTTAGAATTAGGGTTAGAGTGAGGGCTAGGGTGAGGGCTAGGGTGAGGGTGAGGTTTAGGGTGAGGATGAGGGTTAGGGTTAAGTTGAGTGTTAGGTTGAGAGTGAGGGTTAGATTTACGGTTAGGTTTAGGGTGAGGGTGAGGTTTAGGGATAAAGTTAGGGTTAAGGTGAGGGATAGGGTTTAGGTTTACGGTTAGGATTAGTGTTAGGGTTAGGTTTAGCGTGAGGTTTAGGGTTGGAGTTAGGGTTAGTTTTAGGGTTAGGGTTAGGATGAGGGTTAGGGTTAGGCTTAGGCTTTGTCTTAGGCTTAGGCTTACGCCCAGCATGAGGGTGAGGATTAGGGTTAGGATTAGTGTGAGGGTTAGGTTTAGGGTTACATTGTGGTCAGGGTTAGGGTTAGGTTGAGGGTTAGAATTAAGTTTAGGGTTAGGTTGATGGTTAGGGTTAGGGTTAGGGTGAGAGTTGGGATGAGGGTTAGGGTTACAATTAGGTTTAGTGTGAGGGCTACAGTGAGGGTGAGTGTTATTGTTAGGGTTAGGGTGAGGTTTAGGGTTAGGGTTAGGGTTAGGGTTACGGTGAGGGTGAAGGTTAGGGTTAGGGTGAGGGTTAGGTTTAGGTTTAGGGTGAGGGTGAGGGTTAGGATTAGGGTTAGGGTTAGAGTTACAGTGAGAGTGAGGGTGAGGCTGAGGGTTAGGATCAGGTTTAAGGTGAGGTTTAGGTTTAGAGTTATGGTTAGTGTGAGGGTGAGGTTTAGGGTTAGAGTTAGGGTTAGGGTGAGGTTTAGGGTGAAGGTTGGGTTGACGTTTAATGTTAGGGTTAGGGTTACCTTTATGATTAGGTTTACGATGAGGGTGAGTGTGAGGTTTAGAGTTCAGCTTAGTCTTAGGTTTAGGCTGAGAGTATGGGTGGGGGATGAGGTTTAGGTTTAGAATGTTGGTTAGGTTTATGGTTAGGTTAAGGTTAGGATGAGGTTTAGGTTTCGAATTAGGGTTCTGGTGAGGGCTAGGGTGAGGGTGAGGGTTAAGGTTAGGTTTAGGCTTAGGCTTACGTTTAGGCTGAGGCTGAAGGTGAGGGTGAGGGTTAGGGTTAGAGAGAGTTTTAGGGTGAGGGTGACGGTAAGTGTAAAGGTGAGGATTAGGCTGAGGGTGAGGGTTAGGGTTAGGGTGAGGATGAGGGTTAAATTGAGGATTAGGGTTAGGGTTAGTTTGAGATTTAGGGTGAGGATTAGGGTTAGGGTTAGGGTGAGGTCTAGGGTTAGGGTGATGGTTAGGGTTAGTGTGAGGGTTAGTGTTAGGGTTAGGGTTAGTGTTAGGGTGAGGGTAAGTGTTAGGGTGAGGGTTAGTGTTAGGGTGAAGCTTATGGTTAGGATGAGGGTTAGGGTTAGGGATAGGGTTATTGTTAGGGTTAGGGTTAGGCTTACGGTTACAGTGAGGGTGAGGGTGAGGTGAAGGGTTAGGATTAGTGTGAGGTTTACCTTTAGGGTTAGGGTTAGAGTTAGGGTTAGGGTTGAGGTGAGGTTTAGAGTTAGAGTTAGGTTTAGTGTTATTGTTGGGGTTAGGGTGAGGTGTAGGGTTAGTTTTAGGCTTAGGTTTAGGCTAAGCATGAGGGTGTGGGTTAGGGTTAGTGTTAGGGTGGGGTTTAGGGTTAGGGTTAGAGTGAAGGTGAGGTTGAGGGTTAGGGTTAGTGTTTGTGTTAAGGATAGGGTTAGAGTGAGAGTTCAAAAGAGGGTTAGGATTAGGGTTAGGGTTAGGATTAGTGTTAAGGTGAGGGTAAGTGTGTGTGTTAGGGATAGGTTTATGGTTAGGCTTAGGATTAGGGTTACGGTTAAGGTTTAGGGTTAGGGTGAGGGTTAGGGTTAGGGTGAGGTTTAGTGTTAGGGTTAGGGTTAGAGTTAGGGTTAGGTTGAGGGTTAAGTTTAGGGGTAGAGTTAGCGTTAGGGTGAGGGTTAGGGTAATGGTTAGGGTGAGGGTTAGGGAGAGGGTTATGGTTACAGTGAGGGTTAGGGTGGGGGTGAAGGTAAGGGTAAACGTGAGGTTTAGGCTGAGGGTGAGATTTACGGTAATGGTGAGGGTTAGGGTTAGGGTGAGTGTTAGGGGTAAGGGTAGGGTGAGGGTGAGGGTTAGATTGAGGATTAGTGTTAGGGTTAGGGTGAGGTTTAGGGTGAGGAGGAGGGTTAGGGTTAGGTTGAGGGCTAGGGTGAAGGTGAGGGTTAGAGTTAGGGTTAGGGTCAGGTTTAAGGTTGGGGTGATGTTTAGGGTTAGTTTGAGGGTTATCTAGTGTTAGGGTAGGTGTTAGGGTGAGGGTAAGTGTTAGGGTGAGGGTTAGGTTTAGGGTGAGGATTATGTTTATTGTGAGGGTTAGGGTTAGGGTTAGGGTTATTGTTAGGGTTATGGTATCGGTTATGGTCACGGTGAGGGTCAGGGTGAGGTTTAGGTTTAGGGTTAGGGATAGAGTTAGGGTTAAGGTGAGAGTGAGATTTAGGATTAGAGTTAGGGTTAGTGTTTGGGTTAGGGTTAGGGTGAGGGTTACGGTTAGAGTTAGGCTTAGGCTTAGGCTTAGGCTTAGGCCTAGCATGAGGGTGAGGGTTAGGGTTAGGGTTAGGGTGAGGGTTAGGATAAGGTTTAGGGTTAGGAATAGGGTTAGGGTGAGGGCTAGGGTGAGGGTTAGAGTTACAATGAGGGTGAGGGTTATTGTGAGGTTGAGGGTTAGGTTTGGTGTTAGGGGTAGGGTTAGGGTTAGGGTTAAGGTGACGTTTATGGTTAGATTTAGGGTTAGGGAGAGGGTTAGTTCGTGGGTTAGAGTTAGGGTTAATATTAGGGTTCAGGTTAGGGTGAGGGTTAGGTTGAAGTTAAGTGTTAGGGGTAGGGTTAGTATTTGGATTAGGGTTAGGGTGAGGGTGAGTGAGAGTGTTAGGGTTAGGGTTAGGCTTCGGCTTAGGGTTAGGCTGAGGGTGAGTGTGGGCGTGAGGATTAGGGTTAGGGTGATTGTTAGGTTTAGGCTTAGGGTGAGGGTTAGGATGAGGCTTAGGGTTAGGATTTAGGGTTAGGGTGAGGGCTCAGGAGAGGGTGAGGGTTAGGGTAAGGGTTAGGCTTAGGCTTAGGGTTCGGCTGAGCTTGAGGTTGAGCGTGAGGGTTAGGGTTAGGCTGATGGTTAGGTTTACTGTTAGGGTGAGTTTTAGGATGAGGTTTAGGTTTAGGGGGAGGGTTAGGGTGAGGATGATGGTAAGGGTAAAGGTGAGGTTTCGTCTGAGGGTGAGGGTTAAGATAAGGGTGTGGTTTAGGGTTAAGTTTAGGGTTAGAGTAAGGGTTAGGTTTCAGATTAGGGTGAGGGTTAGATTAAGGATTATGGTTAGAGTTAGTGTGAGGTTTAGGGGGAAGATGAGGGTGAGGGTTAGGGTGTGGGTGAGGGTTAGAATTAGGGTTAGGGTGAGTGTGATGGTAAGCCTAAATGTGAGCATTAGGCTAAGGCTGAGGGTTAAGATAAGGGTGAGCGTAAGTGTTAGGGTGAGGGTTAGGGTTAGGGTGAGTGTTAAGTTTAGGGTGAGGGTTAGAGTTAGGGTTACGGTTATTGTTAGGGTTAGGGTTAGGGTTACCCTTACACTGAGGGTGAGGGATAGTGCTAGGTTTAGGGTGAGGTTTAGGGTTAGGGTTATGGTTAGATTTTCGGTTAGGATTAGGATTAGGGTTAGGGTGAAGGCTAAGGTGAGGGTGAGGGTTAGGATTAGCGTTAGTTTTAGGTTTAGGGTTAGAGTGAGGGTGAGTGTGTGGGTTATGGTTAGGTTTAGGGTTAGGCTTAGGGTTAGGCTAAGGGTGAGGTTGAGGGTGGGGGTTAGGGTTAGGGTGAGGGTTAGGTTTAGGGTTAGGGTGAATGTTAGGATGAGGGTTAAGGTTACCATTAGGGTTAGGTTGAGGGCTAGGGTGAGGGTGAGGTTTAGGGTTAGGGTTAGAGTGAGGGTGAGGTTTAGGGTTAGAGTTAGGGTTAGGGTGAGGAATAGGGTGAGGTTTAGGGTTAGGGTTAGTTTTAGGGTTAGGGTTAGGGTGAGGGTTAGGGTTTGGATGAGGGTTAAGATTACAATTAAGTTTTGGGTGAGCTCTAGGGTGAGGGTGAGTGTTATTGTTAGGGTTAGGGTGAGGTTTAGGGTTAGGGTTAGGGTTAGGTTTACGGTGAGGGAGAGGGTTAGGGTTAGGGTTAGTGTTAGTGTTAGGGTTAGGGTGAGGGTGAAGGTTAGGATTAGGGTTATGGTTAGAGTTACTGTGAGAGTGAGGGTGAGGGTGAGGGTTAGGATCAGGTTTACGGTGAGGTTTAGGGATAGGGTTATTGTTAGGGTGAGGGTGAAGTTTAGGGTTAGAGTTCTTGTTAGGGGGAGGGTTAGTGTGAGCGTTAGGGTTAGGGTCAGTGTTAGTATTAGGGTTAGGGTGAGGGTTAAGTTGAGGTTTAATGTTAGGGTTAGCGTTACGTTTAGGATTAGGTTTACGGTGAGGGTGAGCGTGATGGCTAGGGTTAGGGTTCGGCTTAGGCTTAGGGTTTTGCTGAAGGTATGGTATGGGGATGAGGACTAGGTATAGAACGTTGGTTAGGTTTATGGTTAGTTTAAGGGTAAGGATGAGGGTTAGGGTTAAGATTAGTGTTCGGGTGAGGGTGAGGGTTAGGGTTGGGTTTAGGCTTAGGCTTGGTGTTAGGCTGAGGCTGAGGGTGAGCATGAGGGTTAGGGTTAGGGTGATGTTTGGGGTTACCATTAGGGTGAGGGTTAGGATGAGGATTAGGGTTAGGTTGAGGGTGACGGTAAGGGTAAAGGTGAGGGTTAGGCTGAGGGTGAGGGGTAGGGTAAGGGTGAGGGTTAGGGTTAGCGTGTGGGTTAGGTTTAGGTTGAGGATTAGTGTTAGGGTTAGTGTGAGGTTTAGGGTGAGGATGAGGGTTAGCGTTAGGTTGAGGGCTAGGTTGAGGGTGAGGGTTAGGATCAGGGTGAGGTTTAGGATTAGTGTGATGGTGAGGGTTAGTGTGAGGGTTAGTGTTAGGTTTAGGGTTAGTGTTAGGGTGAGGGTAAATGTTAGGGTGAGGGTTATTGTTATGGTGAAAGTTATGGTTAGGATGAAGATTATGGTTATGGTTAAGGTTTTTGTTAGGGTTAGGGTTAGGGTTACGTTTACGGTGAGGGTGAGGGTGAGGGTGAGGTTTAGGGTTAGGGTGAGGTTTAGGTTTAGGGTTAGGGTTAGAGTTAGGGTTAAGGTGAGTTGAAGTTTAGGATTAGAGTTAGGTTTAGTGTTATTGTTGGGGTTAGGGTGAGGTTTAGGTTTAGTTTTAGGCTTAGGCTTAGGGTTAGTCTTAGGCCGATCAAAGGGTGAGGGTTAGCTTTAGGGTTAGGGTGGGGTTAGAGGTTAGGGTTAGGGTGAGGATGAGGTTGAGGGTTCGATATAGGGTTAGGGTGAGGGTTAGAGGGAGGGTTAGGGTTAGTGTTAGGGTGACGGTAAGTGTTAGGGTGAGGGTTAGGAATAGAGTTAGGGTTATTCTTAGGTTTAGGTTTAGGGTTATGGTTACGGTGAGGGTGAGGATGATGGTTAGGGTTAGTGTTAGGGTGAGTTTTAGGTTTTGGGTTAGTGTTAGAGTTAGGTTTAGGGTGAGGGTGAGGTTTCGGTTAGAGTTAGGGTTAGGTTGAGGATTAGGTTGAGGGTTAGGGTTAATGTTCGTGTTAAGGTTAGGGTTAGGGTGAGAGTTAAGGGGAGGTTTAGGGTTTGGGTTAGGGTTAGGATTAGTGTTAGGGTGAGGGTGAGTGTGTGTGTTTGGGATATGTTTATGGTGAGGCTTAGGGTTAGGCTGAGGCTGAGGGTGAGGGTGAGGTTTAGGATTAGGGTGAGGGTTAGGGTTAGGGTTAGGGTGAGTTTTAGTGTTAGGGTTAGGGTTAGAGTTAGGGTTAGGGTGAGGGTGAGGTTTAGGGGTAGAGTAAGGGTTAGGTTGAGGAATAGGGTGAGGGAGAGGTTTAGGGTGAGGGTTAGGGTGGGGGTGACGGTAAGGGTAAACATGAGTTTTAGTCTGAGTGCAAGAGTTACGGTAATGGTGAAGGTTAGGGTTAGGGTGAGTGTTAGGGTTAGCGGTAGGTTGAGGGTGAGGGTTAGATTGAGTATTAGTGTTCGGGTTAGGGTGAGGTTTAGAGTGAAGATGAGTGTTAGGGTTAGGTTGAGGGCTGGGTTGAGGGTGAGGATTAGGGTTAGGGTTAGGGTTAGGCTTAGGTTTAGGCTGAGGATGAGTATGGGGTGAGGATTACGGTTATGGTTAGGGTTATTGTTAGTGTTATGGTTAGGGTTAAGTTTGAGGTGAGGGTGAGGCTGAGGGTGGGGGTGAGGATTAGGGTTAGAGTGATGGTTAGGGTTAGGGTTAGTTTTTTTGGTATGTTTAGGGTTAGAGTTGAGGTGAGGTTGAGGGTGCGGGTGAGGATTAGTGTTATGGTTAGGGTGGATTTTTGGATTAGGGTGAGGGTTAGGTTTACAGTTAGATATAGGGTTAAGGGGGGTGACAGTGAGGTTTAGGGTTAGGGATAGTGTTAAGGCTAGGGTAAGGGTGAGGGTTAGGTGGAAGTTATGGGTAGGTTTAGGGGTAGAGGTAGTGTCAGGGTTAGTTTTAGCGTTAGGGTTAGTGTTAGTGTGAGGGTAAGTGTTAGGGTGAGGGTTTGGGTTAGGATGAGGGTTATGGTTAGAGTGAGGGTTAGCATTATGTTTAGGGTTATTGTTAGGGTTAGGTTTAGGGTTAAGGTTAAGGTGAGGGTGAGGGTGAGGGTTAGGTTTAGGGTTAGGGTGTGGTTTAGTGTTTCAGTTAGGGTTAGAGTTAGGTTTAGGGTGAGGGTGCGGTTTAGGATTAGAGTTCGGGTTAGGGGAGGGTTAGGTTGAGGATTAGGGTTAGGTTAGTGTTAGGGTTATAGTTAGGGTGAGAGTTAGAGCGAGGCTTAGGGTTAGGGTTAGGTTTAGGGTTAGGATAAGGGTAAAGCTGAAGGTGATTGTGTGTGTTAGGGTTAGGTTTAGGGTTAGGCTTAGGCTTAGGCTGATGGTGAGTTTGAGGGTGAGAGTTAGGGTTAGGGTGATGGTTAGGGTTAGGGTTAGGGGGAGGTTTAGGATGAGGGTTAGGATTAGGATTAGGGTTAGTGTGTGGGCTAGGGTGAGGGTGAGGTTTAGGCTTAGGGTTAGGATGAGGTTTAGGTTTATGGTTAGGGTTAGGATGAGCGTGAGGTTTAGGGTTAGAGTTAGGGTTAGGATGTGGCTGAGGGTGAGGGTTAGGGTTAGGGTTAGTGTTAGGGTTAGGGTTAAGGTGAAGGTTAGGGTGAGGTTGAGGCTTTGGGTTATGGTTACTATTAGGATTAAATTTAGGGTTAGGGTGAGGTTTAGGGTTAGGGAGAGTGTAACGTTTAGGGTTCGGGTTAGGGTTAGGTTGAGGGTGAGGTTGATGGTGAGAGTTAGGGTTAGGGTTAAGGTTAGGGTTAGGGTGAGGTTTAGGGTAAGGTTTTTGGTGAGGTTGACAGTTAGGATTAGGTTGAGGGTTAGCGTTAGGTTTAGGGTTGGGGTGAGGGTGAGAGTGAGGGTTAAGTTTAGTGTTAGGGTCAGGGTTAGGATGAGGGTTAGGGTGAGAATTCGGTTTAGGGTTATGGCTAGGGTGAGGGTGAGGATTATGGTTAGTGTTAGGGTGAGCTTTAGAGTTATGGGTAGGGTTCCGGTTATGGTGAGGGTGAGGTGTAGGGTAGAGTTACGTTTAGGGTCAGGCTGAAGCCTAGCATTAGGGTTCGGGTTAGTGTGAGAATTAGGGTTAGGTTGAGGGTTAGGGTGAGTGTGAGGTTTAGGGTTCGGGTTAGGGTGAGGGAAAGTGTTAGGATGAGGGTTAAGGTTAGGTTGAAGGATATGGTTAGGATGAGGGTTAGGGTTAGGTTAGGGTTATTGTAAGTGTTAGTGTTTGGGTTATGGTTACAGTGAGGGAGAGGGTGAGGATTAGGATTAAGGTTAGGGTGAGTTTTATATTTAGGGTTAGGGTTAGAGTTAGGGTTAGGTTTAGGGTGAGGGTTAGCATGAGGGTTAGGGTTAGGATTAGGGTTAGGATGAGGGCTAGGGTGAGTTTGAGGTTTAGGGTTAGGCTTAGGGTGAGGTTTAGTGTTCGGTTTAGGTTTAGGGTTAGGGAGAGGGTTAGGGTCAGGTTACGGTTAGGGTTAGGGTTAGGGTTAGGTTGAGGGTTAGAATTAGGTTTAGGGTTAGGTTGAAGATTAGGGTTAGATTTAGGGTGAGGGTTAGGATGAGGGTTAGGGTTAAAATTAGGTTTAGGGTGAGGGCTAGGTTGAGGGTGAGGGTTAGGGTTAAGGTTAAAGTGAGGTTTAGGTTTAGGGTTAAGGGTAGCGTTAGGGTGAGGGTTAGGGTTCGTGATTTGGTGAGGGTGAGGGTTAGGTTTGGGGTGAGGGTTAGGGTGAGGACCAGTTGAGGGTGAGTGTTAGAGTTAGGGTTAGCGTTAGGTTGAGGGTTAGGTTTAGGTTTAGGTTTAGGGTTATGTTTAGGGTTAGGATTAAGGTTAGGGTGAGGGTGAGTGTGAGGGTTAGGCTTGGGGTTAGGCTTAGGCTTAGGGTTAGGCTGAGGGTGCGTGTGGGGATGAGGATTAGGTTTAGAGTGATGGTTCTGGTTAAGGTTTGGTTGAGGGTTAGGATGAGGGTTACGGTTAGGATTAGGGTTAGGGTGAGGGCTAGGGTGAGTGTGAGGTTTGGGGTTAGGTTTAGGCTTAGGGTTAGGTTTAGGCTGAGGCTGAAGGTGAGGGTGAGGGTTAGGGTTAGGGTGATGGTTAGGGTTACGGTTAGGGTGAGGGATAGGATGAGGGTTGTGGTTTAGGGTGAGGGGTAGGATGAGGGTGACTGTAAGAGAAAAGGTGAGGGTTAGGCTGAGGCTGAGCGTTATGGTAAGGGTGTGGTTTAGGGTTAGCGTGAGGGTGAGGGTTAGACTGAGGATTAGTGTTAGGGTTAGTGTGAGGTTTAGGGTGAGGATGAGGGTTAGGGTTAGGGTGAGGACAAGGGTGAAGTTGAGGGTTAGGGTTAGGGTTAGGGTGAGGTTTAGGTTTAGGGTGATGGTTAGCGTTAGTGTGAGGGTTAGTGTTAGGGTTAGTGTTAGTTTTAAGATGAGGGTAAGTGTTAGTGTAAGGTTTAGGTTTAGGGTGAGGTTTAGGATTATGGTTAGTGTTAGGGATAGGGTGAGGGTGAGGTTTAGGGTTAGAGTTAGGGTTAGGGTGAGGGTTAGGGTTAGGGTTACGGTTAGGGTCAGTGTTAGGATTAGGATTAGGGTTAAGGTGAGGGTGAGTGTTATGTTTAGGGTTAGGGTTAGGATTAGAGTTAGGGTGAGTGTGAGGGTGAGGGTTATGGTTAACGTGAGCTTTGGGTTTAGGGTTAGAGTGAGGGTTAGGTTGAGGGTTAGGCTTAGGCCTAGGTTTTGAGTATGGGCTATGGTGAGGGTGAGGGTTAGGGTTA
Organism: Dipodomys merriami; assembly: GCF_024711535.1. Classification (NCBI taxonomy): domain Eukaryota; kingdom Metazoa; phylum Chordata; class Mammalia; order Rodentia; family Heteromyidae; genus Dipodomys; species Dipodomys merriami. Next base: position 241,585 of record NW_027203137.1, read on the forward strand.
GGGTTAGGGTGAGCGTTAGGGTGGGGGTTAGGGTTAGTATTAGGGTTAGTGTTGGGGTTAATGTTAGGCTTAATGTTAGGCAGAGGGTGAGGGTGAGGGTGAGGTTTAGGGTTAGGGTGAGGGTGAGGTTTAGGGTTATAGTTAGCGTTCGGATGAGGGTTAGTGTGAGAGTTAGGGTTAGTCTTACCTTAGGCTTAGGCTTAGGCCGAGCCTGAAGGTGAGGGTTTAGGGTTAGCATTAGGTTTAGGGTGAGGGCTAGAGTGAGGATGAGGGTTAGAGTTAGCGTTAGGCTGAGGTTTAGGGTTAAGGTTACCATGAGGGTGAGGGTGAGGGTTAGGGTTAGTGTTAAGGTGAGGGTTTGGTTTAGGGTTAGGGTGAGGGTCAGCGTTAGGGTTAGTGTTAGGGTTAGTGTAATATTTAGGGTTAGGGTTAGATTTACAGTGAGGGTGAGGGTGAGTGTGAGGAATAGGATCAGGGTTAGGGTGAGGTTTAGGGATAGGGTTATGGTTAGGGTGAGGGTGAGGTTTAGGGTGAGAGTTAGGGTTTCGGGGAGGGTTAGGGTGAGGTTTAGGATTAGGGTGAGGTTTAGGTTTAGAGTTAGGTTTCGGGGAGGGTTAGGGTGAGGTTTACGGTTAACTTTAATGTTAGTGTTATGGTGACGCTAAGGATTAGATTTAGGGTCATTGTTAGGTTAAGGTTTATGTTTATGGTTACTGTGAGGGTGTGGGTTAAGGTTAGGGTTAGGGTGAGATTTAGGGTTTGGGTTAGGGTTAGAGTTATGTTTAGGGTGAGCGTGAGATTTAAGGTTAGTTTCAGGGTTAGGTTGAGCGTTAGGGTTACAGTTAGTGTTAGGTTTAGGGTTAGGGTGAGAGTTAGGGGGAGGGATAGTGTTAGGGTTAGAGTTAGGATTAGGGTTAGGGTGAGAGTGAGTGTGTGGGTTAGGGTTAGATTTAGGTTTAGGCTTAGGGTTAGGCTGAGGGTGAGTGTGTGTGTTAGGGTTATGTTTAGGGTTAGGCTTAGGGTGAGGTTGAGTGTGAGCAAGTTAGGGTTAGGGTGAGGGTTAGACTTAGGGTTAGGATGAGGTTTAGAGTTAGGATTAGGGTTAGTGTGAGGGCTAGGGTGAGGGTAAGTGTTAGTGTTAGGGTTAATGTGAGGTTTAGGGTTATGGTTAGGGTTAGGGTTCAGATCAGGGTGACCTTTAGTGTTATAGTTAGGGTTAGGATGAAGCTGAGGGTGTGGGTTAGGATTAGGGTTAATGTTAGCGTTAGGGTTAAGGTGAGGGTTAGGGAGAGGGTGAGGGTTATTGTTAGGCTTAGGATTAGGGTTAGGGTTAGGGTGAGTGTGAACGTTAGTGTTAGGGTTAGGCTTAGGCTTAGGCTTAGGCTGAGGGTGAGGGTGAGTGTGAGGGTTAGGGTTAGGGTAAGTGTTAGGGTTAGGTTTAGGGTGAGAGTTAGTGTTAATTCAGTTTAGGTTTAGGGTAAGGGTTAGGGTAAGGGTTACTGTGAGGGTGAGGGTTAGCATATAGGTTGAGGATTATGGTTAGGCTTAGGGTTAGGGTGAGCATGAGGGTTAGGGTTAGGATGAGGGTGAGGGTTAGAATTAGATTTAGGGTAAGGGTTAGTGTTAGGTTGAGGATTATTTTAGGATTAGGGTTAGGGTGAGGATTAGGGTTAGGTTTAGGGCGAGGGTTTTGATGAGGATTAGGGTTAGGTTTATGGTTAGGGTTATTGTTAATGTTATGGTTAGTGTTAAGTTTGCTGTGAGGGTGTGGCTGACAGGTTTATGTTTAGGTTTAAAGTTAGGGTTAAGGTTAGGCTTAGGCTTAGGGTTAGGCTGAGGGTGATTGTGGGGGTGAGGATTAGGGTTAGGTTTAGGTTTAGGTTTAGGGTTAGGGTTATTGTTAGTGTTATGGTTAGGGTTAATTTTGCGGTGAGGGTGAGGCTGAGGGTGACGATTATGTATAGGGTTAGGGTTTGGTTTAGAGTTAGGGTTATTGTTAGGTTTAGGGTTAGATTTACAGTGAGGTTGAGGGTAAGTGTGAGGGTTCGGATTAGGGTTAGTGTAAGGGTGAGGGTGAGGTTTAGGGTTAGACTTAGTTTTAGGGGGGGTTAGGGTGAAGTTTAGGGCTAGGGTTAGTGTTAGGGTAAGGGTGAGGGAGAGGGTTAGGTTGAGGTTTAGGGATAGTGTTAGGTTTAGGATTAGGGTTAGGGTGACGGTGAGTGTGAGGTTTAGGTTGAGGGTTAGGCTTAGGCTTAGGGGTAGGCTGAGGGTGATGGTGGGCGTTAGGATTAGGGTTAGGGTGATGGTTAGTTTTAGGGTTAGGGTGAGGGCTAGGATGTGGGTTAGGGTTAAGATTAGGGTTAGGGTGAGGGCTAGGGTGAGGGTGAGGGTTAGGGTAAGGCTTAGGCTTAGGCTTATGGTTAGGCTGAGGGTGAGGGTGTGGTTGAGTGTTAGGGTTAGGGTGATGTTTAGGTTTATGGTTAGGGTGAGGGTTATGATGAGTTTTAGGGTTATGTTGAGGGTTAGGGTGAGGATGATGATAAGGGCAAAGGAGAGGTTTATGCTGAGGGTGAGGTTTACTTTAAGGTTGAGGTTTAGGGTTAGTTTTAGGGTTAGGGTAAGTGTTAGGGTTAGGGTGAGGGTGAGGGTTAGAATTACGGTTAGGTTGAGGGCTAGGGTGAGTGTGAGGGTGAGGGTTAGGGTTAGGGTTAGGGTGAGGTTTAGGTTTTGGGTTAGGGTTAGAGTTAGATTTAGGGAGAGGGTGAGGTTTAGGGTTAGAGTTAGGGTTAGGGTAAGGGTTAGGGTGAGGATGATGGTAAGGGTAATGGTGAGGTTTAGGCTGAGGTTGAGGCTTAAGATAAGCGTGAGTGTTAGGGTTAGGTTTTCGGTTAGGATAAGGGTTAGGGTTAGGTTAGGGTTAGGGTTAGTGTTAGGTGTTGGTTAGATTGAAGATTAGTGTTAGGGTTAGTGTGAGGCTTAGGGTGAGGGTGATGGTTAGGGTTAGGCTGAGGGTGAGGGTTAGATTTAGGGTTAGGGTGAGGGCTAGGGTGAGGGTGAGGGTTATGGTGAGTGTTAGGGTTAGGGTGAAGTTTAGGATTAGGGTGAGGGTTAGGGTTAGTGTGAGGGTGAGTGTTAGGGTTAGGGTTAGTGCTAGGGTGAGTGTAAGTGTTATGGTGAGGGTGAGGGTTAGGTTGAGGGTTATGGTTAGGGTGAGGGTTTGGGTTAGGTTTAGGGTGAGGGTGAGGGTGAGGTTTAGGGTTAGATATATGGTTAGGGGGAGGGTTAAGGGGAGGGTTATTGTTAGGGTTAGTGTTACGGTTAGGGTGAGGGTGAGGTTTAGGTTGAGGTTTAGGGTTAGGGTTAGGGTTATGGTTAGGTTTAAGTTTAGGGTGAGGGTTATGATGACGTTTAGGCTTAGGGGGAGGGTTACGGTTAGGGTTAGGTTTATGTTGAGGGTAAGTGTTATGATGAGCGTTAGGGTGAGGGTGAGGTTTAGGGTTAGAGTTAGGGTTAGGTTGAGGGTTAGGGTTAGAGTTAGTGTTAGGGTTAGTGTTAGGGTGATCGTTAGGGGGTGGTTTAGGGTTAGGGATAGGGTTAGGATTAGGTTTAGGGTGAGTGTGATTGTGTGTGTTAGGGTTAGGTTTATGGTTAGGCTTAGGGTTAGGCTGATGGTGATGTTGAGAGACAAGTGCTAGGGTTAAGGTGCGGGTTACGGTTAGGTTTAGGTTGAGGGTTAGGATGAGGATTAGGGTTAGGATTAGGGTTAGGGAGAGTCCTAGGGTGATGGTGAAGTTTAGGGTTAGGGTTAGGTTGATGGTGAGATTTAGGTTTAGAGTTAGGGTTATGGTGAGGCTGAGGGTGAGAGTTAAGGTTAGGTTTAGTGTTAGGGTTAGGGTTAAGGTGAGGTTTATGGTGAGTGTGAGGGTTAGGATTAGGATTAGGCTTAGGCATAGGATGAAGGTGAGGGATAGTGTAAGGGTTAGTGTTAGGGTGAGAGTTAGGTTTCGAGTTAAGTTTAAGGTTAGGGTGAGGGTTAGGGTAAGGATTACGGTGAGGGTGAGGGTTAGGGTTAGGCTTAGTGTTAGCGTGAGGTTTAGGATGAGGGTTAGGGATAGGATAAGGGTTAGGGTGAGCTCTAGGTTGAGGGTGAGGTTTAGGTTTAGGGTTAGGGTGAGGTTTAGGGTTAGGATTAGGGTTAGGGTGAGGGTGAGGTTTAGGGTTAGAGATAGGGTTAGTGTGAGGCTGGTTGAGATTGTTAGAGTTAGGGTTAATGTTAGGGTTAGGGTTAGGGTGAGGAATAGGGTGAGGGTAAGGGTTAGGTTTAGGGTTAGGATTAGGATTAGGGTAATAGGGTGAGTGTGAGGGTTAGGGTTAGGGTTAGGCCTAGGGTTAGGCTGAGGGTGAGGGTGAGGGTGAAAGTTAGGGCTAGGTTGAGACTGAGGGTTTCGGTTAGGGTGAGAGTTAGGGTTCAGGGTAAGTTTATGGTTAGGATGAGGGTTAGGGTTAGTGTTAAAGTGAGCTTGAGGGTTAGGGTTAGTTTGAGGGTTAGGGTTAGGGTTAGGTTTAGTTTTAGGGTGAGGATTAGGGTTAGGGTTAGGGTAAGGATTAGGATTAGAATTAGGGTTAGAATTAGGGTGAGGGTGAGGGCTAAGGTGAGGGTGAGTTTACTCTTAGTGTTAGGGTGAGGTTTAGGTTTAGGGTTAGGGTTAGGGTGAGGGTTTGGATGAGGGTTAGGGTTACGGTGAGGGTGAGGGTTAGGGTTTGGGTGACGGTAAGGGTAAAGATGAGGGTTAGGCTGAAGGTGAGTGTTAGGATTAGGGTTAGGGTTAGGGTTAGGGTTAGGTTTAGGGTTAGGATTAGTGTTATTGTTAAGTTTATGGTTAGACTTACGGTGAGGGTGAGAGTGAGGGTCAGGGTGAAGTTTAGGGTTAGGGTGAGGTTTAGGGTTAGGGTTAGGTTGAGGGTGAGGTTTAGGGTTAGATTTAGGGTTAGCGGGAGGGTTAGTTCGTGGGTTAGAGTTAGGGTTAGTGTTAGGGTTAAGGTTAGGGTGAAGGTTAGGTTGAGGTTAAGGGTTAGGGTTTGGGATAGGGTATGCTTAGGGTTAGGGTGAGGGTTAGTGTAAGTTTTAGGTTTATTTTTAGGCTTAGGCTTAGGGTTAGGCTGGGGGTGAGTGTGGGGCTGAGGATTAGGTTTAGTGTGATGGTTAGGGTTAGGGTTAGGGTGAGGTTTAGGGTTTGAGTTAGTTTCAGAGTTAGGTTTAGTTTGAGGGTGAGGTTTAATGTTAGAGTTACGGTTAGGGTGAGGGTTAGGTTGAGGTTTAGGGTTAGGGTTAGTGTTAGGGTTAAGGTTAGGGTGAGAGTTAGTGGGAGGGTTAGGGTTAGGGATAGGGTTAGTATTGGGGTTAGGATGATTGTCAGTGTGTGCGTTAGGGTTATGTTTAGGTTTAGGCTTAGGGTTAGTCTGAGGTTGAGGTTCATGGTGAGGGTTAGGGTTAGAGTTAGGGTTAGAGGGAGGGTGAGGTTTAGGGTTAGAGTTAGGGTTAGGGTGAGGCTGTGGTTGAGGGTTAGGGTTAGTGTTAGTGTTAGGTTTAGGGTTAAGGTGATGGTTAGGGCAAGGGTGCAAATTAGGGTTAGGTTTAGGATTTGGATTAGGATTAGGCTTAGGGTGAGTGTGAGGGTTAGGGTTAGGGTTAGGCTTAGGCTTGGCTTAGGCTGAGGGTGAGGGTGAGTGTGAGGGTTAGGGTTAGCTTGAGGGTTAGGGTTAGGGTTAGGGTGAGGTTTGGGTTAGGGTTAAGTTTAGGGTTAGGGTGAGGGTTAGGGTGAGGGTTTCGGTGAGGGTGAGGGTTAGGGTTAGGTTGAGCGTTAGCGTTAGGGTTAGGGTTGGGGTGATGGTTATTTTTAGAGTTAGTGTTAGGGTTAGGGTTAGGATGAGGGTTAGGGTTAGGATTAGAGTTAGGGTGAGGGCTTGGGTGAGGGTGAGGTTTAGGGTTAGGGTTTGGGTGAGGTTTACCGTTAGGGTTAGGGTTAGGTTTCGGTTTAGAGTGAGGGTGAGGTTTAGGGTTAGAGTTAGGGTTAGGGTGAGGCTGATTGTGATTGTTAGAGTTAGGTTTAGTGTTCGACATAGGGTTAGGGTTAGGGTTAGGGTTAGGGTTAGGGTGAGGGTGAGGGTTAGCATTAGGTTTAGGATTAGAATTAGGGAAAGGGTTAGGGTTTGTTTGAAGGTTAGGGTTAGGGATAGGCTGAGGGTGAGGGTGACGGTGAGGGTTAGGGTTGGGGTTAGTTTTAGGCTTAGGGTTAGGGTGAGAGTTAGGGTTCGAGTTAAGTTTATGGTTAGGGTGAGCCTAAGGGTTAGGGTTACGGTGATCGTGAGGATTAGGGTTAGGTTGAGGGTTAGGGTTAGGGTTAGGGATACGGTTACGGTGTTGGTTAGTGTTAGGTTTAGGGTAAGGGTTAGGAGGATAATTAGGTTTAGGATTAGAGTTAGGGTGAGGGTGTGTTTTAGGATTAGGTTTAGGGTTAGGGTTTGGGTTAGGGTTAGATTTAGAATTAAGGTGAGGGTGAGGGTTAGGGTTAGGTTTAGGTTGAGTTTTAGGTTTAGGGGTAGGATTAGGGTTAGGGAGAGGGTGAGGTTTATGGTAGATTTAGGGTTAGGGGGAGAGTTAGTTCGTGGGTTACCGTTAGTGTTAGTGTTAGGGTTAAGGCTAGTGTGAGTGATAGGTTGAGGTTAAGGGGTAGGGGTAGTGTTAGGGTTAGGATTAGGGTTAGGGTGAGGGTGATTGTGAGGGTTAGGGTTAGGGTGAGGCTTAGTCTTAGCGTTAGGCTGAGGGCGAGTGTGGGTGTTAGGATTAGGTTTAGGGAGAGGGCTAGGGAGAGGGTGAGGTTTAGTGTAAGGGTTAGGCTTTGGCTTAGGGTTAGGCTGAGCGTGGGGTTGAGGGTGAGGTTTAGGGTTAGGGTGATGGTTAGGTTTACAGTTAGGGTGAGAGGTAGGTGACGTTTAGGATTAGGGGGAAGGTTAGGGTGAGAATGATGGTAAGGGTAAAGGTGAGGTTTAGGCTGAAGGTGAGATTTAAGTTAAGGGTGACGATTAGGGTTAGGTTTAGGGTTAGGGTAAGGGTAAGGGTTAGGAGTAGGGTGAGGGTTAGATTGAGGATTAGGGTTAGGGTTAGGGTTAGGTTTAGGATTAGGGTGAGGGTTAGGGTTAGTGTGAGGGTTAGTGTTAGTTTTAGGGTTAGTGTTCGTGTTAGGGTAAGTGTTAGGGTGAGGGTTAGGGTTAGGGTGAGGCTAATGGTTAAGTTGAGGGTTAGGGTTAGGGTTATTGTTAGGGTTAGGGTTAGGGTTATGGTTATGCTGAGGTTGAGGGTGATTGTTAGGGTTAGGGTTAGGGTGAGGTTTAGTGTTAGGGTTAGGGTGAGAGTTAGAGTTAGGGTGAGGATGAGGTTTAGGGATAGTGTTAGGGTTAGGGTGAGGGTTAGTGTGAGTGTTAGGGTTAGAGTAAGGGTTAGGGTGGGGTGACCATAAGGGTAAACGTGAGGGTTAGGCTGAGGATAAGGGTTATGGTCGGATGATTTTTAGGTTTAGGGGGAGGGTTAGGGTTATGGGAAGGATGTGAGTGAGGGTTAGATTGAGGATTAGTGTCAGGGTTAGTGTGTGGTTTAGGGTGATGGTGAGGGTTAGGGTTAGGGTGAGGGCTAGGGTGAGGGTGAGGTTTAGGTTTAGGTTCAGGCTGAGGTTTAGGGTTAGGGTGATGGTTCTGGTTAGTGTGAGGTTTAGTGATAGGGTTAGGGTTAGTGTTAGGGTGAGGGTAAGTGTTAGGGTGAGGGTTAGGTTTAGGGTGAGAGTTATGGATAGGTTGAGGGTTAGGGTTACGGTTAGGGTTATTTTTAGGCTTAAGGTTAGGTTTACGGTTACAGTGAGGGTGAGGGTGGTGGTTAGGTTTAGGGTTAGGGTGAGGTTTAGGTTTAGGGTTAGGATTAGAGTTAGGGTTAGGGTGAAGGTGAGGTTTACTTTTAGAGTTAGGGTTAGTGTTAGGGTTAAGGTTAGGATGAGGGTTAGGGTTAGGGTTAAGCTTAGGCTTAGGCTTAGGCTTAGGCCGAGTATGAGGGTGAGGGTTAGGGTTAGGGTTAGGGTGAGGGTTAGGGTGAGGGTGATTATAAGGTTTAGCATTAGGATTAGGGTTAGGGTGAAGGCTAGGCTGAGGGTTAGGGAGATGGTTAGGTTTAGGGATAGGGTTAGGTTTAGGATTAGGGTTAGGGTGAGGTTTAGTGTGAGTGTTGGGGTTAGGCTTAGGGTTAGGCTTCTGGTTCGGCTGAGGGTTAGGGTGTGGGTTACGGTTAGGGTTTGGGTTAGAGTGTGGGTGAGGCTGAGGATTTATGTTATGTTTAGGGTTATGTTTAGGGTTAGGGTTAGGCTTAGGCTTAGGGTTAGGGTTAGGGTGAGGTTTAGGGTTAGATATAGGATTAGGGGAGGTTTAGGGTAAGGGTTAGGTACAGGGTTAGTGTTAGGATTAGGGTGAGAATGAGGGTTAGGTTGAGTTTTAGGGTTAGGGTTAAGTTTAGGGTTAGTGTGAGGGTTAGTGTTAGGGTTAGGGTTAGAGTTACAGTGAGGGTGAGGTTGCGGGTGAGGTTTAGGGTTAGAGATAGGGTGGGGTATACGGTTAGGGTTAGGGTTAAGTTGAGGGTGAAGGTGAGGTTTAGGGTTAGATTTAGGGTTAGTGATAGTTTGAGGGTTAGGTTTAGGGTTAGGGTGAAGTTTATGGTGAGGGTGAGGTTTAGGGTTAGATTTAGGTTTATGTTGAGGGTTAGGGTTAGCGTTAGTGTTAGGGTTAGTGTTAGGGTGAGAGTTAGGGAGAGGGTTAGTTTTAGGCTTAGGATTAGGTTTAAGGGGAGGGTTTGTGTGTGTTAGGTTTAGGATTAGGGTTAGGGTAAGGACTAAGGTGAGGGTGAGAGTTAGGGTAAGGGTTAGGCTCAGGCTTTTAGGGTTAGGCTGAGCGTGAGGTTGAGGGTGAGGGTTAGGGTTAGTGTGATGGTTAGGTTTACCGTTAGGTGAGGGGTAGGCTGAGTTTTAGGGTTAGGGGGAGGATTAGGTTGAGAATGATGGTAAGGATAAAGGTGAGGTTTAGGCTGAGGGTGAGGGTTAAGGTAAAGGTGAGGGTTAGGGTTAGGAGAAGTGTGTCGGTGAGTGTTAGATTGAAGATTAGTGTTGGGGTGAGTGTGAGGTTTAGGGTGAGGATGAGGATTAGGTTTAGGTTGAGGGCTAGCGTGAGGGTGAGGTTTAAATTTAGGTTTAGGTTGAGGTTTAGCGTTAGGATGATGGTAAGGGTTAGTGTGAGCGTTAGTGTTAGGGTTAGGGTTAGTGATAGGGTTAGGTTTAGTGTTAGGGTGAGGGTAAGTGTTAGGGTGAGGGTTAGGGTTAGGGTGAGGGTTATGTTTAGGTTGCGGGTTAGGGTTAGGGTTAGTGTTAGGGTTAGAGTTAGGGTAAGTGTGAGAGTGAGGTTTACGGTTAGAGTTAGGGTTAGTGTTAGGTTTAGGGTTAGGGTGAGGGTTAGGGTTAGGATTAGGCTTAGGCTTAGGCTTAGGCCGAGCATGAGGGTGAGGGTTAAGGTTAGGGTTAGGGTGATTGTTAGGGTTAGGTTAAGAGTTACAGGTTGAGGATGAGGTTGGGGGTCAAGGTTAGTGTGACCTTTACCTTGAGGTTTAGGGTTACGGTTAGGGTTAGGGGTAGGTTGAGAGTGAGGTTTAGGGTTGGGGTTAGTGTTATGGTGAGGGTGAGAGTTAGCTTGAGGTTTAGGGATAGGGCTAGGTTTAGGATTAGGGTTAGGGTGAGGGTGAGTGTGAGGGTAAGGGTGAGGGTTAGGGTGAGGGTAAGTGTTAGGGTGAGGGTTTGGGTTAGGGTGAGGGTTATGGTTAGGGTTAAGTTTAGGATTAGGTTTAGGGTGAGGGTGAGTATGAGGGTTAGTGTGAGGGTTAGGGTGAGGGTAAGTATTAGGTTTAGAGTGTGGGTTAGGGTGAGGGTGAGGTTTGGAGTTAGAATTACGGTTAGGATGAGGTTGAGGTTGAGGGTGAGGTTGAGGGTAGGGTTAGGGTTAGGGTTACGGTGAGAGTTAAGGTGAGGGTTAGGGTTAGAGTTAGGATTATGGTTAGGGTTCGCGTTAGGGTTAGGGTGATGGTGAGGTTTAGGTTTAGAATTAGGGTTAAGGTGAGGTTGAGGGTGAGGGTGAGGGTTAGGGTTAGGGGTAGGAAATGGATTAGGGTTAGGGTTACTGTGAGTGTGAGGGTTAGGGTTAGGGTTAGGGTTAGCCTTAGGTTTAGGCTGAGGGAGAGTGTGAGGGTGAGTGTTAGGGTTAGTTTGAGGGTTAGGATTAGGGTTAGGTTGAGGTTTATTGCTAGGTTTACTGTTAGGTTCAGGGTTATGTTGAGGGTGAGGTTTAGGGGTAGAGTTATGGTTCGGTTAAGTTTAGGGTTAGGGTGAGGGTTAGGGTAAGGTTTATGGTGAGAGTAAGGATTAGGGTTAGGTTGAGGGTTAGGGTTAGGGTTAGGGTGAGGGTGAGGGTTAGGGTTAGTTTTAGAGTTAGGGTTAGGGTGAGGGTTAGGATGAGGATTAGGTTTAGAATTAGGGTTAGAGTGAGGGCTAGGTTGAGGGTCAGTGTTATGGTTAGTGTTAGATTAAGTTTTAGGGTTAGGGTTAGGGTTAGGTTGAGAGTTAGGTTGAGGATTAGGGTTATAGTGAGTGTGAGGGTTAGGGTTAGGGTGAGGGTTAGTGTTAGTGTTAGGGTTAGGGTTAGCATTAAGTTTAGGGTGAGGGTGAGTGTTAGGATTAGGGTTAGGGTTAGGGTTAGGTTTAGGGTTAGGATTAGTGTTATTGTTAGTGTTAGAGTTAGAATTTTGGTGATGGTGAAGCTGAGGGTGAGGATGAGGATTAGGGTTAGGGTTAGGGTGAGGTTTAGGGTTAGATTTAGGATTAGAGTTAGGGTGAGGGTGAAGTTTAGCATTAGATTTAGGGTTAGTTAGAGGGTTAGGTTGAGGGTTAGGGTTAGTGTTAGTGTTAGGGTTAAGTTTAGGGTGAGGGTTAGGTTGAGGTTTAGGTTTATGGTTAGGGTTATGCTTAGGAATAGGTTTAGTGTGAGTGTGAGTGTGAGAGTTAGGGTTTAATCTACGGCTTAGGCTTAGGGTTAGGCTGAGTTTGAGGTTTTGGGTGAGGATTAGGGTTAGGGTTAATCTGCGGCTTAGGCTTAGGGTTAGGCTGAGCGTGAGGTTGAGGGTGAGGGTTAGGGTTAGTGTGATGGTTAGGTTTACTGTTAGGGTGAGGGTTAGGATGAGATTTAGAGTTACGGTGAGGATGATCGTAAAGGTAAAGGTGAGTTTTAGGCTGAGGGTGATGGTAAAGATAAGTGTGAGTGTTAGTGTTAGGTTTAGGGTTAGGGTAAGAGTTAGGGTAAGTGTTAGGGTGAGCGTTAGATTGAGGATTAGGGTTAGGTTAGGTTTGTAAGGGTCAGGGTTAGGGTTACGGTTACGGTGAGGGTGAGGGTGAGGTTTAGGGTTAGGGTTAGGGTGAGGTTTAGTGTTAGGGTTAGGGTTAGAGTTACTGTTAGCATGAATGTGAGTTTTAGGTGTAGAGTTAGAGTGAGGGTGCGGGTTAGGGTCAGGGTTAGGGTTAGGGTGCGGGTTCGTGTGTGGGTAACGGTAAGGGTAAAGGTGAGGGTTAGGCTGAGGATGAGGGTTACGGTAAGAGTGAGTGTTAGGGTTAGGTGGAGGTTTAGTGTTAGTGTTAGGGTGAGGGTGAGGGTTAGATTGAGGATTAGTATCAGGGTTAGTGTGAGGTTTAGGGTGAGGATGAGCGTTAGGGTTAGGGTGAGGTCTACAGTGAGGGTGAGGGTTAGGGTTAGTGTTAGGGTGAGGTTTAGGGTTAGGGTGATGGTTAGGGTTAGTGTGAGCCTTAGTGTTATTGTTAGGGTTAGTGTTAGGGTGAGGGTAAGTGGTAGGGTGAGGGTTAGGGTAAGGGTGAGTGTAACGTTTAGGGTGAGGGTTAGGGTTAGGTTTAGGTTTATTGTTAGGGGTAGGGTTAGGGTTAGAGTTAGGGAATGGGTGAAGGTGAGATTTAGGGTTAGACTTAGAGTTAGTGTTAGGGTTAGGGTTAGGGTGAGGGTTAGGGATACGGTTAGGTTTAGGATTATTCTTAGGCTTAGGCTTAGGCCGAGCATGAGGTTGAGGGTTAGATTTAGGGTTAGGGTGAGGGTTAGGGTTAGGGTTAGAGTGAGGTTTAGGATGAGGTTTAGTGTTAGGAGTAGGGTTAGGTTGAAGGCTAGGGTGAGGGTAAGGGTGAGGGTTAGGGTTAGGGAATGGGTTAGGTTTAGGATTAGGGTTAGTGTGAGGGTGTTTGTGAGGGTTAGGGTTAGAGTTAGGGTTAGGCTTAGAGGTAGGGTGAGGGTTAGGGTGTGGGTTAGGGTTAGGGTTTGGGTTAGGGTGAGGGTGAGGCTGAGGATTAGGATTACTTTTAGGGTTAGGTTTAGGGTTAGGTTTAGTGTTATGTTTAGGGTTATGGTTAGGCTTAGGGTTAGGGTTAGGGTGAGGTTTAGGGTTAGTTATAGGGGTAGGGGGAGGTTAGCGTAAGGCTTAGTCATAGGGTTAGTGTTAGGGTTAGGGTGATGGTGAGGGTTAGGTTGAGGTTTAGGTTTAGGGTTAAGGTTAGGGTTAGTTTGAGGGTTAGTGTTAGGGTTACGGTTAGTGTTAGGGTGAGGGTAAGTGTTAAGGTGAGGGTTTGGTTTAGGGTGAGGGTTATGGTTAAGGTGAGGGTTAGGATTAGGGTTAGGGTTATTGTTAGGTTTAGGTTTAGGGTTAGGGTTACTGTAAGGGTGAGGTTGAGGGTTAGAGTTATGGTTAGGGTGAAGTTTAGGGTTTGGGTTAGGGTTAATGTGAGGGTTAGGGTGAGGTTGAGGTTTAGTGATAGGGTTAGGTTTAAGGTCAGGGTTAGGTTGAGGTTTAGGGTTAGGGTGTTAGTGTTAGGGTTAGGGTGAGCCTTATGAGGAGGGTTAGGTTTAGGATTATGTTTAAGGTTAGTGTTAGGGTTAGGGTGTGGGTGAGGTTTAGTGATAGAATTAGGGTTAGGGTGAGGCTGAGGGTGAGGGTTAGTGTTAGTGTTAGCATTAGGGTGAGGGTTAGGTTTAGGGATAGGGTTAGGATTAGGATTAGGGTTAGGGTTAGGGTGAGTATGAGGGTTAGGGTTAGGGTTAGGGTAGGCCTTAGGTGTAGACTGAGGGTGAGGGTGAGGGTGAGGGTTAGGTTTAGGGTGAGGGTTAAGTTTAGGGTTAGGGTGAGTTTTAGTTTTAGGGTTAGGGTTAGAGTTAGGGTTAGGGTGAGCATGAGGTTCAGGGGTAGATTTAGGGTTGGGGTTAGGGTTATTTTTAGGGTTAGGGTTAGGGTTAGTGTAGAGTTAGGGTTACAGTTAGGGTTAGGGTGAGCATGAGGTTTACGGTTAGAGTTAGGGTTAGTGTTAGGGTTAGGGGTAGGGTGAGGGTTACGGTTAGGATTAGGCTTAGGCTTAGGCTTAGGCTGAGCATGAGGGTGAGGGTTAGGTTTAGGATTAGGGTGAGTGTTAGGATGAGGTTTAGTGTTAGGATTAGGATTAGGTTGAGGGCTAGGGTGAGGGTTATGGTGAGGGTTAGGTTTAGGCATAGGGTTCGGGTTAGGATTAGGGTTAGGTTTAGGGTTAAGGTGAGGTTTAAGGTTAGGTTAGGGTTACATTTAGGCTTCGGGTTAGGCTGAGTGTGAGGGTGGAGGTGAGGTTAGAGTTAGTATTAGGATTAGGGTTAGAGTTATTTTTTGTGTTATGGTTAGGGTTAAATTTGCAGTGAGGGTGAGGCTGCGGGTGAGGGTTATAGTTAGAATTATGGTTAGGTTTAGGGTTAGTGTTATTCTTAGGGTTAGTTTTAGAGTTAAGGTGAGGGTGAGGGTTAGGGTTGGGTTGAGGTTTAGGGTTAGGGTTAGGTTGAGAGATAGGGTTCGGTTAAGTTTAGGGTTAGCGAGAGGGTTAGGGTTAGGGTTAAGGTGAGCGTGAGGGTTAGGATTATGTTTAGCATTAGGGTTATTGTTACTGTTAGGGTTAGAGTTATGGTGAGGGTGAGGGTGAGGGTGAGGGTTAGGATTAGAGTTGTGGTGAGGTTTTCGATTAGGGTTAGGATTAGGGTTAGGATGAGAGTGAGGTTTAGTGTTAGATTTAGGGTTAGTTGGAGGATTAGGTCGAGGGTTAGGGTTAGGGTTAGTGTTCGGGATAAGGTTAGGGTGAGGGTTAGGTTGAGGTTTAGTGTTAGGCTTAGGGTTAGGTTTAGGATTAGGGTTAGGGTGAGGGTGAGGGTGAGGGTTAGGGTTAGGATTACGCTTAGGGTTAGGCTGAGAGTGAGGGTGGGGATGAGGAGTCGGGTTAGGGTGATCGTTAGGGTTAGGGTGAGGGTTAGGGTTAGGATTAGGGTTAGGGTGAGGGCTAGGGTGAGGGTGAGGGTTAGGGTAAAGGTTAGGGTTGGCTTAGGCTTAGTGTTAGGCTGTGCATGAGGTTGAGGGTGAGGGTTATGGTTTTTGTTAGTGTGAGGTTTAGTGTTAGGGTTAGTGTGGAGGAGATGGTAAGGGTAAAGGTGATGGTTAGGTGGAGGGTGAGGGTTAAGGAAAGGGTGAGGCTTAATGTTAGGGTGAGGGTTAGGGTTAGGGTTAGGGTTAGGGTTAGGATGAGGTTTAGGTTTAGATTTAGGGTTAGGGTGATGCAGAAGTTGAGAGTTAGGGTTAAGATTAATGTTAGGGTTAGGCTTAAGGTGAGGGTTAGGTTGAGGGTGAGGGTTAGGTTTAGGGTTAGGATTAGCATTAGGGTTACTGTTACGGTGAGAGTGAGGGTTAGGGTTAGGCTTAGGGTTAGGCTGAGGGTGAGGGTGAGGGTGAGGTTGAGAGTTAGTGTGCGGGTTAGGGTTAGGGTTATGGCAAGGATTAGGATTAGGTTTAGGGTTAGGATTAGGGTTGTTGTGAGGGCTAGGGTGAGGGTGAGGTTTAGGGTTAGGGTTAGGGTGAGGTTTAGGTTTAGTGTTAGGGTTAGGGTGAGGTTGAGGTTTAGGGTTAGATTTAGGGTTAAGTTGAGGCTGAGGGTGAAGGGTAGGGTTATGCTTAGTTTTAGGATTAGGGTAAGGGATAGGTTGAGTGTGAGTGTTAAGTTTAGGTTTAGGGTTAGGCTTAGGGTTATGCTGAGGGTGAGGGTTATGGTGACGGTTAGCTTTAGGGTTAGGGTGAGTGCTAGGATGAGGTTTAGGGTTAGGATTAGGGTTAGGGTGAGAGCTTGTGTGAGAGTTATGGTGAGGGTTAGGTTTAGGAATAGGGTTAGGTTTAGGATTAGGGTTAGGTTGAGTGTGAGTGTGAGGGTTAGGGTTAGGGTTAGGCTTAGGGATAGGGTTAGGTTTATGATTAGGGTTAGGGTTACAGTGACGGTGAGGGTTATGGTTAGGGTTAGGGCTAAGCTTATTGTTAGTGTTATGGTTAGGGTTAAGGTTGTGGTGATGGTAAGGCTTAGGGTGAGGTTTATGGTTATGTTTAGGGTTAGGGTTAGGGTTAGAGTTACAGTGAGGTTGAGGGTGAGGGTGAGGTTTAGGTTTAGTGTGACTTTAAGGTTGAGGTTTAGGGTTAGGGTTAGTGTTAGGGTGAGGGTGAGGGTTAGGTTGAGGTTTAGGGATAGGCTTAGGTTTATGATTATGTTTAGGGTGAAGATGAGTGTGAGGTTTAGGGTGAGGGTTAGGGTGATGGTAAGTGTTAGGGTGAGGGTTTGGTTTAAGGTGAGGGTTATGGTTAGGGTGAGGGTTTGGATTAGGGTTAGGGTGAGTTTTAGGATTTGAGTGTTAGAGTGAGGGTGAGGGTGAGGGTGAGGTTTAGGGTTAGAGTTAGGGTACTGGTGAGGGTTAGGTTGAGGTTTAGGGTTAGTGTTAGGGTTAGGGTCACGGTGAGAGTTAGGGGGAGGGTTAGGTTTATGGTTAGGGTTAGCGTTAGGGTTAGGGTGAGGGTGAAGTTTAGGTTTAGAATTAGGGTTAAGGTGAGGCTGAGGGTGAAGGTGAGGATTAGGGTTAGGGTTAGGATTTGGATTAGGGTTAGGGTTAGGGTGGGTATGAGGGTTAGTTTTAGGGTTAGGTTTAGCCTTAGGTTTAGGCTGAGGGTGAGAGTGGGGGTTAGGGTTACTTTGACGGTTAGGGTTAGGGTTAGGGTGAGGTTTAGTGTTAGTGTTAGGGTTAGGGTTCGGGTTATGGTGAGGTTGAGGTTTAGATTGAGGATTAGTGTTAGGGTTAGTGTGAGGCTTAGGGTGCGGATGAGATTTAGGCTTAGGGTAAGGGCTAGGGTGAGGGTAAGTTTTAGGGTTAGTGTTATGGTGAGGTTTAGGGTTAAGGTGATGATTAGGGTTAGTGTGAGTGTTAGTGTTAGGGTGAGGGTAAGTGTTAGGGTGAAGGTTAGGGTTAGGGTTATTGTTAGCGTTAGGGTTAGGGTTACAATTACTGTGAGGGTGAGGCTCACCCTCACGGTTAGGGTTATGGTTTGGATGAGGTTTAGGGATAGGTTAAGGGTTAGGGTTAGGTTGAGGTTTAGGTTTAGTGTTAATGTTAGGGTGACGGTGAGGTTTAAGGTTAGAGTTAGGGTTAAGTTGAGGCTGAGTGTGCTGGGTAGGGTTAGTGTTAGTTTTAGGATTAGTGTAAGGGATAGGGTGAGTGTGAGGGTTAAGTTTAGGGTTAGGGTTAGGCTTAGGGTTATGCAGAGGTTGAGGGTGAATGTGAGGGTTAGGGTTAGGGTGAGGGTGAGGGTTAGGTTTAGGGTTAGCGTGAGTGCTAGGATGAGGTTTAGTGTTAGGATTAGGGTTAGGGTGAGGGTTAGTCTGAGGGTTATGGTGAGTTTTAGGTGTAGGTATAGGGTTAGGTTTAGGATTAGCGTTAGGTTGAGGGTGAGTGTGAGAGTTACGGTTAGGATTAGGCTTAGGGATAGGGTTAGGTTTTGGATTAGGGTTAGGGTTACGGTGAGGGTTACAGTTAGGGTTAGGGCTAGGGTTATTGTTAGTGTTATGGTTAGGGTTAAGTTTGTGGTGAGGATGAGGCTTAGGGTGAGGTTAAGGGTTATGTTTAGGGTTAGGGTTAGGCTTAGGTATAGTGTTATTGTTAGGTTTAGGGTTAGAGTAACAGTGAGTTTGAGGGTGACGGTGAGGGTTAGGGTTTGTGTGACCTTTAGGTTGAGGTGTAGGTTTAGGGTTAGGGGTAGGTTGAGGGTGAGGTTTAGGGTTAGAGTTATGGTTAGGGGGAGTGTTAGGGTGAGGTTTAGGGTTAGGGTTAGTGTTAGGGTGAGGGTGAGGGTTAGGTTGAGGTTTAGGGATAGGGTTAGGTTTAGGATTAGGGTTAGGGTGAGGGTGATTGTCAGGTTTAGGGAGAGGGTTAGGGTGATGGTAAGTGTTAGGGTGAGGGTTTGGTTTAGGGTGAGTGTTATGTTTAGGGTGAGTGTTTGGATTAGGGTTAGGGTGAGTTTTAGGATTTGGGTAAGTGTTAGAGTGAGGGTGAGGGTGAGGGTGAGGTTTAGGGTTAGAGTTAGGGTTCTGGTGAGGGTTAGGTTGAGATTTAGGGTTAGTGTTAGGGTTAGGGTTACAGTGAGAGTTTCAAGGAAGGTAAGGGTTAGGGTTAGGGTTATGGTTAGTGTTAGCGTTAGGGTTAGGGTGAGGGTGAAGTTTAGGTTTAGAATTAGGGTTAGGGTGAGGCTGAGGTTGAAGGTGAGGATTAGGGTTAGGGTTAGGATTTGGATTATGGTTAGGGTTAGGGTGAGTGTGAGGGTTAGGGTTAGGGTTAGGTTTAGCCTTAGGTTTAGGTTGAGGGTGAGGGTGAAGGTGAGGGTTAGGGTCAGTTTGAGGGTTAGGGTTAGGGTTAGGGTGAGGTTTAGTGTTAGGGTTAGGGTTAGGTTTAGGGTTATGGTGAGAGTGAGGATTAGATTGAAGATTATTGTTAGGGTTAGTGTGAGGTTTAGGGTGAGGATGAGAGTTAGGGTTAGGGTGAGGGCTAGGGTTAAGGTAAGATTTAGGGATAGTGTTAGGGTGAGGTTTAGGATTAAGGTGATGATTAGGGTTAGTGTGAGGATTAGTGTTAGGGTGAGGGTAAGTGTTATGATGAGGTACGTGTTAGGGTGAGGGTTTGGGTTAGGGTTACGGTTACTGTGAGGGTGAGGGTGAGGGTTAGTGTTATGGGTCGGATGAGGTTTAGGGATAGGGTTAGGGTTAGGGTTAGGGTTAGTTTTCGGGTTAGAGTTAGGGTTAGAGTGAGGCAGAAGTTGAGGGTTAGGGTTAGGATTAAGGTGAGCATTAGGTTGAGGGTGAGGGTTAGGTTTAGGGTTAGGATTAGGTTTAGGGTTAGGGTTAGGGTGAGTGTGAGGTTTAGGGTTAGGGTTATACTTAGGGTTAGGCTGAGGGTGACGTGAGGGTGAGGGTGAGGATTAGGTGAGCTTTTGTGTTAGGGTTATGGGGAGGGTTAGGTTTAGGTTTAGGGTTAGTATTACGGTTAGGGTGAGGGCTAGGGTGATGGTGAGGTTTATGGTTAGGGTTAGGGTGAGGTTTAAGTTTAGTGTTAGGGTTAGGGTGAGGGTGAGGTTTTGGGTTAGAGTTAGGGTTAAGTTGAGGCTGAGGGTGCAAGGTAGGGTTAGGGTTAGGTTTAGGATTAGGGTAAAGAATAGGGTGATTGTGAGAGTTAAGTTTAGGTTTAGGGTTAGGCTTAGGGTTATGTTGAGGTTTTTGGTGAGGCTGAGGTTTAGGGTTAGGGTAAGTTTAAGGATTAGGTTTAGGGTTACGGTAAGTGCTAGGATGAGTTTTATGGTTAGGATTAGGGTTAGGGTGAGGGCTAGTGTGAGGTTTATGGTGAGGGTTAGGTTTAGGCTAGCGTTAGGTTTAGGATTAGGGTTAGGTTGAGGGTGAGTGTGAGGGTTAGGGTTAGGGTTAGGCTTAGGGATAGGGTTAGGTTTAGGATTAGGGTTAGGGTTAGGGTTATGGTGAGGGTTACGGTTACGGTTAGGACTAGGATTATTGTTAGTGTTATGGTTAGGGTTAAGTTTGTGGTGAGGGTAAGGCTTAGGGTGAGTGTTATGATTATGTTTACGGTTAGTTTTAGGGTAGAGTTACAGTGAGATTGAGGGTGAAGTTGAGGTTTAGAATTAGTGTGACCTTTAGGTTGAGGTTTAGGTTTAGGATTAGGGGTAGGTTGAGGGTGAGGTTTAGGGTTAGGGGGAGTATTAGGGTGAGGTTTAGGGTTAGGGTTAGTGTTAGGGTGATGGTGAGTGTTAGGTTGAGGTTTAGGGTGAGGGTTAGGGTGATGGTAAGTGTTAGGGTGAGGGTTTGGTTTAGGGTGAGGGTTATGGTTAGGGTGATGGTTTGGATTAGGGTTAGGGTGATTTTTACGATTTGGGTAAGTGTTAGAGTGAGGGTTAGTGTGAGGGTGAGGTTTAGGGTTAGAGTTAGGGTTCTGGTGCGGGTTAGGTTGAGGTTTGGGGTTAGTGTTAATGTTAGTGTTACGGTGAGAGTTAGGCGGAGGGTTAGGGTTAGGGTTATGTTTAGTGTTAGCGTTAGGGTTAGGGTGAGCGTGAAGTTTAGGTTTAGAATTAGGGTTAGGGTGAGGCTGAGGGTGAAGGTGAGGAATAGGTTTCGGGTTACGATTTGGATTATGGTTAGGGTTAGGGTGAGTTTGAGGGTTAGGGTTAGGGTTAGGGCTAGCCTTAGGTTTAGGCTGAGGGTGAGGGTTAGGGTTCGTTTGAGGGTTAGGGTTAGGGTTAGTGTGAGGTTTACTGTTAGGGTTAGGGTTAGATTTAGCGTTAGGGTGAGGCTGAGGTTTAGGTGTAGAGTTAGGGTTAGGCTGAGGATTAGGGTGAGTGTTAGGGTTACGGCGAGGGTGAGGATTAGGTTTAGGGTGGGAGTTAGGGTTCGGTTAAGTTTAGGGTTAGAGTGAGGGTTAGGGTAAGTGTTACGGTGAGCGTGAGGGTTATTGTTAGGTTGAGGGTTAGGGTTAGGGTTAAGGTGAGGGTTAGTGTTAGGGTTAGTGTTAGAGTTAGGGTTAGGTTGAGTGTTAGGTTGATGTTGAGGGTTAGGCTTATGATTACGATTAGGATTAGGGTTAGGGTTAGGGTGAGTGTGACGGTTAGGGTTACGGTTAGGGTTAGTCTTAGGCTTAGGCTGTGGGTGAGGGTGAGGGTGAGGGTTAGGGTTAGTGTGAGGGTTACGGTTAGTGTTAGGGTGAGAGTTAGGGTTCGGTTAAGTTGAGGGTTAGAGTGAGGGTTAGTGTTTTGTTTAGGGTTAGTGTTAAGGTGATGTTTAGGATTAGGATTAGAATTAGTATTCTTATTGATGATAGGGTTAGGGTTATGGAGAGGGTGAGGGTGAGGGTGAAGTTGAGGGTTAGGGTTAGGGTTAGGGTGAGTTTAGGGTTAGGATTAGGGTTATGTTGACGGTGAGGTTTAGAGTTAGATTTATGGTTAGTTGGAGTGTTAGGTCGAGGGTTAGGGTTAGGGTTATTGTTAGGGATAAGTTTTGGGTGAGGGTTAGGTTGAGGTTTAGTGTTAGGGTTAGGGTTAGGTTTAGGATTAGGTTTAGGCTGAGCGTGAGGTTGGGGGTGAGGATTAGGGTTAGGGTGATGGTTAGGGTTAGGGTTAAGGTGAGGGTTAGGATTAGGATTAGGGTTAGGGTGATTGCTAGGGTGAGGGTCAGTGTTAGGTTAAGTGTTAGGCTTAGGGATAGGTTTAGGCTGAGCGTGAGGTTGAGGGTGAGGGTTAGGGTTAGGTTGATGGTTAGGTTTACGGTTCGGGTGAGGGTTAGGATGAGGTTTAGGGTTAGGGTGAGGATGATGGTAAGAGTTAAGTTGAGGGTTAAGCTGAGCGTGACGGTTAAGATAAGGGTGAGGTTTAGGGTTAGGTTTAGGGTTAGGGTGAGGGTTAGATTGGGGATTAGGGTTAGAGTTAGGGTTAGTGTGAGGTTTAGGGTGAGGATGAGTGTTAGGGTTAGGGTGAGGTTAGAGTTAGGATTAGGGTTAGGGTTATTGTTAGTGTTATGGTTAGGGTTAAATTTACAGTGAGGGTGAGGCTGTGGGTGAGGGTTAATGTTACGGTTATGGTTAGGTTTAGGGTTAGTGTTATTTTTAGGGTTAGGGTTAGAGTTACAGTGAGGTTGAGGGTGAGGCTGAGGGTTAGGGTGAGGTTTAGGGTGAGGTTTAGGATTAGGTTTAGGGTTAGGGTTAGGGTGAGGATGAGGTTTAGGCTTAGATTTAGGGTTTGGGTGAGGGTTAGGTTGAGTTTTAGGTTTAGTCTTAGGGTTAGGGTTATGGTGAGAATTAGGGGGAAGGCTGGTATAGGGTTAGGGTTATGGTTAGTGTTAGCGTTAGGGTTAGTGTGAGGGTGAAATTCAGCGTTAGAATTAGTGTTAGGGTGAGGCTGAGGGTGAGGGTTAGGATTTGGATTAGGTTAGGGTTAGGGTGAGTGTGAGGGTTAGGTTAGGGTTAGGGTTAGCCTTAGGTTTAGGCTGAGGGTGAGGTGAGCGTGAGGGTTAGGGTTAGTTTGAGGGTTAGGGTTAAGGTTAGGATGAGGTTTAGTGTTAGGGTTAGTGTTAGATTTAGGGTTAGGCTGAGGGGTAGAGTTAGGGTTAGGATGAGGGTTAGGGTTAGGTTTAGATTTAGCGTTAGATTTAGAGTGAGGGTGAAGTTTAGGTTAAGAATTAGGTTTAGGGTGAGGCTGAGGGAAAGGTGAGGATTAGGTTTAGGGTTATTATTGGGATTAGGTTTAGGGTTAGGTTGAGTGTGAGGGTTAGGTTTAGGGTTAGTGTTAGCTTTAGGTTTAGGCTGAGGGTGAGGGTGAGAGTGAGGGTTAGGGTTAGTTTGAGGGTTAGGGTATAGGGTTAGGGTGAGGGTTAGTGTTAGGGTTAGGGTTAGGTTGTGCGTTAGGTTGAGGTTGAGGGTTAGGCTTAGGTTTACTATTAGGATTAGGGTAAGTTTTAGTGTGAGTGTGATGGTTAGGGTTAGGGTTATGTTGAGGTTTAGGTTTAAGGTTAGGGTTAGGGTGAAGTTTAGGGTTAGAGTTAGGGTTAATTTGAGGCTGAGGGTGCAGGGTAGGGTTAGGGTTAGCATTAGGATTAGGGTAAGGGATAGGGTGAGTGTGAGGTTTAGGGTGATAGGGTTTTGCTGAGGTTTAGGGTGAGGGTGAGGGTTAGTGTTAGGGTGAGGGTGAGGGTTTGTATTAGGGTTAGGTTGAGTGCTAGGATGAGGTTTACGGTTAGGATTAGTGTTAGGGTTAGGGTGAGGGCTAGTGTGAGGGTTATGATGAGGATTAGGTTTAGGCATAGGGTTAGGTTTAGGATTAGGGTTAGGTTGAGGGTGAGTGGGAGGGTTAGGGTTAGGGTTAGGCTTAGGGATAGGGTTAGGTTTAGGATCAGGGTTAGGGTTAGCTTTACTTTGAGGGTTACTGTTATGGTTAGGGCTAGGGTTATTGTTAGTGTTATAGTTAGGGTTAAGTTTGTGGTGAGGGTGAGGCTTAGGGTGAGGTTTATGTTTATGTTTAGGGTTAGGGTTGGGGTTAGAGTTACAGTGAGGTTGAGGGTGAGGGTGAGGTTTAGGGTTAGTGTGACCTTTTGGTTGAGATTTATGGTTAGGTTTAGGGGTAGGTTGAGGGTGAGGTTTTGGATTAGAGTTAGGGTTAAGGTAGTATTAGGGTGAGGTTTAGGGTTGGGGTTATTGTTAGGGTGAGGGTGAGGGTTAGGTTGAAGTTTAGGGATAGGGTTATTTTTAGGATTAGGGTTAGGGTGAGGGTGAGTGTGATGTTTAGGGTGACGGTTAAGGTGATGATTAGTGTTAGGGTGAGGGTTTGGTTTAGGGTGAGGGTTATGTTTAGGGTGAGGGTTTGGATTACGGTTAGGGTGAGTTTTAGGTTTTGGGTAAGTAGGTTTTGGGTTAGGTTTAGGGTTAGGTTTAGGGTGAGGGTTAGATTGGGGTTTAGGGTTAGAGTTAGGGTTAGTGTGAGGTTTAGGGTGAGGATGAGTGTTAGGGTTAGGGTGAGGGTTAGCGTTAGAATTATGTTTAGGGTGAGGTCTAGGGTGATTGTGAGGGTTAGAGTTAGGGTTAGGGTTAGGATGAGTTTTAGGATTAGGGTGAGGGTTAGCGTTAGAATTATGTTTAGGGTGAGGTCTAGGGTGATTGTGAGGGTTAGAGTTAGGGTTAGGGTTAGGATGAGTTTTAGGATTAGGGTGATGGTTAGGGTTAGTGTTAGGGTGAGGGTAAGTGTTAGGGTGAGGGGTAAGGTTAGGGTGAGGGTTATGGTTAGTGTGAGGGGTAGATTGGTGATTAGGCTTAGAGTTAGGGTTAGTGTGAGTTTTATGGTGAGGATGAGTGTTAGGGTTTTGGTGAGGGTTAGGCTTAGGGATAGTGTTAGGGTTAAGTATAGGGTGAGGTTTAGTGTTAGGGTGAGGCTTAGGGTTAGGATTTAGGTTAGGATGAGTGTGAGTGTGAGGGTTAGGGTTAGGGTTAAGCTTAGGTTTAGGGTTAGGCTGACGGTGGGGGTGAGGGTGAGGGTTAGGGTTCGGGTTCGGGTGAGGGTTAGGGTTTGGTTTAGGGTAAGGGCTAGTGTGAGGTTTAGCTTGAGGGTTAGTGTTAGGGATAAGGTTAGGTTTAGGATTTGGGTTAGGGTGAGAGTGAGTGTGAGGTTTACGGTTAGGGTTAGGGTTAGGCTTAGGTTTAGGGAGAGGATTAGGGTTAGGGTTTGGGTTAGGGTTAGGTTTAGGGTCAGGGTGGGGGTGAGGATTAGGGTTAGGTTTAGGGTTAAGGTTAAGGTTATTTTTAGTGTTATGTTTAGGGTTAAGTTTGCAATGAGGCTGAGGATGAGGGTGAGGATTATGGTTAGGGATAGGGTTAGGTTAATGTTAGGGTTAGTATTAATGTTAGGGTTAGGGTTAGACTTATGGTATGGTGAGGGTGAGGGTGAGGGTTAGGGTTAGGTTTAGGGTGAGGTTTAGAGTTATGGTTAGGATTAGGGATAGGATGAGGGAGACTTTTAGGGTTAGAGTTAGGTTGAGGGGGAGGATAAGGGTGAGGGTTAGAGTTAGGGCTAGTGTTAAGGTTAGCATTAGGTTTAGGGTTAGTGTAAGATTGAGGTTTAGGGTTATGCTTAGGTTTAGGGTTATGATTAGGGTTAGGGTGAGTCTGAGGGTTAGGTTTAGGATTAGGCTTAGGCTAAGGGTTAGGCTGAGGGTGAGGGTGGGTGTGAGGATTAGCCTTAGGGTGATGGTTAGCCTTATGGTTAGGGTGAGAGTTAGGATGAGGGTTAGGGTTAGGATTAGGATTAGGGTGAGGGCTAGGGTGAGGGGAGGGTTAAGGTTAGGGTTAGGCTTAGGCATACTTTTAGGCTGAGGGTGATGGTGAGGGTGAGGGTTAGGGTTATGGTGATGGATAGGGTTAGGGTTACAGTGAGGGTTAGGCTGAGGGTTCCGGTTAGGGTGAGGGTTACAATGATTGTGTCAGTAAGAATAAAGTTGAGGGTTGGGCTAAGGGTGAGGGTTACGTTAAGGGTGAGGGTTAGTGTTACGTTGAGGGTTATGGTAAGGGTTAGGGTTAGGGTTAGGGTTAGATTGGGGATTAGGGTTAGGGTAATTGTGAGGCTTAGGGTGTGGATGAGAGTTAGGGTTAGAATTAGGGTTTGGGTGAGTTCTAGCGGGAGGGTAAGGGTTAGGGTTAGGGTTAAGTTTATGGTAAGGTTTAGGGTGAGGGGTAAGTTTAGGTTTAGGGCGAGGGTTAGGTTTAGTATGAGGGTTATGGTTAGGGTGAGGGTGAGGGTGAGGGTAAGGGTTATGGTGAGGGTTACAGTGAGGGTGAGGTTTAGGGTTAGGATTTGGGATAGGGTTAGGTATAGGCTGAGATTGAGGGTGAGGGAGACGGTGAGGTTTAGGGTTAGGGTTATGTTTAGGGTGAGGTCTAGGGTGAGGGTGACGGTTAGGGTGAAGGTGAGGGTGCTGGTGAAGGTCTTGGTTAGGTAATGGTTAGGGTTAGGGTGAGGATTAGTTGAGGGTTAGGGTAAGGGTGAGGTTGAGGTTTAGGGTGTGGGTGAGAATTAGGGTTAGGGTGAGGGTTCGGGTGATGGTGATGTTTAAGGTTAGGTAGAAGGTTAGGGTTAGGGTTAGGTGAGGGTTAGTGTTAGGGTTAGGGTTAGGGTGAGGGTTAGGATTAGGTTTAGGGTTAGGGTGAGGTTTAGGGTGAGGGTGAGGGTTAAGGTTAGGGTTAGGTTTGTGGTGTGGGTAAGTGATAGCATGAGGGTTCGGCTGAGTGTTTGACTTAGCATTACGGTTAGGGTGAGGGTTAGGTTGAGGATTAGGATGAGTTTTAGGGTTAGTGTGAGGGTTAGGGTTAGGCTTAGCGTGAAGACGACATTGAGGGTGACAATTAAGGTTAGAGTTACGGTGAGGGTTCGGTTAATGTGAGGTTTAGGGTGAGGATGAGGTTAAGTGTTAGGATGAGGGTTAAGGTGAGGGTGAGGGTTAGGGTTAGGGTTTGGGTTAGGGTGTGGGTTAGGGTGAGGGTTAGGGTTAGGGTTATTCTTAGCGTTAGGGTGAGGGTTAGGCTTAGGGTTAGGGTTAGGATTAGGGTGAGGGTTAGGGTCAGGATTAGGGTGAGGGTGAGGGTTAATGTTCGGATGAGGGTTAGGGTTGTTATTAGGGTTAGGGTCAGATTTAGGGTGATGGTGAGGTTTAGGGTGAGGGTTAGGGTGAGGGTTAGAGTTAGGGTTAAGGTCAGGGTTAGGGTAAGGGGTAGGGTTACGGTTAGGGTGAGTGTTAGGTTTAGTGTGAGTGTTAGGTTAGGGTTAGGGTTAGGATTAGTGTGAGGGTAAGAATTAGCTGACCGTCAGGGTGAGGGTGAGGTTTAGGGTTAGGAATAGTGATAGGATTAGTGTAAAGCTGAGGGTGAGGGTGAGGTTTAGGGTTAGGGTTAGGGTGAGGGCTTGGGTGAGGTTTAGGGTAAAGTTGAGGGTGAGAGTGATGGTAAGGGTAAAGGTGAGGGTTAGGCTGAGGGTGAGGGTTAAGATAAGGGTGAAGGTTAGGGTTAGGGTGAGGGTTAGATTGAGGATTAGGTTTAGGGTTAGTGTGAAGTTTATTGTGAGGTTCAGGGTTAGGGTTTGGTTGAGGGTTAGGGTTAGAATTAGGGTTAGGGTGAGGGCCAGTGTGATAGTGAGATTTAGGTTAGTTTTAGGGTTAAGGTTAGGGTGAGGTTTAGGGTTACTGTGAGGGTTAGGGTTAGTGTGAGGGTTAGTGTTAGAGTTAGGGTTACTTTTAGGGTGAGGGTAAGTGTTAAGGTGAGGGCTTGGGTTAGGGTGAGGGTTATGTTTAGGGTGAGGGATAGAGCTAGGGTTAGGGTTATTGTTAGGGTTAGGATTATGATTAGTGTTAGCATGAGGGTGAGTGTGTGGTTTAGGGTTAGGTTTAGGTTTAGGCTTAAAGTTAAGCTGAGGGTGAGGTTGAGGCTGAGGGTTAGGGTTAGGGTTAGTGTTAGGTTTAGGGTGAGGGTGAGGGTTAGTGTTAGGGTGAGGTTTAGGGTTAGGGCTTGGATTAGGATTAGTGTTAGTGTGAGGCTGAGTGTGAGTGTTAGGGTTAGGGTTAGGCTTAGGCTTAGGCTTAGGTTTAGGCTGAGGGTGAGGGTGAGGGTTAAGGTGAGGGTGAGGGTGAGGTTTAGGGTTAGAGTTAGGGTTAGTATGAGAGTTAGTGTTAGGATTGGTTAGGGTAAGAGTTAGGGTAAGGGCTATGGTTAGGGATAGGGTTAGATTTAGGATTAGGGTTAGGGTGAGTGTGAGTGTGAGGGTTAATGTTAGGGTGAGGGTTAGGGTTAGGCTGAGGGTGAGGTTGAGGGTTAGGATTAGGGTGAGGGTTAGCTTTAGGTTTAGGGTGAGGGTTAGGATGAGGTATAGGGTTAGGGTGAGAGCTAGGGTAAGGGTTAAGATTAGAGTTAGGTTTAGGGTGAGGTTTAAGTTTTGGGTTCGGTTTAGGGTTAGGGTCAGGGTTACGGTTAGTGTTACGGTGAGGGTGAGGGTTAGGGTTAGTTTGAGGGTTAGGTTTAGGGTTAGGTTAGGGTGAAGTTTGGGGTTAGGGTTAGGGTGACGGTTACCGATGAGGGTTATGGTTAGGATTAGGGTTACGTTGCCTGCTAGGGTGAGGGTGAGGGTTAGGGTTAGTGTTAGGTTTGGGTTAGGGTAGGCTGAGGGTGAGGGTGGGGGTTAGGAATAGGTTTTGGGTGATGGTTAGGGTTAGGGTTAGGGTGAGAGTGAGGATGAGAGTAAGGGTTAGGATTAGGTTTAGGGTGAGGGCTAGGGTGAAGGTGAGGGTTATGGTTAGGCTTAGGCTTAGGCTTAGGTTTAGCTTGAGGGTGAGGGTGAGGGTGAGGGATAGGGTTAGGGTGATGGATAGGGTTAGGGTTAGGCTGAGTGTTAGGATGAGGGTTAGGGTTAGGGTGAGGCTTAGGGTGAGCATGACGGTAATAGTAAAGGTGAGGTTTAGGCTGAGGGTGAGTGTTTCCCTAAGGGTGAGTGTTAGGATTAGGGTGAGGGTTAGTGTAAGGGTTAGGGTGAGGGTTAGGGTGAGGTTGAGGGTTAGATTGAGGATTAGGTTTAGGGTTAGTGTGAGATTTAGGGTGAGGATGATTGTTAGAGTTAGGGTGAGGGTTATGTTTAGAATTAAGGTTAGGGAGAGGGCTAGTGTGAGGGTTAGCATTAGGATTATGGTTATGGTGAGGGTGTGGGTTAGGGTTAGGGTGTGGTTTAGGAATAGGGTGAGAGTTAGGGTTACTGTGAGGGTTAGTGTTAGAGTTAGGGTTAGGGTAAGGTTGAGGGTAAGTGTTAGGGTGAGGGTTAGGGTTAGAGTGAATGTTATGGTTACGGTGAAGTTTAGGGTTATGTTTAGTGTTATTGTTAGGTTTAGGGTTAAGTTTACAGTGAGGGTGAGTATGAGGGTTAGGGTTAGGGTGAGGATTAGGGTTAGGGTTAGGGTTTGAGTTAGGGTTAGGGTGAGTGTGAGGTTTAGGGTTAGAGTTAGGGTTAGGGTGAGGCTTAAGTTGAGGTTTAGGGTTAGGGTTAGTTTTAGGTTTAGGGTTAGGGTGAGGGTTAGTGTGAAGGTAAGGGTTAGGTTTATGTTTAGGACTAGGTTTAGGGTGAGGGTGAGTGTGTGGGTTAGTGTTAGGGTTAGGTTTAGGCTTAGGGTTAGGCTGAGGTAGAGGTTAAGTGTGAGGGTTAGGGTTAGGGTGCTGGTTAGGGTTAGGGTTAGGGTTAGAGTTAGCCTTAAGGTGAGGTTTAGTGTTAGGGTTAGAGTTTGGGTGAGGGATAGGGTTAGAGTTATGGTGAGGCTTAGGTTTAGGCTTAGGATTAGGCTTAGGTTTAGGCTGAGTGGGAGGGAGGGGTTAAGGATTAGGGTAAGGGTTAGGTTTAGGGTTTAGGGGTATTGTTAGTGTTATGTTTAGGGTAAAGTTTGTGGTGAGGGTGAGGCTGAGGTTGAGGGTTATGGTTATGGTTATGGTTAGGGTTAGGGTAAGTGTTATTGTTACGGTTAGAGTTAGAGTTACGGTAAAGTTGAGGTTGAGGGTGAGGGTAAGGTTTATGGTGAGGTTAAGGTTAGGTTTAGTGTTAGGGTTAGGGTGAGGGTGATGTTTAGGGTTAAAGTTAGGGTTAGCTGGAGGGTTAGGGTGAGGTTTAGGGTTAGGTTTAGCGTTGGGGTTAGTGTGAGGGTGAAGTTTAGGATGAGGTTTAGGGATATGTTTAGGGTTAGGATTAGGTTTAGGGTGAGGGTGAGTGTAAGGGTTAGGGTGAGGGTTAGGCTTAGGCTTAGTGTTAGGCTGAGGGTGAGTGTGGGTGTGAGGATAAGGGTTAGGGTGATGGTTCGGGTTAGGGTTAGTTTTTTTGTTACGGTTAGGGTTAGAATAACGGTGAGGGTGAGGGTGCAGCTGAGGGTTAACGTTAGGTTTAGGGTGGGATTTAGGGTTAAGGTTAAGTTTAGGTTTAGGGTGAGGGTGAGGTTTAGGGTTAGATATAGGGTTAGGGGGAGGGTTAGGGTGAGTGTTAGTGTGAGGGTTAGTGTTAGGGTTAGGGTGAGGGTGAGGGTTAGTTTGAGTTTTTGGGTTAGGGTTAGGGTTAGTTTGAGTGTTAGTGTTAGGGTTAGGATTAGTGTTAGCGTCAGGGTAAGTGTTAGGGTGAGGGTTTGGGTCAGGGTGCGGGTTATGGATAGGGTAAGGGTTATGGTTAGGGTTAGGGTGAGGTTTAGGGTTTGGGTTAGGGTTAGAGTTAGGTTTAGGGTCAGGGTGAGGTTTTGGGATAGAATTAGGGTTAGGGTGAGGGTTAGGTTGAGGGTTGGTGTTAGGGTTAGGGTTAGGGTGAGGTTTAGGGTTTGGGTTAGGCTTAGAGTTAAGTTTAGGGTGAGGGTGAGGTTTTGGCTTAGAGTTAGTTTTAGGGTGAGGGTTACGTTGAGGGTTAGTGTTAGGGTTCGTGTTAGGGTTAGGTTTACGGTGAGAGTTAGGGAGAGAGTTAGCTTTAGCGTTAGGGTTAGGGTGAGGGTGAGTGTGGGTGTTAGGGTTAGGTTTAGGGTTAGGCTTAGGGTTAGATTGAGGGTGAGGCTCAGGGTGTGGTTTAGGGTTACCATGAGGGATAGGTTTAGGGTTAAGTTTAGGGTTAGGGTGAGGGTTCGCATAAGGGTTTTGGTAAGGCTGAGAGTTAGCATTAGGTTGAGGGTTAGGGTTAGGGTTAGGGTTAGGGAGAGGGTTCTAATGAGGATTAAGGTTGGGAATAGGGTTAGGGTGAGGGCTAGGGTGAGGGTGGGCATTAGGGTTAGTGTTAGGTTGATGTTTAGGATTAGTTAGGGTTAGGTTGAGGGTTAGGATGAGGGTTAGGATTACGGTGAGGGTGTGGGTTAGGGATAGGGTGAGGGTTGGGGTTAGGACTAGGGTTAGGGTGAGGTTGAGGGCTAGGATTAGGGGTAGGGGTAGGGTTAGGGTTAGAGTTACAGTGAGGGTGAGGGTGAGATTCAGGTTTAGACTTAGGGTTAGGGGGAGGATTAGTTTGAAGGCAGGTTTAGGGTTAGTGTTAGGGTTAGGGTTAGGGTGAGGGTTAAGTTGAGGTTTATTGTTAGGGTTAGGGTTAGAGTTAGTATTAAGGTTAGGGTCAGGGTGAGTGTGAGGGTTAGGGTTCGGTTTAGGCTTAGGCTGAGGGTGAGGATGGGGGTGAGGATTAGGGTTAGGGTGATGGTTAGGATTAGGGTTAGGTTGAGTGGTAGGATGAGGGTTAGGTTAGGGTGAGGGTTAGGGTGAGGGTTATAGTAAGTGTAAAGGTGCGGGTTAGGCTGAAGGTGAGGGTTAAGATAAGTGTGAGGGTTAGGGTTAGGGTTAGGCTTAGGGTAAGGGTTCGGGTTAAGGTTAGGGTGGGGGTTAGATTGAGGATTAGGGTTAGGGTTAGTATGAGGTTTAGGGTGAGGATGAGGATTAGGGTTAGGGTGAGGGTGAGTGTTAGAATTAGGGTTAGGGTGAGGGCTAGGGTGAGGGTGAGGTTTAGGGTTAGGTTTAGAGTAAGGGTGAGTTTTAGGATTAGGGTAAGGGTTAGGGTTAGTGTGATGGTTAGGGTTAGTGTGAGGGTTAGTGTTAGTGTGAGGGTTAGTGTTAGGGTGTGGCTTATGGTTAGGGTGAGGTTTAGGGTTAGGGTTAGAGTTATTGTTACGGTTAGTGTTAGGGTTATGTTTACGGTGAGGGTAAGGGTGAGGGTTAGGTTTGGGGTTAGGATGAGGTTTAGGTTGAGGGTTAGGGTTAGAGTAAGGGTTAGTGTGAGGGTGAGGTTTAGGGTTGGAGTTAGGGTTAGTTTTTGGATTAGGTTTAGGGTGAGCATTAGTGTGAGGGTTAGGGTTAGTCTTAAGCTTAGGCTTAGGTTTAGGCTTAGGCCGAGCATGAGGGTGAGGATTAGGGTTAGGGTTAGGGTGAGGGTTAGGGTTAGGGTAAGGGTGAGTGTTAGGATGAGGTTTAGGGTAAGGATAAGTTTTAGGGTGAGAGCTAGGGTGAGGGTAAGGGTGAGGGTTAGGTTTAGGGATAGGGTTAAGTTTAGGATTAGGGTTAGGTTGAGGGTGAGGGTGAGAATTAGGGTTAGGGTTAGGCTTAGCCTTAGGGTTTTGGTGAGGATTAGGGTTAGGGTTTGCTTTAGGGTGAGGGTGAGGCTGAGGATTAGGGTTAGGTTTAGGATTAGGTTTAGAGTTAGGGTTAGGCTGAGGGTGAGGATGGGGGTGAAGATTAGTTTTAGGGTTAGGGTTAAAATTAGGGTTATTTTTAATGTTGTGTTTTGGGTTCAGTTTGTGGTGAGGGTGAGCCTGAGGTTGAGGGTTATGGTTAGGGTTAAGCTTAGTCTTAGGGTTAAGCTGAGGGTGAGGGTGGAGGTGAGGAATAGGTTTTGGGTGATAGTTAGGGTGAGTGTTAGGATGAGGCTTAGCGTTAGGATTAGGTTTAGGGAGAGGGCTAGGGTAAGGGTGAGGGTTAGGTTTAGTCTTAGGCTTAGGCTTAGGGTTAGGCTTAGGGTGAGGGTGAGGGTGAGCTTTTGGGTTAGGGTGATGGATAGCGTTAGGGTTAGGCTGAGTGTTAGGATGAGGGTTAGGGATAGGGTGAGGGTTAGGGTGAGTGTGACGGTAAGAATAAAGGTGAAGGTTAGGCTGAGGGTGAGTGTTCCCCTAAGGGTGAGAGTTAGGATTAGGGTAAGTGTTAGGGTGAGGGTTAGGGTAAGGGTTAGGGTTAGTGTTAGGGTTAGAGTTAGGGTGAGGGTTAGGAGAAGGGTGAGGGTTAGGGTTAGGTTTAGGTTTAGGATTAGGGTTAGTGTTAGGGTGAATGCTTAGGTTGGGCTTAGGGATAGGGTTAGGGTTAGCGTTAACCTGAGGGTGAGGGTTACGTTTAGGATTCGAATTAGGGTTAGTGTTTGGATGAGAGTTAGGGTTTGTGTTAATTTCAGGGTTAGGGTGAGGGTTAGGGTTAGGGTTACGGTGAGTGTTAGGGTTAGGTTTAGGGTGAGCATCAGGTTTAGGATTAGGGTTAGGGTTAGGGTTAGGATTAGAGTTAGGGTAAGGGTGAGTGTGTGTGTTAGGGTTAGGATTAGGGTTAGGCTGAGGGTGAAGTTGAAGGTGAGGGTTAGGGTTAGGGTTAGTGTTAGGGTTAGGTTTAGGGTTAGGGTGAGGGTTAGGGTTAGGGTCAGGATTAGGATTAGTGTTAGGTTTAGGGTGAGTGTGAGGGTTAGGGTTAGGTTTAGGGTTAGGCTTAAGGTTAGGCTGAGGGTGAGGGTGAGGGTGAGGTTTAGGGTTAGGGTGAGGCTTAGGGTTAGGGTTAGGGTGAGGTTTAGTGTTAGGGTAAGGGTTAGAGTTAGGGTTCGTGTTAGTGTTTGGGTTAGGGTGATACTTAGGGGGAGGGCTAGGGTTAGGGTTAAGGTTAGGGTTAGGTTTAGCAGTAGGGTTAGGGTGAGGGTGAAGTTTAGGGTTAGAATTAGGGTTAAGGTGAGGCTGAGGGTGAGGGTTAGGGTTAGGGTTTGGGTTAGTGTTAGGGTTAGGGTTACGGTGAGGGTGACAGTGAGGGTGAGGGTTAGGGTTAGGGTTAGGATTAGTATTAGGGTTAGGGTTTGGGTGAGTGTGAGGGTTAGTGTTAGGGTTAGGGTTAGGGTTAGGTTAGGGTTAGGTTTAGGGTTAGTATTACGGTTAGGTTTAGGGTAAGGGTGAGGGTTAGTTTGAGGTTTAGGATTAGGTTTAGGCTTAGGTTTAGGGTTAGTGTGAGGGTTATGGTTAGGGTTAGGGTTAGGCTTAAGTTTAGGCTGAGTGTGAGGGTGAGGGTGAGGTTTAGGGTTAGGGTGAGGCTTAGGGTTAGGGTTAGGGTGAGGTTTAGTGTTAGGGTAAGGGTTAGAGTTAGGGTTAGTGTTAGTGTTAGGGTTAGGGTTAGGGTGATAGTTAGGGGAGGGCTAGGGTTAAGTTTAAGGTTAGGGTTAGGTTTAGCGGTAGGATTAGGGTGAGGGTGAAGTTTAGAATTAGGGTTAAGGTGAGGCTGAGGGTGAGGGTTAGGGTTAGGTTTGGGGTTAGTGTTAGGGTTAAGGTTAGGGTGAGGGTTATAGTTAGTGTGAGGGTTAGGGTTAGGGTTAGGATTAGGATTAGGGTTAGGGTTAGTGTGAGTGTGAGGGTTAGTGTTAGGGTTAGGGTTGGTCTTAGGTTTATGCTGAGGGTGTGCTTGAGTATGAGGTTTAGGTTTAGAGTTATGGTTAGTGTTAGGTTTAGGGTTAGGGTGAGGGTCAGGTTTACAGTTAGGCTTGGGCTTAGGCTTAGGCATAGGCCGAGCATGAGGGTGAGGGTTAGGGTTAGGGTGAGGGTTAGGGTGGGGGTGACCATAAGGGTCAACATGAGTGTTAGGCTGAGGTTGAAGGTTACTGTAAGGGTCAGGGTTAGGGTTAGGGTGAGGTTTCGGGTTCGGGGTAGAGTGAGGGTGAGGGTTAGATTGAGGATTAGTGTTAGGGTTATGGTGAGGTTCAGGGGGAAGATGGGGGTTAGGGATAGGGTGAGGGTGAAGGTTAGGTTTAGGTTTAGGTTTAGGGTTAGTTTGATGGTTAGCTTAGTGTGAGGGTCAGTGTTAGTGTTAGGGTTTGTGTTAGGGTGAGGGTAAGTGTTAGGGTGTGGGTTAGGGTTAGGGTGAGGGTTAAAGTGAGGGTGAGGGTGAAGGTTAGGTTTAGGGTTAGGATGAGGTTTAGGTTTAGGTTTAGGGTTAGAGTTAGGGTTATGGTGAGAGTGAGGTTTAGGTTTAGAGTTAGGGTTAGTGTTAAGGTTAGGGTTAGGGTGAGGGTCAGGTGTAAGGTTAGCCTTAGGCTAAGGCTTAGGCTTAGGCCGAGCATGACGGTCAGGGTTAGGGTCAGGGTTAGGGTGAGTTTTAGGATGAGGTTTAGGGTTAGGATTAGGGTTAGGGTGAGGGCTATTGTGAGGGTTACGGTGAGGGTTATATTTAGGGATATGGTTAGGTTTAGGATTAGGGTTAAGGTAGATTGAGTGTGAAGGTTAGGGTTAGGGTTAGGATTAGGCTTAGGGTTAGGGTGAGGGTTCGGGTTAGAGTTTGTGTTAGCGTGAGGGTGAAGCTTAGGATTAGTGTTAGGTTTAGTGTTAGGGTTAGGTTTAGGTTTAGGGTTAGGTATACGGTGAGGGTTAGGCTTAGGGTTAGGCTGAGGATGAGGGTGGGGGTGAGAATTAGGGTTAGGTTTAGGGTTAGGGTTATTGTTAGTGTTATGGTTAGGGTTAAGATTGCTGTGAGGGTGAGGTTGAGGGTGAGGGATATGGTTAGGGTTAGGGTTAGTGTTAGGGTTAGGTTTTGTGTTATAGTTAGGGTTAGGGTCACATTTAAGGTGAGGTGGAGGGTGAAGGTGAGGGTGAGGATTAGGGTTAGGGTTCGGTTTAGGGTGAGGTTTAAGTTTAGGGTTGGGGTTAGAGTGAGGGTGAGGTTTAGGTTTAGAGTTAGGGTTAGGGGGAGGGTTAGGATGAGGTTTAGAGTTAGGATTAGTTTTATTGTTAGGGTGAGGGTGAGTTTTAGGTTTAGGGTTAGGGTGAGCCTTAGGGTTAGTGTCAGGGTGATGTTTAGGGTTAGAGTTAGGGTTAGGGTAAGGCTGTGGGTGTGGGTTAGGTTTAGGGTTAATGTTAGGGTTATTGTTAAGTTGAGGGTTAGGGTGAGGGTGAGGGTTAGGGTTAGTGTCAGCATTAGGATTAGGGTTAGGTTTATGGTGAGTGTGAGGTTTAGGGTTAGGGTTAGGCTTAGGCTGAGCGTGAGGCTGAGGGTGATGGTTAGTGTTAGGGTGAAAGTTAATGTTACGGTTAGGGGGAGGGTTAGGATGAGGGTTAGGGTTAGAGGGAGGTCTAGGTTGAGGGTGAGGTTTATGCTTAGGTTTAGGGTGACGTTTAGGGATAGGGTTAGGGTGAGGATGAGATTTAGGGTTAGAGTTAGGGTTAGGGTGAGGCTGAGGGTGAGGCTTAGGTTTAGGGTTAGCGTTCGGGTTAGGTTTAAGGTGAGGGATAGCGTGAGGGTGAGAATTAGGGTTAAGTTTAGGAATAGGATTAGGGTTAGGGTTAGGGAGAGTGTGAGGGTTAGTGTTAGGGATAGGCTTAGGCTTAGTCTTCGACTGAGGCTGAGGCTGAGGGTGAGTGTTAGGCTTAGGGTGAAGGTTAGGGTTAGCGTTAGGGTGAGAGTTAGGGTTTGGGTTAAGTTTAGCGTTAGGATGAGGGGTAGGGTAAGGGTTTCAGTGAGGTTGAGTGTTAGGGTTAGGGTGAGGGTTAGGATGAGTGTTAGGGTTAGGATTAGGGTGAGGGTGAGGGCTAGGTTGAGGATGAGGTTTAGGGTTAGGGTTAGGGTTAGGGTGAGGTTTAGGGTTAGGGTTAGGGTTAGGGTTATGGTGAAAGTGATTTTTATGGTTAGAGTTAGGGTTAGGCTGAGGCTGATTGTGAGGGTTTGGGTTAGGGTTATTGTTAGATTTATTATTAGGGTGAGGGTGAGGGTGAAGGTTAGGATTAGGCTGAGGGTTAGGGTTAGGGTTAGGGTGAGAGTTAGGGTTCCACTTAAGTTTGGGTTTAGGGTGAGGGTTAGGGTTAGGGTTACGGTGAGAGTGACTGTTATGATTAGGTTGAGGGTTAGGGTTAGGGTTAGGGCTAGGGTTAGGGTGAGGGTTAGGGTTAGGGTTAGGGTGAGGTTTAGGATGAGGATTAATGTTAGGATTAGGTTTAGGCTGAGGGCTAGGGTGAGGGTGAGGGTTAGTGTTAGGTTGAGTTTTAGAGTTAGTGTTAGGTTTAGGGTTAGGGTGAGGTTGAGGTTTAGGGTTAGAGTTAGGGTTAGTGTTCGTGTTAGGGTTAGGTGAGTGTTAGGGTTAGGCTTAAGCTTAGGCTTAGGCCTAGGCCTAGCATGAAAGTGAGGCTTAACGTTATTGTTAGGGTAAGGGTTTGGGTTAGGGTGAGGGTTAGGTTGAGGTTTAGGGTTAGGATTAGGGTTAGGGTGAGCACTAGGTTGAGGGTTAGTGTGAGGGTTAGGGTTAGGGATAGGTTTAGGTTTAGGATTAATTTAGGTTGAGGGTGAGTGTGATGGT
The DNA here is from genome assembly GCF_024711535.1 of Dipodomys merriami. Lineage (NCBI taxonomy): Eukaryota > Metazoa > Chordata > Mammalia > Rodentia > Heteromyidae > Dipodomys > Dipodomys merriami. Next base: position 277,703 of record NW_027203137.1, read on the forward strand.
TAGGGTTAGGTTTAGAGTTAGGCTTAGGGTTTGGGTGAGGGTTAGGGTTAGGGTTTGATTTAGGGTGAGGGTGAGGGTTACAGTTAGGGTGAGGGTGTTGGTGAGGGTGAGGGTTAGGGTTAGGGTTAGAGTGAGTGTTAGGGTTAGGGTGAGGCTTATGGTTAAGGTGAGGGTTAAGGTTAGGTTTAGGCTTAGGCTTAGTCTTAGGGTAAGGCTGAGGTTTAGGGTGAGGGTGAGTGTGAGGGTTTGGTTTTGGGTTAGGTTTAGGCTTAGGGATAGTCTGAGGGAGAGGGTGAGGGTGAGGGTTAGGGTTAGGTTGGGGGTGAGGTTTAGGGTTAGAGTTTGACTTAAGGTGAGGGTTAGTGTGAGGGTTAGTGTTAGGATTAGTTTTAGGTTTAGGTTTAGGTTGAGTTTTAGGTTGAGGTTTAGGGTTAGGGATAGGGTTCGTTTTAGGATTAGGGTTTGGGTGAGGGTGAGTGTGAGGGTTAGGGTTCGGGTTAGGGTTAGAGGTAGGCTTAGGGTTAGGCTGAGAGTGAGGGTGAGGGTTAGGGTTAGGGTGAGGGTTAGGGTTAGGTTTAGGGTGATGGTTATAATGGGGGTTAGGTTTAGGATTAGGGTTAGTGTGAGGGCTATCATGAGGGTGAGGTTTAGGGTTAGGGTTAAGTTTAGGTATAGGTTGAGGGTTAGGAGTAGGGCTTGGTTTAGGGTGAGAGTTAGGGTTAGGGTTAGTGTGAGTGTTAGCATGAGGGTTACGGTTAGGATTAGGGTTAGGATGAGGGCTAGGGTGAGTGTGAGGTTTAGGTTTAGGGTTAGGGTGAGGTTTAAGGTTAGGGTTATGGTGAGGGTTAGGGTTAGGTTTAGTTTGAGGGTGAGAATTAGGTTTAGTTTTAGGGTGAGGGTTAAGGTTAGGTTTAGGGTGAGGGTTAGGATGAGGTTTAGGGTTACAAGTAGGGTAAGGTTGAGGGCTAGGGTGATTGTGAGGGTTAGTGTTAGGGTTAGGGTGAGTTTTAGGGTTAATGTTAGGGGTAGGCTTAGGGTGAGGGTTAAGGTTCGGGTTTGGGTGAGGGTGAGGGTTAGGTTTGCGGTGAGGGTTAGGGTGAGGACTAAGGTCAGGGTGAGGGTTAGGGTTAGGGTTAGGTTTACGGTGAGGGTTAGGTTGAGGTTTAGGTTTAGGGTTAGGGTTAGGGGTAGGATTAGGGTTAGGGTGAGGGTGAGTGTGAGGGTTAGGGTTAGGCTTAGGCTTAGGCTTAGGGTTAGGCTGAGGTTTGAGAGTGGAGATGAGGATTAGGTTTAGAGTGCTGGTTTAGTTTATGGTTAGGTTTAGGGTTAGGATGAGGGTTAGGTTTAGGATAAGAGTTAGAGTGAGGGCTACAATGACTGTGAGGTTTAGGGATAGGTTTAGGCTTAGGCTTAGGGTTATGCTGAGGCTGAAGGTGAGGGCGAGGGTTAGGGTTAGGGTGATGGTTAGGGTTACGGTTAGGGTGAGGGTTAGGATGAGGGTTAGGGTTAGGGTGAGGGTTAGGATGAGGGTGACTATAAGAGTAAAGGTGATAGGGTTAGTGTTAGTGTTAGGGTGAGGGTAAGTGTTAGGATAAGGTTTAGGTTTAGGGTGAGGTTTAGGATTAGGGTTAGGTTCAGGGTTAAGGTGAGGGTGAGGATTAGGTTTAGAATTAGTTTTATGGTGAGGGTTAGGTTAAGGTTAGGGTTACTGTTAGGGTAAGGGTTAGGGTGTGGTTTAGTGTGTGGCTGAGGGTTCGTGATAGGGTTAGGATTAGGATTAGTGTTAAAGTGAGGGTGAGTGTGAGGGTTAGGGTTAGGGTTAGGATTAGAGTTAGGGTGAGGGTGAGGGTGAGGGTTAGGGTTAGGTTGAGGGTTAGGGTTAATGTTTGGATTAGGCTGAGGTTGAGTTTGAGGGTGCGGGTTAGGATTAGTGTTAGTGTTAGGGTTAGGGTTAGGGGGAGGGTTAGTATGAGGCTAGGGTGAGGATTAAGGTTAGGGGGAGGGCTAGGGTGAGGGTGAAGTTTAGGTTTAGGGTTAGGGTGAAGTTCAGGTTTAAGGATAGGATTAGGGTCAGGGTAAGTGTGAGGGTGAGATTTAGGTTTAGAGTTAGGGTGAGGGTGAGGCTGAGGGAGAGGATTAGGTTTAGGGTTAGTGTTAGGGTTAGGGTTAAGGTGAGGGTTAGGGTGAGTGTGAGGGTTAGGGTTAGGGTTAAGATTAGGTTTAGAGTTAGGGTGAGTGTGAGGGTTAGGGTTAGGTTTTGGCTTAGGCTTAGGCTGAGACCGAAGGTGAGGGTTAGGGTTAGAGTTTTTGTGAGGGGTAGGTTAGGGTTAGGTTGAGAGTTAGGGGGAGGAATATGGTTAGGGTTAGAATTAATGATAGGGTGAGTGTGAGTGTGTAGGTTAGTGTTAGGTTTAGGGTTAGGCTTAGGGTTAGGATGAGGGTGAGTGTGTGTGTTAGGGTTAGGTTTATGGTTAGGCTTAGGGTTAGGCTGCGGGTCAGGTTGATGGTGAGGTAGTTAGGGTTAGGGTGAGGGTTAGGCTTAGGATTATGGAGAGGTTTAGGATGAGGTTTATGGTTAGGATTAGGGTTAGGTTGAGGGCTAGGCTGACAGTTTGAGTGAGTTTGAGTTTTTGGTTAGGGTGAGGTGTAGGGTTAGGGTTAGGGTTAGGGAGAGGGTCAGGATGACGTTTAGGGTTAGAGTTAGGTTTAGGGTGAATCTGAGGGTGTGGGTTAGGTTTGGGGTTAATGTTAGGGTCAAGGTTAAGGTGAGGGTTAGGGTGAGGGTGAAGGTTAGGGTTAGGATTAGGTTTAGTGTTAGGGTGAGTGTGAGGGTTAGGGTTAGGGTTAGGCTTAGGCTTAGGCTGAGGCTGAGTGTGAGGGTGGGGGTGAGGGTTAGGGTTAGGTTGAGGGTGAGTGTTTGGATTAGGGTTAGGGTTATGGTTAAGTTCAGGTTTAGGGTTAGGAATAGTGTTATTGTTAGGGTTAGGTTTAGAGTTACAGTAAGGGTGAGGGTGAGGGTTAGGTTTAGGGTTAGGGTGAGATTTAGGGTTAGGGTTAGGATTAGGGTTAGGTTTAGGTTGAGGTTTATGGTTAGACTTAGCCGTAGGGGGAGAGTTAGTTCGAGGGTTAAGGTTAGGGTTAGTGTTAGGGTTAGGGTGAGTGTTAGGGTCAGGTTGATGGTTAGGCTTAGGGTTAGGATTAGGATTAAGATAAGGGGTAGAGTGAGTGTGAGGGTTCGGTTAAGGGTTAGGGTTAGGCTCAGAGTTTTGCTGAGGGTGAGGGTAAGGGTGAGGGTTAGGGTTAGGTTGAGTGCTAGGGTTAGGGATAGTGTGAGAGTTAGGGTTCGGTTTCAGTTTAGGGTTAGGGTTAGGGTTATGGTGAGCGTGAGGATTAGGGTTAGGTTGAGGGCTATTGTTAAGGTTAGGGTGAAGGTTAGGGTTAGGGTTAGGGTGATGGGTAGCCTGAGGATTAGGGTTAGGTTTAGGGTTAGGGTGAGTGCTAGGGTGAGGGAGAGTGTTAGGGTTAGTGTTAGGGTGAGGTTTAGGATTAGGTTTAGGGTGAGGGTTAGGATGAGTGTTAGGGTTCCCTTAAGGGTGAGGGTTAAGGTTAGGGTGAGGGTTAGGGTTAGGGTTAGGATTAGGTTTAGGGTGAGGGTGAAGTTTAGGATTAGGGTTAGGGTAAGGGTTAGGGTTAGGTTTAGGGTGAGGATTAGTTTGAGGATTATGGTTAGGGTTAGTGTGAGGTTTAGGTGAGGTTGATGGTGAGCATTAGGGTTAGGGTTAGGGTGAGGTTTAGGGTTAGGGTTAGGATTAGGGATAGGGTCAGGGTGAGGTTTTGGGTTAGAGTAAGGTTGAAGGGGAGGGTTAGGTTGAGGGTTAGGGTTAGTGTTAGGGTTAATGTTAGGGTTAGGTTAGTGTTAGCTTTAGGGTTAGGGTGAGGGTTACTTTGAGGTTTGGGGTTAGTGTTAGGGTTAGGGTTAGGATTAGGGTTAGGGTGAGGGGGTGAGGGTGAGTGTGAGGGTTAGGTTTAGGTTTAGGCTTAGGCTTAGGGTTAGGCTGAGGGTGAGTGTGGGGGTGAGGATTAGTCTTAGGGTGATGGTTATCCTTAAGGTTAGGGTGAGGTTTAGGATGAGAGTCAGGGTTAGAATTAGGGTTAGGCTGAATGCTAGGGTGAGGGTGAGGGTTAGTGTTAGAATTAGGTTTAGGCTGAGGGTGATGGTGAGGGTGAGGCTTAGGGTTATGGTGATGGTTAGGGTTAGGTTTAGGGTGAGTGTTAGGATGTGGGTTTGCGTTAGGGTGAGGGTTAGTATGAGCGTGATGGTAAGAGTAAAGGTGAGGGTTACAGTAAGGGTGAGGGTTAGGGTAAGGGATAGGATTCGGGTTAAGTTTAGGGTGAGGGTAAGGGTGAGGGGTAGGGTTAGGTTTAGGGTGAGGGTTAGGTTTAGTGTGAGGGTTATGGTGAGGGTGAGGGTGAGGGTGAGGGTAAGGTTTATGGAGAGGTTTAGGGTGAGGGTCAGGGTTATGGTTAGGGTTATGTTGAGGGTGAGGGTTATGATTAGGTTTAGGGTTACGGTGAGATTTAGGGTGAGTGTGAGGGTTAAGGTTAGGGTTAGGTTTCTGGTGTGGATAAGTGATAGCATGAGGTTTGGGGTGAGTGTTAGAGTTAGCATTAGGTTTAGGGTGAGGGTTAGGTTGAGGGTTAGGGTGAAGGTGCGGGTGAGAGTGAGGTTTAAGGTGAGGTTTAGGGTGAGTTTCAGGGTTAGGGTGAGTGTTAGGATTAGGGTTAGCATGAGGGTGACGGTGAGGGTGATGATTAGATTTAGAGTTAAGGTGAGGTTTCCGTTAAGTGTGAGGTTTAGGGTGGGGATGAGGTTAAGACTTAGAGTGAGGGTTAGGGTACGGGTGAGGGTTAGGGTTAGGGTTTGGGTTAGGGTGAGGGTTAGGGCTAGGTTTATACTTAGGGTTAGTGTGAGGGTTAGGCTGAGGGTTAGGATTAGGATTAGGGTGAGGGTTAGGGTGAGGGTTAGGGTTAGGGTGAGGGTGAGGGTTAGAGTTACGGTTAATGTGAGAGTTAGGGTAATGGGTAGCGTTATGGATAGGGTGAGGTTTAGGTTTAGTGTGAGAGTTATGGTTAGGGTTAAGGTTAGTATTAGTGTGGGGTTAAGAATTAGGGTGACAGTTAGGGTGAAGTTGAGGTTTAGGGTTATGAATTTTGATTTGGTTAGTATTTCGATTAGGGTGAGGGTAAGGGTGAGGGTTAGGGTTAGGGTTGTGGGAGGGCTATGGTGAGGGTTAGGGTAAAGGTGAGGGTTAGGGTGAGGGTGATTGTAAGGGTAAAGGTGAGGGTTAGGATAAGGGTGAGGTTTAAGATAAGGGTGAGGATTAGGATTAGAGTGAGGGTTAGGTTAAGGGTTCAGGTTAGGGTTAGGGTGAGGGTTAGATTGAGGATTAAGGTTAGGGTTAGTGTGAGTTTTGGGGTGAGGATGAGGGGTATCGTTAGGTTGAGGGTTAGGTTTAGAATTAGGGTTAGGGTGAGGGCTTGGGTGAGGGTGAATTTTAGGGTTAGGGTTAGGGTGAGGTTTAGGGTTAGGGTGAGGGTTAGGGTTAGTGTGAGGGTTAGTGTTAGAGTAAGGGTTAGTGTTAGGATGAGGGTAAGTGTTAGGGTGACGGTTAGGTTTAGGGTGAGGGTTATGTTTGGGGTGAGGATTAATGTTAGGGTTAGGGTTATTCTTAGGGTTAAGATTAGGATTAGGGTTAGGGTGAGGGTGAGTGTGTGGGTTAGGGTTAGGTTTAGGTTTAGGCTTAGGGTTAGGCTGTGGGTGAGGTTGAGGTTGAGGGTTTGGGTTAAGGTGATGGTTAGGTTTAGGGTTAGGGTGAGGATTAAGATGAGGGTTAGGATGAAGTTGAGGTTTAGGGTTATGTTTAGGGTGAGGTTTAGGTTTAGGGTTAGGGTTAGGTTGAGGGTTAGGTTTAGGGTCAGTGTTAGGTTTAGGGTTAGGGTGAGGATTAGGGTTAGGTTGAGGGTTAGGTTTAGGGCTGTCATTAGGGTTAGGGTGAGGGTGAGTGTGAGGGATAGTGTTAGGGTTAGGGGTAGGCCAAGGTTTAGGATGAGGTTGAGGGTGAGGTTTAGGTTTAGGTTGAGGGTGAGGTTTATGGTTTGGATTAGGTTTAGGGTGCAGGGTAGGGTGAGGGTGAGGGTTAAGGTTAGGGTTAGGGTTAGGCTTAGGGTTAGGCTGAGGGTGAGGGTGGGCGTGAGAAATAGGTTTTGGGTGATGGTTAGGGTTAGGGTTAGGGTGAGGGTTAGGATTAGGGTTATGGTTAGGATTAGGTTTAGGTTTAGGGCTAGGGAGAGGGTGAAGGTTAGGGTTAGGGATAGGGTTAGATTTAGGATTAAGGGTAGGGTGAGGTTGAATGTGAGGTTTAGGGTTAGGGTTAGGCTTAGGCTTAGGTTTAGGCTGAGGGTGAGCATGAGGGTTATGGTTAGGGTGAGGGTTAGGTTTAGGGTTAGGGTGAGGGTTAGGATGTGGTATAGGGTTAGGATTCGGGTGAGGGTTAAGGTTAGGGTTAGGTTTAGGGTGAGGTTTAGGGTTAGGGTTAGGTTTAGTTTTAGGGTGAGGTTTAGGGTTAGGGTTACGGTAAGGGTGAGGGTTTGGGTTAGGTAAAGGGTTAGGGTTAGGTTTATTGTTAGGTTTAGGGTTAGGTTTCGGGTGAGGGTTAGGTTGAGGGTTATGGTTTGGATTAGGGTTAGGGTGCGTGCTAGGGTGAGGATGAGGGTTAGGGTTAGGGTTAGGCTTAGGATTAGGGTTAGGCTGAGGGTGTTGGTGGGGGTTAGGAATAGGTTTTGAGTGATGGTTAGGGTTAGGGTTAGGGTGAGGTTTAAGATGAGGGTTAGGGTTAGGCTTAGGTTTAGGGTTAGGGCTAGGGTGCGGATGAGGGCTAGAGTTAGTCTTAGGCTTAGGGTTAGGCTGAGGGTGAAGGTGAGGATGAGGGTTAATGTTAGGGTGATGGATAGGTTTAGGGTTAGAGTGAGGGTTAGGGTGAGCTGACGGTAACAGTAAAGATCAGGGTTAGGCTGAGGGTGAGTGTTCCCCTAAGTGTGATGGTTAGGATTAGAGTGTAGGTTAGGATAAGTTTAGGGTGAGGTTAGGGTGAGGGTTAGGTTTAGGGTGAGGTTTAGGGTTAGCTTTAGGATTAGTGTGAGGGTGAGGGTGAGTGTGAGCCTTAGCGTTATGGTTAGGTTTAGGCTTAGGGTTAGGCTTAGGGAAAGGGTGAAGGTGTAGGTTAGGCTGAGGGTTAGGGTTAAGGTAAGGATGAGGGTTAGGGTTTGGGTGAGGGTTAGGGTAAGGTTTAGTGTTATTGTTAGTGTGAGGTTTAGGGTGAGGATGAGGGTTAGGGTTAGTGTGAGGGCTAGGGTGAGGGTGAAGTTTAGGGTTAGTGTTAGGGTGAGGATTAGGGATAGGGTGATGGTTAGGGTTAGTGTGAGCGTTAGTGTTAGGGTTAGGGTTAATGTTATGGTGAGGTTTAGGGTTAGGGTGAGGGTTATGGTTAGGTTGAGTGTTAGGATTAGGGTGAGGGTTATTGTTAGGGTTAGGGTTAGGGTTACTTTACGGTGAGGGTAAGGGTGAGGGTTAAGTTTGGGGTTAGGATCAGGTTTAGGTTTAGGGTTAGGGTGAGGGTGAGGTTTAGGGTTAGAGTTAGGGTTAGTGTTAAGTTTATGGTTCGGGTGAAGGTTAGGGTTAGGGTTATGGATAGGCTTAGGCTTAGGCTTAGGCCGAGCATGAGGGTGAGGGTTAGGGTTAGGGTTAGGGTGAGGGTTAGGGTTAGGGTTAGGTTGAGGGGTAGGATGAGATTTAGGGTTAAAGTTACGGTTAGGGTTTGGTTTAGGGTTAGGATTAGGGTTAGGGTTAAGTTTATGATTAAGTTTAGGGTTAGGGTGAGGGTTAGGATTAGGGTTTGAGTTAGGGTGAGGGTGAGGGTAAGGATTAGTTTTAGGGTTAGGGTTAAGTTTAGGATTAGAATTAGGGTTAAGGTGAGGGTGAGTTTGAGGATTAGGGTTATGGTTAGGCTTAGGATTTGAGTTAGGGTTAGGGTGAGGTTTAGGGTTAGGGTGTGGCTTTGGGTTAGGGTTAGAGTGAGGGTTAGTGTGAGGCGTAGGCTTTGGCTTAGGGTTAGGTTATGGACTAGGGTGAGGGTGAGGGTTAGGATGTTATGATTAAGGTGAGGGTTAGGATGAGTTTTAGCGTTAGGAATATGGTTAGGGTGAGGGCTAGAGTGAGGGTGTTAGTGTTAGTATTAGGGTGAGTTTAGGGTTAGGGTTAGGGTGAGGGTTAGGATGAGGATGAGGGTTTGGGTGAGGGGGACAGTAGCAGTAAAGGTGAGGGTTAGGCTGAGTGTGAGTGTTATGGTAATGGTGAAGTTTAGGGTTAGGTTGAGGGTGAGGGTGCGGGTTAGGGTTAGGGTTAGGGTTAGGGGGAGGGTTAGATTGAGGATTAGTGTTAGGATTAGTGTGAGGTTTAGGGTGAGGATGAGGATTAGGGTTAGGGTGAGGTCTAGGGTGAGGGTGAGGTTTAGGGTTAGGTTTAGGGTGAGGTTTAGGGTTAGTTTGATGTTTAGGGTCAGTGTGAGGGTTAGTTTTAGGGTTAGGGTTAGTGTTAGGTTGAGGGTTAGTGGTAGGGTGAGGGTTATGGATAGGGTGAGGGTTAGGGTAAGGGTTAGGGTTATTGTTAGGATTAGGGTTAGTGTTACATTTTCGGTGAGTGTGAGGGTGACGGTTAGGGTTATGGTTAGGGTGAGGTTTAGGTTTAGGTTTAGGGTTAGAGTTAGAGTTAGGGTGAGGGTGAGGTTTAGGGTTAGAGTTAGGGTTAGTGTTAGGTTTATGGTTAGGGTGAAGGTTAGGGTTAGGGTTATGGTTAGGCTTAGGCTTAGGCTTCGGCCGAGCATGAGGGTGGGGGTTAAGGTTAGGGTTAGGGTGAGGGGTAGGGTTAGGGTAAGGGTGAAGTTTAGGATAAGATTTAGGGTTAAGGTTATGGTTAGGATTAGGTTTAGGGTTAGGATTATGGTTAGGGTTAGGTTTAGGGTTAAGGTTAGGGTTAGGGTGAGGGTTAGGGTTAGGGTTTGGGTTACAGTGAGGGTGAGGGTAAGGATTAGGTCTAGCGTTCGGGTTAGGGTTAGGTTTAGGGTTAGGGTTATGGTGAGGATTAGGGTTATTGTTAGTGTTATGGTTAGGGTTAAGTTTGCGGTGAGCGTGAGGCTGAGGGTGAGGGTTATTGTTATGGATAGGGTTAGAGTTAGGTTTAGCGTTAGGTTGAGGGTTAGTGCGAGGGTTTGGGTTACGTTTAGGGTTAGGGTGAAGGTGAGTGTGAGGGTTAGATTTAGTTTTAGGCTTATGCTTAGGCTTAGGCCAAGCTTGAGGGTGAGGGTGAGGGATAGGCTTAGGGTGAGGATTAGGGTTAGAGTTAGGGTTAGGGTAAGGGTTAGGGTTAGGGTTAGTGTTAGGGTTGGTGTTAGGGTAAGGTTTAGGGTGAGTGTGAGGTTTAGGGTTAGGGTTACTGTTAGGCTTAGATTTAGGCTGAGGGTGAGGGTGAGGTTTAGGTTTAGGGTGAGGGTTGGGGTTAGGGTTAGAGTGAGGGTTAGGGTGAGGTTTAGGAATAGGCTTAGTTTTAGAGTATGGGCTAGGTTGAGGGTGAGGGTTAGGGTCAGGGTTAGGGTGAGGGTTAGTGTGAGGGTTAGGTTTCAGGTTAATGTTAGTGTTAGGGATAGGCTTAGTGTTCGGCGGAGGATGAGGGTGAGGGTGAGTGTTAGGGTTAGGGTGAGGATGAATTTTAGGTTTAGAGTTAGCTTTAGGGTGAGGGTTAGTGTTAGGGTTAGGGTTAGTGTCACAGTTTGGGTTAGGGTGAGGGTGAGTGTGAGGTTTATAGTTAGGATTAGAGTTAGGGTGAGGGAGAGGGTTAGCATGAGGGTTAGGCTTAGTCTTATGGTTAGAGTATGGGCTAGGGTGAGGTTGAGGGTTAGTGTTAGGGTTAGGGTGCGGGTTAGGGTGAGTGTGAGGGTTATGTTTAGTCTTAGGTTTAGGCTTAGGCTTAGGCCGAGCATGAGTGTGAGGGAGAGGTTAATGTTAGAATGAGAGTTAGTATTTTAGGGTTAGGTTGAGTGTTAGGATGAGGTTTAGGGTTAGGATTAGGGTTAGGGTGAGGTCTAGATTGAGGGTGAGGGTTAGGGTTAACGTTAGTGTGAGGTTTAGGGTTAGGGTTAGGTTACGTTGAGGGTGAGGGTTAGGGTTAGGGTAAGGGTTAGTGTTAGGGTTAGGGTGAGGGTGAGGGTTAGGATTAGGTTTAGGGTTAGGGTTATTGTTAGTTTTATGGTTAGGGTTAAGTTTACAATGAGGGTGAGGATTAGGGTGAGAGTTAAGATTAGGGTTAGGGTGAGGTTTAGGGTTAGGGTTAGGGTTAGGATTAGGGTGAGGGTTTGGATTATGGTTAGGGTCACAGTGAGGCTGAGGGTTAGGCTGAGGTTTAAGGTTAGGGTGAGGGATAGGGTGAGGGTTAGGATGAGGGTTATGGTTACAGTGAGGTTGAGGGTTAGGATTAGTGTGAGGGTTAGGGTTAGGATAAGTGTTAGGCTGAGGGTGAGGGTTAGGTTTAGGTTTAGGTTCAGGGTTAGGGTTAGCGTTAGGATTAGGGTTAGGAGAAGGGTGAGTGTGAGGTTTAGGGTTAGGGTTAGGCTTAGGCTTAGGCTTAGGGTTAGGCTGACAGTGAGGGTGGGGGTGAAGATTAGGTTTAGGGTGATAGGGTTAAAGTTAGGCTGAGGTTTAGGATGAGATTTAGGGTTAGGGTGAGGATGATGGTAATGGTTAAGGTGAGGTTTAGACTGAGGGTGAGGGTTAAGATAAGGTTGAGTGTTAGGGATAGTTTTAGGGTTAGTGTAAGGGTTAGAGTTTCAGTTCGGGTGAGGTTGAGGGTGAGGGTTAGGTTGACATTTAGGGTTAGGGTTAGGGTTAGGGTGAGGGTTATTGTGAGGATTAGGTTTAGTGGTAGCGTAGGGGTAAGGATTAGGGTGAGGGGTAGGGTTTGGGTTAGGGTTAGGGTTAGGGTGGTGGTTAGAGTTAGGGATAGGTTTAGGGTTAGAGTTATGGTTAGAGTGAGGGTGAGGATTAGGGTTAGGGTTAGGGTGAGTGTTATTGTGGGCGTTAGGTTTAGGGGTAGGGTAGGGGTAAGGGTTAGGGTGAGGGGTAGGGTTAGGTTTAGGGTTAGGGTTAGGGTGAGGGTTTGGATTAGGGTTAGGGTCACAGTGAGGGTGAGGGTTAGGCTGAGGTTTAGGGTTAGGGTGAGGGATAGGGTGAGGGTTAGGATGAGGGTTATGGTTAAGGAGAGGGTGAGGGTTAGGATTAGTGTGAGGGTTACAGTTAGGATTAGGGTTAGGGTGAGGGTGAGGGTTAGGTTTAGGTTTTGATTTAGGGATAGGCTTAGGGTTAGGCTGAGGGTGAGGGTGGGGGTGAGGATTAGGTTTATTGTGATGGTTAGGTTTATGGTTAGGGTGAGGTTTAGGATAAGAATTAGGGTTAGGGTGAGGATGATGGTAATGGTTAAGGTGAGGTTTAGGCTGAGGGTGAGGGTTAAGATAAGGGTGAGTGTTATGGTTAGGTTTAGGGTTAGGGTAACGGTTAGGGTTTCGGTTTGGGTGAGGTTGAGTGTGAGGGTTAGGTTGACGTTTAGGGTTAGGGTTAGGGTTAGGGTGAGGGTTATTGTGAGGATTAGGTTTAGTGGTAGCGTAGGGGTAAGGATTAGGGTGAGGGGTAGGGTTTGGGTTAGGGTTAGGGTTAGGGTGGTAGTTAGAGTTAGGGATAGGTTTAGGGTTAGAGTTATGGTTAGAGTGAGGGTGAGAATTAGGGTTAGGGTTAGGGTGAGCTTAAGGGTTAGTGTGAGGGTTAGGGTTAGGGTTAGCGTTATGGTTAGGGATAGGTTGAGGGTGAGGGTTATGGTGTGGGTTGGTGATAGCGTTAGGCTAGGGGTAAGGGTTCAGGTTAGGGGTAGGTTGAGTGTTAGTGTGAGGTTTAGTATGAGAGTGAGGGTTAGGGTAATCTTGAGTGTTAGGGTGATGGTTAGAGTGAGGGTGAGTTTTAGGGTTAGGGTTAGGGTGAAGTAAGGGTTAGGGTTTGGGTGAGGGTGAGGGTTAGTGTTATGTTTAGGGTTAGCCTTAGGGTGAGGGTGAGGGTTATGATTAGGGTTTGGGTTAGGGTTAGGGTTATTGTTAGGGTTAGGTTTAGGGTTAGGGTGAGGGTGAAGTTGAGGGTGAGGATGAGGGTTAGGTTTAGGGTTAGGATGAGTACTAGGTTGAGGGTTAGGTTTAGAGTTAGGGTTAGGGTGAGGGTGAGGTTTAGGGATAGAGTTAGGGTTAGAGTTAGGTTTATGGTTAGGGTGAGGGTTAGGGTTTTGGCTATGGTTAGGCTTAGGCTTAGGCGGAGCATGAGGGTGAGTGTTAGGGTTAGGATTAGGGTTAGGGTTAGGGTTAGGGTTAGGGTGAGCGGTAGGATGAGATTTAGGGTTAGGATTACGGTTAGGGTTAGTTTTAGGGTTAGGATTAGGGTTAGGGTTAGGTTTAGGGATATGGTTAGTGTTAGAGTGAGGGTGAGGGTTAGGGTTTGGGTTAGGGTGAGGGTGAGGGTAAAGATTAGGGTTAGGGTTATGGTGAGGGTTAGTGTTAGGGTTACATTTAGGGTTATGGTGAGGGTTAGGGTTAGGGTCAGGGTTATTGTTAGTGTTATGGTTAGGGTTAAGTTTGCGATGAAGTTGAGGCTGAGAGTGACGGTTTTGTTTAGGGTTAGGGTTAGGGTTAGCATTAGGGTGAGGGTGAGTGTGAAGGTTAGGGTTAGGTTTAGGGTTACGTTTAGAGTTAGGGTGAGGGTGAGTGTGAGGTTTAGGGTTAGTCTTAGGCTTATGCGTAGGCTTAGGCCCAGCTTGAGGTTGAGGTTGAGGGTTCGGTTTAGTGTGAGGTTTAGGGTTTGTTAGGGTTATGGTGAGGGTTAGTGTTAGGGTTAGTGTAAGGGGGAGGTTTAGTGTGTGAGTTTTAGAGGTAGGGATACTGTTAGGCTTAGGTTTAGGCTGAGGGTGAGGTTGAGGGTGACGGTTAGGGTTAGGGTGAGGATTGGGGTTAGGTTTAGAGTGAGGGTTAGGGTGAGGGTTAGGATTAGGCTTAGGGTTAGGGTATGGGCTATGGTGAGGGTGAGGGTTAGGGTCAGGGTTAGGTTGAGGGTTAGGTTTAGGGTTAGTGTTAGGGTTAGGGTTTGGATTAGGGATAGGCTTAGTGTTAGGCGGAGGGTGAGGGTGAGGGTGAGGGTTAGGGTTAGGATGAGGATGAGGTTTAGGTTCAGAGTAAGCATTAGGGTGAGGATTAGTGTTAGTGTTAGGGTTAATGTCACAGTTAGGGTTAGGGTGAGGGTGAGTCTGAGGGTTACGGTTAGGAATAGACTTAGGGTGAGTGTGAGCGTTAGGGTGAGGGTTAGGCTTAGGCTTAGGTTTAGAGTATGGGCTAGGGTGAGGGTGAGGGTTAGTGTTAGGGTTAGGGTGAGTGTGAGGGTTACTGTTAGTCTTAGTCTTAGGCTTAGGCTTAGGCGGAGCATTCGTGTGAAGGAGAGGGTTAGGGTTAGGATGAGGGTTAGGGTTTTAGGGTTAGGGTGAATGTTAGGATGAGGTTTAGGGTTAGGATTAGGGTTAGGGTGAGGGCTAGAATGAGGGTGAGGGTTAGGGTTAGCGTTAAGGTGAGGTTTAGGGTTAGGGTTAGGGTGAGGGTGAGGTTGAGGGTTAGGATTAGGTTTAGGTTTAGGGTTATTGTTAGTTTTATGGTTAGGGTTAAGTTTACAGTGAGGGTGAGGCTGAGGGTGAGGGTTAGGGTTAGGGTTAGGGTTAGGATGAGGTTTAGGGTTAGGGTGAGGGATAGGGTGGGGATTAGGATGAGGGTTAGCATTACGGTGAGGGTGAGGGTTAGGGTTAGGGTGAGGGTTAGGGTTAGGATTAGGGTTAGGTTGAGGGTGAGGGTTAGGTTTAGGTTTAGGTTTAGGGTTAGGGTTAGCGTTTGGATTAGGGTTAGGATGAGGGTGAGTGTGAGGGTTAGGGTTAGGCTTAGGCTTAGGTTTAGGCTGAGGGTGAGGGTGGGGGTGAGGATTAGGGTTAGGGTGATGGTTAGGGTTACGGTTAGGGTGAGGTTAAGGATGAGGTTTAGGGTTAGTGTGAGGATGATGGTAATGGTAAAGGTGAGGTTTAGGCTGAAGGTGAGGGTTAAGATAAGGCTGAGTGTTAGGGTTAATTTTAGGGTTAGGGTAAGTGTTATGGTTTGGGTTTGGGTGCGTTTGAGGGTGAGGGTGAGGTTGACGTTTAGGGTTAGGGTTAGGGTTAGCGTGAGGGTTATTGTGAGGGTTAGGTTTAGGGGTAGGGTAGGGGTAAGATTTAGGGTGTGGGGTAGGTTTAGGGTTAGGCTTAGGGTTAGGGTGGTGGTTAGAGTTAGGGATAGGTTTGGGGTTAGAGTTACGGTTAGAGTGAGTTTTAGTGTGAGGGTGAGGATTAGGGTTAGGTTTAGGGTTAGGGTGAGCTTAAGGGTTAGGGTTAGGGTTAGGGTTAGGGTTAGCGTTATTGTTAGGGATAGGGTGAGGGTGAGGGTTATGGTGAGGGTTAGTGATTGCGTTAGGCTAGGGGTTAGGGTTCAGGTTAGGGCTAGGGTGAGGGTGAGGGTGAGGTTTAGGATGAGAGTGAGGGTTAGGGTAATCGTGAGTGTTAGGGTGATGGTTAGAGTGAGGGTGAGTTTTAGGGTTAGGGTTAGGGTGAAGTAAGGGTTAGGGTTTGGGTGAGGGTGAGGGTTAGTGTTATGTTTAGGGTTATTTTTAGGGTAAGGGTTAGGGTGAGGGTGAGGATCAGGGTCAGGGTTAGGGTTAGGGTTAAGATGAGTGCTAGTTTGAGTTTTAGGGTTAGAGTTAGAGTTAGGGTGAGGGTGAGGTTTAGGGTTAGAGTTAGGGTTAGAGTTAGGTTTATGGTTAGGGTGAGGGTTAGGTTTATGGCTATGGTTAGGCTTAGGCTTATGCCGAGCATTAGAGTGAGGTTCAGGGCAGGGTGAGGGTTAGGATTAGGCTTATGTTTCGGGTATGGGCTAGGGTGAGGGTGAGGTTTAGGGTCAGGGTTAGGGTGAGGGTTAGTGTGAGGGTTAGGTTTAGGGTTAGGATTGGGTTTAGGGATAGGCTTACTGTTAGGTGGAGGGTGAGGGTGAGGTTGAGAGTTAGGGTTAGTGTGAGGATGAGGTTTAGGGTTAGAATTAGCATTAGGGTGAGGGTTAGGGTTAGGGTTAGGGTTAGTGTCACAGTTAGGGTTAGGGTGAGGGTGAGTGTGAGGGTTAGGGTTAGGATTAGACTTAAGGTGAGGGTGAAGGTTAGGGTGAGGGTTAGGCTTAAGCTTAGGCATAGAGTATGGGCTACGGTGAGGGTGAGGGTTAGTGTTAGGGTTAGGGTGAGTGTTAGGGTGAGTGTGGGTTTTAGGTTTAATCTTAGTCTTAGGCTTAGGCTTAGGGGGATCATGAGTGTGAGGGAGAGGGTTAGGGTTAGGATGAAGGTTAGGGTTTTACGGTTAGGTTGAGTGTTAGGATGAGGTTTAGGGTTAGGATTAGGGTTAGGGTGAGGGCTAGAATGAGGGTGAGGGATAGGGTTAGCGTTAGGGTGTGGTTTAAGGTTAGGGTTAGGGTTTCTTTGAGGGTGAAGGTTAGGGTGAGGCTGAGGTTTAGGATTAAGTTAGGGTGAGGGTGAGGGTTAGGATTAGGTTTAGGGTTAGGGTTATTGTTAGTTTTATGGTTAGGGTTAAGTTTACATTGAGGGTGAGGATGAGGGTGAGGATGTGGGTGAGGGTTAGGGTTAGGGTTAGGGTCAGGGTTAGGTTTAGGGTTAGGGTGAGGGTTTGGATTAGGTTTAGGGTCACAGTGAGGGTGAGGGTTAGGGTTAGGGATAGGATGAGGTTTAGGGTTAGGGTGAGGGATAGGGTGAGGGTTTGGATGAGGGTTAGGGTTACGGTGAGGGTGAGGGTTAGTGTTAGGGTGAGGCTTAGGGTTAAGATTAGGTTTAGGGTGAGTGTGAGGTTCAGGTTTAGGTTTAGGGTTAGGGTTAGGGTTAGCATTAATATTAGGGTTAGGATGAGGGTGAGTGTGAGGGTTAGGGTTAGGGTTAGGCTTAGGCTTAGGGTTAGGCTGAGGGTGAGGGTGAGGGTGGGGATGAGGATTAGTGTTAGGGTGATGGTTAGGGTTACGGTTAGGGTGAGGTTTAGGATGAGGTTTAGGGTTTGGGTGAGGATGATGGTAATAGTAAAGGTGAGGTTTAGGCTGAGGGTGAGGTTTAAGATAAGGTTGAGTGTTAGGGTTAAGTTTAGGGTTAGGGTAAGGGTTAGGGTTTGGGTTTGGGTGAGGTTACGGGTGAGGGTGAGTTTGACTTTTAGGGTTAGGGTTAGGGTTAGCGTGAGGGTTATTGTGAGTGTTAGGTTTAGGAGTAGAGTAGCTGTAAGGTTTAGGGTGAGGGGTAGGGTTATGGTTAGGGTTAGGATTAGGGTGGTGGTGAGATTTAGGGATAGGGTTATGGTTACAGTTACGGTTAGAGTGATTGTTAGTGTGAGGGTGAGGATTAGGGTTAGCTTTAGAGTGAAGTTGAGGGTTAGGGTTTGGGTGAGGGTGAGGGTTAGTGTTACGTTTAGGGTTAGCCTTAGGGTGTAGGTGAGGGTTAGGATTAGGGTTAGGTTTAGGGTTAGGGTGAGTTTTAAGTTTAGGGTGATGGTTTGGTTTAGTGTGAGGGTTAGTTTTCGGGATAAGGTTAGTTTTAGGGTAAATGTAAGTGTTAGGGTGAGGTTTAGGGTAAGGGTGAGATTTAGGGTTAGAGTTAGGGTTAGGGTGAGGGTTAGGGTTAGGGTGTTAGGTTAGTGTTAGTGTGATATTTAGGGTGGGGGTGAGTGTTAAGGTTAGGGTTAGGATTAGGATTATGGTTAATGTGACAGTGAGTGTGAGGGTTACGGTTAGGTTTAGGGTTTGGATTAGCGTTATGGTGAGGGTGAGGGTGAGGTTTAGGGTTAGGGTGAGGGTTGGGGTTAGGGATAGAGTGAGGGTCAGGGTAAGGCTAAGGATTAGGCTTAGGGTTAGGGTATGGGCTAGGGTGATGGTGAGGGTTAGGGTCAGGTTTAGAGTGAGGGTTACGATGAGGGTTAGGTTTAGGGTTAGTGTTAGGGTTAGGGTTGGGGTTAGGGATAGGCTTAATGTTAGGCGGAGGGTGAGGGTGAGGGTGAGGGTTAGGTTTAGGGTTTGGGTGAGGTTTAGGTTTAGTGTTAGTGTTAGAGTGAGGGTTAGTGTGAACATTAGATTTAGGTTGAGTGTTAGTATTAGGGTTAGGGTAAGGGTGAGTGTGAGGGTAAGGGTTAGACTTAGTCTTAGGCTTAGGCTTATTCCGAGCCAAAGGGTGAGGGTGAGGGTTAGGGTTAGGGTGAGGGTTAGGTTGAGGGTGAGGGTTATGGTCAGGGTGAGGGTTAGGGTTAGGGTTAGGTTTAAACTGACTGTGAGGGTGATGTTTAGGGTTAGGTTTAGGGTGAGGTTTAGGGTTAGAGTTAGCTTTAGGGTGAGGGTTAGGGTTAGGGTTAGTGTTAGGGTTAGGGTTAGGGTTAGGCTTATGTTTAGGGTGAGTGTGAAGTTTAGGGTTAGGGTTACTGTTAGGCTTAGGTTTAGGCTGTGGGTGAGGGTGAGGGTGAGGGTTAGCGTTAGATTCGGGTTGGGTTTAGGGTTAGAGTGAGGTTAGGGTGAGGTTTAGTATTAGGCTTAGGGTTAGGTTATGGGCTAAGGTTAGGGTGAGGTTTAGGGTCAGGGTTAGGGTGAAGGTTAGTGTGAGGGATAGGTTAAATGTTAATGTTAGGGTTAGGGTTGGGGTTAGGGATAGGCTTAGTGTTAGGTGGAGGGTTAGAGTGAGAGTGATTTTTAGTGTTAGGGTGAGGATGAGGTTTAGGTTTAGAGTTATCATTAGGGTGAGGTTTAGTGTTAGGGTTAGGGTTAGTGTTACAGTTAGGGTTAGGGTGAGGGTGAGTGTGAGGGTTAGGGTTAAGATTAGACATAGGGTGAGAGTGAGGGTTAGGGTGAGGGTTAGGCTTAGGCTTAGGCTTAGAGTATGGGCTAGGGTGAGGGTGAGGTTAGTTTGAGGGTTACAGTGAGGATTAGGGTGAGTGTGAGGGTTAAAGTTAGTCTTAGGCTTAGTCTTAGGCTTAGGCCACGCATTAGTGTGAGGGAGAGGGTTAGGGTTAGGATGAGGTTTAGGGTTTTAGGGTTAGGGTGAGGCTTAGGATCATGTTTAGGGTTAGAGTTAGGTTTAGGGTTAGTGTGAGGGCTAGAGTGAGGGTGAGGGTTAAGGTTAGCATTAGGGTGATGTTTAGGGTTATGGTTAGGGTTACATTGAGGGTGAGGGTTAGGGTTAGGGTGAGTGGGACAGTAAGGGTAAAGGTGAGGGTTAGGCTGAGGGTGAGTGTTATGGTAATGGTGAAGGTTAGGGTTAGGGTGAGGGTTAGGTTTCGGGTTAGGGTGAGTGTGAGGGTTGATTGAGCATTAATGTTAGGGTTAGTGTGAGGTTTAGGGTGAGGATGAGAGTTAGGGTTAGGGTGAGGGCTAGGGTGAAGGTGAGGTTTAGGGTTAGGGTTAGGGTGAGGTTTAGGGTTAGGGTTATGGTTAGGGTGAGGGTGAGGTTTAGGGTTAGAATTAGGGTTAGGGTGAGGCTGAAGGTGAGGGTTAGGGTCATTGTTAGGATTAGGGTTAGGTTTACGTTTTCGGTGAGTGTGGGGGTGAGGGTTAGGGTTAGGGTTAGATTGAGGTTTAGATTTTGTGTTAGGGTTAGAGTTGGAGTTAGGGTGAGGGTGAGGTTTAGGGTTAGAGTTAGGGTTAGTGTTAGGTTTATGGTTACGGTGAGGGTTAGGGTTAGGGTTATGGTTAGGCTTAGGCATAGGCTTAGGCCGAGCATGAGCGTGAGGGTTAGTGTTAGGGTTAGGTTGAGGGTTAGGGTTAGGGTTAGGGTGAAGGGTAGGATGAGATTTAGGGTTAGGGTTACGGTTAGGATTAGGTTTAGGGTTAGGTTTAGGGTTAGGGTTAGGTTTAGGGTTACTGTTAGGGATAGGGTGTGGGTTAGGTTTTCGGGTTTGGGTTAGGGTGAGGGTGAGGATAAGGATTAGGATTAGGGTTAGGTTTAGGGTTAGGTTTAGGGTTAGGGTTATGGTTAGGGTTAGTGTTAGGGTTAGGTTTAAGGTTATGGTGAGGATTAAGGTTAGGGTTAGGGTAATACTTAGTGTTATGTTTAGGGTTAAGTTTACGGTGAAGGTGAGGCTGAGCGTGAGGTTTATGGTTAGAGTTAGTTTTAGTTTTAGGGTGAGGGTTAGTGTGAGGGTTAGGTTTAGGGATAGGGTTACATTTAGGGTTAGGATGAGGTTAGTCTTAGACTTATGCTTAGGCTTTGGCCCAGCTTGAGGGTGAGTGTGAGGATTAGGGTTAGGATGAGTGTTAGGGTTAGGGTAAAGGTTAGGGTTAGAGCTATGTTGAGGGTTAGGGTTAGGGTTAGGGTGAGTTTTAAGTTTAGGGTGATGGTTAGGGTTAGTGTGAGGGTTAGTGTTCGGGTTAAGGTTAGTTTTAGGGTGAAGGTAAGTGTTAGGGTGAGGTTTAGGGTTAGGGTGAGGTTTAGGGTTAGAGTTAGGGTTAGGGTGAGGGTTAGGGTTAGGGTTAGTGTTAGGGTTAGGTTTAGGGTGAGGTTTAGGGTTGGGGTGAGTGTTAGGGTTAGGATTAGGATTAGGGTTAAGGTGAGGTTGAGTGTGAGGATTATGGTTAGGGTTAGGTTTAGGATTAGAGTTATGTTGAGGGTGAGGTTGAGGGTTAGGGTTAGGGTGAGGGTTGCGGTTAGGGTTAGAGTGAGCGTTAGGGTGAAGTTTAGGATTAGGTTTAGGGTTAGGGTATGGGCTAGGGTGAGGGTGAGGTTTAGGGTCAAGGTTCGAATGAGGGTTAGGCTGAGGGTTAGCATTGGGGTTAGTGTTAGGGTTAGGGTTGGGGTTAGGGATAGGCTTAGTGTTAGGCGGAGGGTGAGGGTGAGGGTTAGGGTTAGGGTTTGGGTGAGGTTTAGGTTTAGTGTTAGTGTTAGTGTCAGGGTTAGTGTGAGGGTTAGTGTTAGGGTGTGTGTTACTGTTAGGGTTAGGGTGAGTGTGAGGGTAAGGGTTACTCTTAGTCTTAGGCTTAGGCTTATTCTGAGCCTAAGGGTGAGTGTGAGGGTTAGGATTAGGGTGAGGGTTATGGACAGGGTGAGGGTTAGTGTTATTTTTAGGGTTAGGGTTAGGGTGAGGGTTAGGGTTAGGGTTAGGTTTAGGCTTAAGCTTAGGCATATGCTTTGGCCAAGCATGAAGGTGAGGGTTAGGGTTAGGTTTAGTGTGAGGGTTAGGGTTAGGGTGAGGGTTCCGATGAGGTTTAGGGTAAGGGTTAGGTGTAGGGTTAGGGTAAGGTTTAGGTTTTGGGTTAGGGTTAGGTTTAGGTTTAGGGTTTGGGTTATTGTTATGGTGAGGGTTAGGGTTAGGGTTTGGTTTAGGGTGAGGTTGAGGGTGAGAATTAGGGTTAGAGTTAGGGTTAGGGTTAGGGTAAGGTTTAGGGTTACGGTTAGGATTAGGGTTAAGGGTAGGGTTACAGTGATGGTTAGGGTTATGGTTAGGGTTAGCGTTAGGGTTATTGTTAGTGTTATGGTTAGAGTTAAGTTTGCAGTGAGGGTGAGGCTGAGAGTGAGGTTTATGGTTAGGTTTAGGGTTACGGTTAGTGTTGGGGTTAGCGTTAAGGTGACTTTAAGGTGAGGGTTAGGGTTGGTGATAGGATTAGAATTATGCAGAGGGTGAGGGTGAGGGTTAGGGTTAGGGTGAGGGTTGGGGTTAGGTTTAGAGTGAGGTTTAGGGTGAGGGTTAGGATTAGGCTTAGGGTTAGGTTATGGGCTTGGGTGAGGGTGAGGGTTAGGGTTAGGGTGAGTGTTACTGTTAGCGTTAGGGTGAGGTTGAGTGTGAGGGTAAGGGTTAGTCTTAGACTTAGGCTTAGGTTTAGGCCGAGCCTAAGAGTGAGAGTGAGGGTTCGGGTTAGTGTTCGGGTTAGGGTTAGGGTGAGGGTTATGGATAGGGTGAGTGTTAGGGTTAGGGTTAAGGTTATTGGTAGGATTAGGATTAGGTTTAAAGTTACTGTGAGGGTGAGAGTTAGGGTTAGGGTTAGGGTTAGGGTGAGGTTTAGGGTTAGAGTTAGGGTTATCGTTAGGGTTAGGGTTAGGGTGAGGGTTAGGGTGAGGGTTAGGGTTAGGGTTAGGGTTAGGCTTAGGCCGAGCATGAGTGTGAGGGTTAGTGTGAGGGTTAGGGTTAGGGGTAGGGTGAGGGTTAGGATGAGGTTCAGGGTTAGGGTTAGGTTTAGGTTTATGGTTAGGGTTAGGGTAGGTTTAGGGTTATTGTTAGGGTTAGGGTGAGGGTTAGGGTTAGGTTTTGGGTTAGGGTGAGGGTGAGGGTGATGATTAGGGTTAGGGTTAGGGTTAGGGTAAGGTTTAGGGTTATGGTTAGGGTTAGGGTTAGGGTTACGTTTACAGTGAGTGTTAGGGTTAGGGTTAGTTTTAGGGTTATTGTTATTTTTATGGTTAGGGTTAAGTTTGTGGTGAGGGTGAGGCTGAGGGTGAGGTTTATGGTTAGGTTTATGGTTAAGGTTAGTGTTAGAGGTAGTGTTAGTGTGAGGTTTAGGGTGAGGGTTAGGGCTAGGGTTAGGATTAGGAATCGGGTTAAGGTGAGGGTGAGGTTGAGGATTAGGTTTAGGGTTAGGCTTAGGATTAGAGTTAGGGTGAGGGTCAGGGTGAGGGTTAGGTTTAGGTTGTGGGTTTGGGTTAGGGTTAGAGTGAGGTTTAGGTTGAGGGTTAGGCTTAGGCTTAGAGTTAGGGTATGGACTAGCGTGAGGGTGAGGGTTAGGCTTAGGGTGAGGGTTAGGGTTCAGCTTAGTGTTAGGCGGAGGGCTAGGGTGAAGTTGAGGGTTAGGGTTAGGGTGAGCTAGAATTTACAGTTAGCGTTAGGGTGAGAGTTAGTGTGAGGTTTAGGGTAAAGGTTAGTGTTATGGTTAGGGGTAGGGTGAAGGTGAATGTGAGGCTTAGGGTGTCTTAGGCTAAGGCTTAGGCTTAGGCCGAGCATAAGTGTGAGGGTGAGGGTTAGGGTGTTAGGATTAAGGTGAGACTGAGGGTGAGGTTTAGGGTTAAGATTAGGGTTAGGTTGAGGGCTAGAGTGAGGGTGAGGGTTAGTGTTAGCATTAGGGTGAGGTTAGGGTTAGGGTTAGGGTTAGGATTAGGATGAAGTATAGGGTGAGGGTTAGGGTTAATATTAGGATTAGGGTGATGTTAAGTGTTATTGTAAGTATTAGGGTTAGGTTGAGGTTTAGGGTGAGGGTGAGGGTTAGGGTTAGGGTTAGGCTGAAGGTGAGGGTGAGGTTTAGGGTTAGTGTTTGGGTTAGAGTGAGGATGAGGGTTAGGGTGAGGAGTACGGTTAGGGTAAGAGTGAGGGTGAGGGTTAGGTTTAGCTTTAGGGTTAGGGTTAGGGTTAGGCTGAGGATGAGGGTGAGGGTTAGGGTTAGGGTTAGGATGATGGTTAGGGTTAGTGTTAGGGTGAGGGTGAGGGTGACGTTTAGGGTTAGGATATTTGTTAGGCTGAGGGTGAGGGTGAGAGTGAGTGGTAGGGTTGTGGTTAGGGTGAGGATTAGGGTTAGTGTGATTTTTAGGGTGAGAGTGACTGTAACGGTTAGGGTGATGATTAGGGTGAAGTAAGGGTTATGGTTAGTGTTAGTGTTAGGGTTAGGATTAGGGTTAGGGAGAGGTTTAGGGTTATGGTTAGGTTGTGGGTAAGTGTTAGAGTGAGGGTTAGGATGAAGGTTAGGGTTAGTTTGAGGGTTAGAGTCAGGGTTATGGTTATGTTGAGGGTAAGGTTTAGGGTGCGGTTTAGGGTGAGGGTGATGGTTAGGGTTAGGATGAGGGTTACGGTTAGTGTGAGGGTTTGAGTTAGTTTTTAGGTTAGGTTGAGGGTAAGGCTTAGGGTTAGGTTTAGGGTGACGATGAGGGTTAGTGTGAGGATTATTGTTTGGTTTAGCGTAAGGTTTATGGTGAGGTCTAATGTGAGGTTGAGGGTTTTGTTGAGGGTGACATTGAGGGTGAGCGTTTCGGTTAGGTAAGGGTTAAGGTTAGGGTTTGGGGGAGGATTATGGGGAGGATCAGGGGTAGGATGAAGTTTAGGGTTAGAATGATGGTTAGATTAGTGTGAGGTTTAGGGTGAGGGTTAGGATTAGGGTGAGGTTTAGGGTTCGCTTTGCATTAGGGTTAGGGTGAGGGATAGGGTGTTTTTGACGATTAGGTGTAGGTTTAGAGTTAGTGTTAGGGTGATGGTTAGGGTTAGGGTTAGGGTTAGGATGATGGTTAGGCTAAGGGGTAGGGTAGGGTTAGGGTTAGGGTGAATAGTAGGATTAGGGTGATGGTTAGAGTAAGGGTAAGGGTTAGGGTTAGGGTGAAGTTAAGGATTAGGGTGAGGGTGAGGGTTAGTGTTAGGTTTAGGATGATGGTGAGGGTGAGGGAAATGGTTAGCTTTTGGGTTAGTTTGAGGATTAGGGTGAGGTTTTGGGTTAGGGTGACCGTTCGGTTTAGGCTGAGTGTTAGGTTTAGGGTTAGGGTGAGGCTTAGGGTTAATGTGATGTTTAAGGTGAGGGTGAGGCTGAGGGTGAGGGTTCGGGTTCTCGTGAGGGTTAGGGTTTGGGTGAGGGTTAGGGTTAGGGTGAGGGTGATGTTGAGGTTGAAGTTAAGGGTGAGCACGAGGGGTAGGGGTAGGGTTAGGTTGAGGTTTAGGTTTAGGGTTAGTGTTAGGTGAGTGTTACAGGGAGGGATAGGGTTAGGGTGAGAGTTAGGATTACTGTGTGGGTTAGGGTTATGGTTAGGGTGAGGGTAAGTATTAGGGTTAGGTTTAGTGTGAGGGTGAGGATTAGGGTTTGGGTTAGGGTTATGGGGAGGGTTAGGGTGAGTGTTAGGGTTAGGTTTAGGGTTAAGTTTAGGGTGAGGGTTACGGTGAGGTTTACGGTTAGGGCTAGGGTGAGGGTAAGGTTTAGAGTGAGGGTTAGAGTGAGGGTGAGGGTTAGGGTTAGGGTTAGGGTGAGGGATAGGGTGAGGTTAGGGTTAGGTTTAGGGTGAGGGTTAGGGTGAGGGTAAGTGTTCGGGGGAGGTTTATGGTGAGGATGAGTGTTAGGGTTAGGTTTAGGGTTAGGGGTAGGGTGAGGGTTGGAGTTAGGGTGAGGGTTACTTTGAGGGTTTTTGTTAGTATTAGGGTTAGGTCTAGGGTGTGGTTTAGGGTGAGTGTGAGCGTTAGTGTTAGGGTAAGTGTTACGGTTTGGGTGAGGGTTAGTGTGAGGTTTAGGGTTAGGGTTAGAGTAAGTATTAGGGTGAGGGTTAGGATGAGAGTTAGGGTGTGTGTTAGGGTGTGGGTAAGAGTTCGGGTGAGGGTTAGGGTTAGGTTGAGGGTTAGTGTTAGGGTTAAGATGAGGTTTATTGTGAGGATGAGGATTAGGGTGAGGGTTAGGGTTAGGGTGAGGTTAGGGTGAGGGTTTTGGTTAGTGTTAGGGTTAGGGTTAGGGTGTGGGTTAGGGTGAGGGTGAGGCTTAGTGTTAGGGTAGGGGTTAGGGTTAAGTGAGGGTTAGGGTTAGATTGAGGGTTAGAGTGAGGGCTAAGGTGAGGGTGAGGGTGAGGTTAGGGTTAGGGTGAGAATTGGGGTTAGGGATAGGGTTAGGGTTAGGGTAAATTTTACAGTGAGGGTTAGGGTTTGTGTTAGGGTGAATGTTAGGGTTAGGGGTAAAGTGAGGGATAGGTTTAGTGTGAAGCTTAGGGTTAGGTTTAGTGTTAGGGTTAACGTGAGGGTAAGGGTTAGTGTGAGTGTTAGGGTGAGGGTGAGGTTTAAGGTAAGTGTGAGGTTTAGGGTGAGGTTTAGTGTTAGAAATAGGTTTAGGGTTAGGTTGAGGTTTAGTGTGAGGCTTAGGGTTAATGTCAGGGTTAGGGTTAGGTTGAGGGTTAGGGTGAGGATTAGGGTGAGGATTAGAATGAGGGTGAGTGTTAGGATAAGGGTGAGGCTTAGGGTGAGTGTGACGGTTAGGGTTAGGCTTAGGGATATTGTGAGGTTTAGGGTTAGGTTTAGGTTTAGGGTTAGGGAAAAGTTTACGGTGAGGGTTAGGGTTAGGGTTAGGGTTAGGGTTAGGGTGAATGTTAGGGTTAGGGGTAGGCTGAGAGATAGGTTTTTTGTCAGGTTTAGGGTCAGGATTAGAGTTAGGATTAAGGTCAGGGTAATCGTTAGGGTGAGGCTTTGGGTGAGGGTGAGGGTTAGAGTTAGCATTAGTGTTAGGGTGAGGGTTATGCTAAGGGTTAGGGTTAGGTTTAGGCTTAGGGGTTGGGTTAGGGTGATGGTAAGGGTTAGGGTTAATGTTAGGGTTTGTTTGAGAATTAGGGTGAAGTTTAGGGTTAATGTTAGGGATGGGGTTAGGGTGAGGGTTAGGGTTAGGGTTAGTGTGAGGGTTAGAGTTAGAGTTAAGGTTAGGTTTAGGGTGAGGGAAGTGTTAAGGTGAGGGTTAGGGTGAGGGTGATTGATAGGGTTAGCATAAGGTTTAGGGTGAGGATGAGCTTTACGATTAGCATTAGGGTTAGGGGAAGGTCTAGGGTGAGGATTAGGGTTAGTGTTAAGGTGAGGGTGAGTTTGAGGGTTAGGGTGAGAGTTAGAGATAGCGTTAGGGTTAGGGATAGAGTGAAGGTTAGGGTGAGGGCTAGGGTGAGGGTGAGGGTAAGGGTGTGGGTGAGGTTGAGGGTGAGGTTTTCGCTTACGTAAATTTGAGGGTTAGGTTTAGGGTTAGGGTTAGGTTTAGGGTTAGGGTGAGGGTCAATATTTGGGTTAGGGATAGGATGAGTATTAGCGTGAGGGTTTGGTTATGGTTTGGGTGAGGGTTAGGATTAGTGTGAGGGTTAGGTTAAGGGTTAGACTTAGGGTTGGGATGAGGGTAAGTGTGAGGGTGAGGTTTAGGGTGAGGGTGAGGTTTAGGGTTAGGGTTAGTGTTAGGGTGTGTGTTAGGGTGAGGGTTGGGGTTAGGGTTAGGGTGAATGTTAGGGTTAGGTTTAGGGTTAGGGTATGGGTGAGTGTGAGTGTGAGGGTTAGGGTTAGAGTTAGGGTGAGGGTTAGGGTTAGGATTATGGTTAGGGTTAGGGTTAGGTTGAGGATGAGGGTGAGGGTGAGAATGAGGATTTGGGTGAGGGTTAGGTTTAGAGTTAGGAATAGGATGAGGATTAGGGTAAGGGGTAGGGTTAGGTTTAGGGTGAGGGTTAGGGATAGTGTGAGGTTTATGTTAAGGGTTAGTTTTAGAGTTAGGAGGAGGTTAAGGGTTAGGGTGAGAGTTAGGGTGAGGGTAAGGTTTAGGTTTAGGGTTAGGGTTGGAGTGAGTGTTAGGGTGAGGGTTATAGGGTTAGGGTTAGTGTGAGGGTTAGGGTGAGGGTTTAGTGTTAGGGATAGGGTGAGGGTTAGGCTGAGTGTAAGAGTTCAGGTGAGGGTTAGGGTGAGGGTGAGGGTTAGGGTTAGGGTTAGGGTGAGGGGTAGGGTGAGGGGTAGGATTAGGGTTAGGGCTAGGGTGAGGTTTAGGCTGAGGGTTTTGTTTAGTGTTATGGTTAGGTTTAGGGTGAGGGTTAGGTTGAGGGTGAGGGTTTGGGTTAGGGTAAGTGTTAGGTTTAGGTTGAGGGTTGGGGTTAGGTTGAGGGTTATGGTGAGGGCTAGGGTGAGGTTGAGGGTTAGGGTTAGCGTTAGGGATAAGGTGATATTTAGGGTTAGGGATAGGTTTAGGGTTAGGGTAAGGGTTAAGCTGAGGGTTAGGGTGAGGGTTAGTGTTAGGGTAGGGAGAATGTTAAGTTTAGTGTTAGAGTGAGATGTAGGTTTCGTGTGAGGGGTAGGGTTAGGTTTAGCGTTTGAGATAAGGTGAGGGTAAATGTTAGGGTGAGTGTTAGGTTGAGGGTAAGGATTAGGGTGAGCATTAGGGTTGGGGTCAGAGTTAGGTTTAGCTTTAGGTTTAGGGTGAGTGTTAGGGTTAGTGTGAGAGTTAGGGTGAGGTTGAGGGTAAGGGTTAAGGTGAGGGTTACGTTGAGGTTGAGAGTTAGGGTATGGGTGAGCTTTAGGGTGAGGGTTATGGTTAGGGTTAGGGTTAGGATTAGGTTGACGGATACGGTGAGGGATAGGGTTAATATTAGGGTTAAGGTTAGGGTTAGGGTTAGTGTTAGGGTGAGGGTTAGGGTTAGGGTTAGGATGAGGGTTAGGGTAAGGGGTGGGGTTAGGGTTAGGGTGAATGTTAGGATTAGGGTGACGGTTAGGGTAAGGGTAAGGGTTAGGGTTAGGGTGAGGTTAAGGATTAGGGTGAGGGTGAGCGTTAGTGTTAGGTTTAGGGTGATGGTGAGGGTGAGGGTTAGTGTTAGGGTGAGGGTGAGGCTGAGGTTGAGGGTTAGAGTTAGTGTAATGTTTAGCGTTAGGGTTAGTTTGAGGTTTAGGATGAGTTTTTGTGTTAGGGTGACATTTAGGTTTAAGCTGAGTGTTAGGTTTAGGGTTAGGGTGAGGGTTAAGGTTAGTGTGATGTTTAGGGTGAGGGTGAGGCTGAGGGTGAGGGTGAGGATTCACGTGAGGGTTAGGGTTTAGGTGATGGTTAGGGTTAGGGTGAGGGTGATGTTGAGGTTGAAGGTTAGGTTGAGCATGAGGGGTAGGGATAGGGTAAGGGTGAGGTTTTGTTTTAGGGTTAGTGTTAGGTGAGGGTTACAGGGAGGGATAAGGTTAGGGTTAGGGTGAGAGTTAGGATTACTGTGTGGGTTAGGATTATGGTTAGGGTGAGATTAAGGATTAGGGTTAGGTTTAGGTTGAAGGTGAGGATTAGGGTTAGGGTTAGGGTTATGGGGAGGGTTATGGTGACGTTTAGGGTTAGGTTTAGGCTTAAGTTAAGGGTGAGGGTTATGGTGAGCGTTAGCGTTATGGCTAGGGTGAGGGTAAGGTTTAGAGTGAGGGTTAGAGTGAGGGTGAGTGTTAGGGTTAGGGTTAGGGTGAGTGATAGGGTAGGGTTAGGGTTAGATTTAGGGTGAGGGTTAGGGTGAGGGTAAGTGTTCTGATGAGGGTTAGGGTGAGGATGAGTGTTAGGGTTAGGTTTAGGTGAAGGTTAGAGTTAGTGTGAGGGTTAATGTCAGGATTTTGGTTAGTATTCGGGTTAGGTCTAGGGTGAGGTTTAGGGTGAGGGTGAGGGTTAGTGTTAGGGTAAGTGTTACGGTTTGGGTGAGGGTTAGGGTGAGGGTTAGGGTTAGGGTTAGGTTTAGGATAAGGATTACGGTGAGGGTTAGGATGAGAGATAGCGTGAGGGTTAGGGTGAGCGTAAGAATTCGGGTGAGGGTTAGTGTTACGGTTAAAATGAGGTTTAGTGTGATGGTGAGAATTAGGGTTATGGTTAGGGTTAGGGTGAGGTTAGGGTGAGGGTTTTGTTTAGTGTTATGGTTAGGGTTAGTGTGTGGGTTAGGGTGAGGGTGAGGGTTAGTGTTAGAGTAGGGCTTAGGGATACGGTGATTGTTAGGTTTAGATTGAGGGTTAGAGTGAGGCCTAGGGTGAGTGTGAGTGTGAGGGTTAGGGTTAGGGTTAGGGTGATAATTGGGGTTAGGGATAGGTTTAGGGATAGGGTAAAGTTTACAGTGAGGGTTAGGGTGAGGGTTAGTTTTAGTGTTATGGTGAATGCTAGGGTTAGGGGTAAGGTGAGGGATAGGTTTAGTGTGAGGTTTAGGGTTAGGTTTAGTGTTAGGGTTAACGTGAGGGTAAGGATTAGGGTGAGGGTTAGAGTGAGGGTGAGGGTTAGGGTAAGTTTGATGTTTAGGGTGAAGGTTAGGGTTAGGGATAGGGTTAGGGTTAGGTTGACGTTTAGGGTGAAGGTTAGGGTTAGGGATAGGGTTAGGGTTAGGTTGAGGTTTAGTGTGAGGGTTAGGGTTAATGTTAGGGTTAGGGTGAGGGTTAGATTTGGATTAGGGTGAGGATTAGAGTGAGGGTGAGAGTTAGGATGAGGGTTAGGCTTAGGGTGAGGGTGACGGTTAGGGTTAGGGTTAGGGATATTTTGAGGTTTAGGGTTAGGTTTAGGTTTAGGGTTAGGGAAAAGTTTACGGTGACGGTTAGGGTGAGGGTTAGGGTTAGTGTTAGGGTGAATGTTAGGGTAGGGGTAGGCTGAGGGACAGGTTTTTGAAGTTTAGGGTCAGGATAAGGGTTAGGGTTAAGGTTAGGGTAAGTGTTAGGGTGAGGCTTACGGTGAGGGTGAGGGTTAGGGTTAGCATTAGTGTTAGGGTGAGGGTTACGGTGAGTGCTAGGGTTAGGACTAGGGTGAGGGTAAAGTTTAGAGTTAGGGTTAGAGTAAGAGTGAGTGTTAGGGTTAGGGTTAGGGTGAGGGATAGTGTGAAGGTTAGGGTAAGGGTGAGGGTTAGGTTGCGGGTTTTGGTTAGTGTTAGGATTAGTGTGAGGGTTAGGGTGAGGATGATGTTTAAGGTTAGGGTTAGTGTTAGGGTGAGGTCTAGGGTGAGGGTGAGGGTTAGGGTTAGGGTTAGGGTTAGGGATAAGGAGTGGATTAGTGTTATGATTTGGGTGAGGGTTAGGGTTAGGGTGAGGATGACGTTTAGGGTTAGGGTTTTTGTTAGGCTGAGGGTGAGGGTGAGGGTGAGTGTTAGGGTTGGGGTTAGGGTGAGGGTTATTGTTAGTGTGATTGTTACGGTGAGGGTGACTGTAACGGTTAGGGTGATGATTAGGGTGAAGTGAGGATTAGGGTTAGGGATAGGGTTAGTTTGAGGGTTTGGGTTAGGGTGAGGGTTAGGTTTCATGTGAGGGTTAGGGTGAGGTTTAGGATGAGGGTTAGGGTTGGTGAGAGGGTGGGGGTGAGGGTGAGGGTTAGGGTGAGCGTTAGGTTTAGGATGAGGGTGAGGGATAGGGTTAGTTTAGGCTGAGGGTGAGGGTGAGGGTGAGGTTTAGGGTTGGTGTTAGTGTTAGTGTTAGGGTGAGGGTTAGAGTGAGCATTAGGTTTTGGGTAAGTGTTAGAGTGAGGGTTAGAATGTGGGTGAGGTTAGGGTTAGGGTGAGGGTAAGGGTTAGTGTGAGGGTTAGGGTGAGGCTGAGGGTTAGGGTTAGCATTAGGATTAGGGTGAGCGATAGGGATAGGGTTAGGGTTAGGGTGAGGGTGAAGGTGAGGGTTAGTGTGAGGCTCAGGGTGAGGTTGAGGGTTAGGATTAGGGTTAGGGTGAGAGTGAGGGTGTGGGTGAGGGTTAGGGTTAGGATTAGTGTTAGCTTTAGGGTTAGGCTGAGGGTGAGCTTGAGGGTGAAGGTGAGGGTTAGGTTTAGGTTTAAGGTGAGGGTTAGGCTTAGTGTGAGGGTTAGGGTGATGGGGAGGTTTAGGTTTAGGGTTAGACTGAGTGTTAGTGTGAGGGTTAGGGTTAGTGTTAGGGTTAGGTTTAGGGTTAGGGTTAGGGTTAGGGTTAAGGTTAGGGTTAGGGTTAGGTTGTGGGTAAGTGTTAGAGTTAGGGTTAGGATGAGGGTAGGGTTAGTTTGAGGGTTAGATTTAGGGTTAGGGTTAGGGTGAGGGTAAGGATTAGGGTGAGGTTTAATGTGAGGGTGAGGGTTAGGGTTAGGATGAGGGTTAGGGTTAGTGTGAGGATTAGAGTTAGGGTTAGGGTTAGGGTAAGGTTAAGGCTTAGGGTTAGGTTTAGGGTGACGGTGAGTGTTATTGTTAGGTTTATGGTAAGGTTTATGGTGAGGTCTAATGTGAGGTTGAGGGTTAGGGTGAGTTTGAGAGTTTCAGTTAGCTAAGGGTTAAGATTAGGGTTAGGGTGAGGATTAGGGTGATTGTCAGGGATAGGATGAAGTTTAAGGTTAGAGTGATGGTTAGGGTTAGTGTGAGTTTTAGGGTTAGGGTTAGGGTGAGGTTTAGGTTTCGGGTTTGCATTAGGGTTAGGATGAGGGTTAGGGTGTTTTTCAGGGTTAGGGTAGGGGTAGGGTTAGGGTTAGGGTGAGGGTTAGGATGAGTGTTAGGGTAAGTGGTAGGGTTAGGTTTAGGGTGAATGGTAGGATTAGGGTGACGGTTAGGTAAGGGTAAGTGTTATTGTTAGGGTGAGGTTAAGGATTAGGGTGAGGCTGAGGGTTAATGTTATGTTTAGGGTGATGGTGAGGGTGAGTGTTAGTGTTAGGTGTAGGCTTAGTTTGAGGGTTAGGATGAGGGTTTTGTTTAGTGTTAGTGTTAGCGTGAGATTTAGGGTTAATGTGAGGGTTAGGGTGAGGGTAAGGATGAGGGTAAGGGTTAGGGTGAGGGTGATGGTGAGGGTTAAAGTTCGGGTTAGGGCTAGGGTAAGGGTTACGGTGAGGGTTAGGGTTAATGTTATGATTAGTGTGAGGGTTAGGTTTATGGTGAGGGCGAGGATGAGGTTGAGGGTTAGGGTGAGGATGAGGGTGAGTGTGAGAGCTTCGGTTATGTAAGGGTTAGGGTTAGGGTTAGAGTGAAGATTAGGGTGAGGGTTAGGGTTAGGATGAAGGTTAGGGTTAGGATGAGCATTAGGGTTAGGGTTATGTATAGGGTGAGGCTTAGGGTGAGGGTGAGGTTTAGGGGTAGGTTGAGGGTTAAGGTAAGTGTGAGGGTTAGGATTAGAGTTAGGGTGAGGGTAAGGTTTAGAGTGAGTTTTAGGGTGAGGGTGATTGTTACGGGTAGCTTTAGGTTTAGGGTGAGGGTGAGGTTTCGGTTTTGCATTAGGTTTAGGTTGAGGGTTATGGTGAGGATTTGGGTTAAGTTTAGGGTAAGGGTGAGTGTTAGGGTTAGGGTTATGATGAGTGTGTTAGGGTGAGGTTTAGGGTTAGGTTTAGGTTCAGGGTGAGGGTGAGGGTTAGGGTTATGGTTAAGGTTATGGTGAGGGTGAAGGTGAGGGTTTGGGTTAGGGTGAGGGTGAGGGTGAGGTTTAGGGTTAGCCTTAGGTTGAGGGTGAGGGTTGGATTTAATGTGAGGTATAGGTGAGGGTGCGGGGAAGGGTTAATGTTAGGGTGAGGGTGAAGATTAGGTTTGGTGTTAGGGGTAGATGTAGGGTTAGTGTGAGGTTTAGGGTTAGTATTAGGGTTAGGGTTAGGATTAGGCTGAGGGTGAGGGTGAGGTTGAGGGTGAAGGTGAGCTTTAGGGTTAGGGTTAGGGTTAGAATTATGGTTAGGTTGAGCGCTAGGATGATTGTGAGGGTTAGGTTTAGCGTTAAGTTTAGGGTGAGGGTTGAGTGTTAAGGTTAGGGTTAATGTGAGGGTGAGGGTTAAGGTTAGGTTGAGGGTTAGGGTTAGGGTGATGTTTAGGGTGAGGGTGAAGGTGAGAGTGAGGGTTCGGGTGAGGGTTAGGGTTAGGGTGAGGGTTATTGTTAGGTTTAGGGATAGGGTGAGGGTAAGGGTTACGATGACAGTTACGGTGAGGGTGAGGGTTAGGGTTACGTTTAGGGTTAGGGTGAGGGTTAGGGTGAGGGTTAGGGTTAGGTTAGGGTGAGAGTTAGGGTGATAGTTAGGGTGAAGGTTAGGGTTAGGTTTAGGGTTTGGGTTAGGGTTAGGCTTAGGGTGAGGGGAAGGTGTAGGGTGCGGGTTAGAGAGAGGGTAAGGGATAGGGTTATGGTGAAGGTAAGGGTTAGGCTGAGGCTTAGGTTGAGAGTGAGCATTTGTGTTAGCAACAGGGTTGAGTTGATGGTGAGGGTTAGCGTTAGGCTGAGGGGTAGTTTTAGGGTTGGGGTGAGGGTTAGGGTTAGGTTTAGGGTTAGGGTGAGTTTTAGGTTTAGGGTTAGGATTAGGGTTATGGTGAGGTGAGGTTTAGAGTTAGGTTTAGGGTCAGGTGGAGGGTTAGGTCGAGGGTTAGGGTTAGGGTTAGTTTTAGGTTTAAGGTTAGAGTGAGTGTTAGGTTGAGGTTTAGGGTTAGTGTTAGAGTTAGGGTTAGGATTAGGGTTAGGATGAGGGTTAGGGTTAGGGTTAGGGTGAGGGTTAGGGTGAGGATAAGCATTAGGTTGAGGTTTAGGGTGAGAGTGAGGGTTAGGGTTATCATGAGTGTTAGGGTGAGTTTTAGGGTGAGGGTTAGGGTTTTAGTGTTAGGGTGAGTGTGAGTGTTAGGGATAGGTTTAGGGTTAGGGTGAGGGTTAGGTTTAGGATATTGTTAGGGTGAGGGTTAAGGTTAGGGTGAGTGTGAGAGTGAGTGTGAGTGTGAGGCTTAGTGCTAGGTTTAGGTTTAGGGTGAGTGTGAGGTTGAGTGTTAGGGTTAGGATTAGGGTTAGGGTTATGCTGAGGGTCAACGTGACGGTTAGGGTGAGTGTAAGGGTTAGGGTGAGGGTTAATATGAGGGTGAGTTTTAGGCTGAGGGTGAAGGGTGAAGGTGAGGGTAAGGATTAGGGTTACGGTTAGGTTAAGCTGAGGGTGAGTTTTAGGGTGAGGGTGACATTTAGGCTTAGGTTTAGGGTTAGGGTGAGGGTGAGTGTGAAAGTGAGAGTGAGCATAAGGGATAGGGTGAGGGTTAGGGTTAGGGTTAGGTTGAGGGTGTGTCTGACGGTTAGGGTTAGCGTTAGGTTTAGTGTTAAGCTGAGGGTGAGGTTGACGGAAAAGTTTAGGGTGTGGGTTAGGCTTAAAGTTAGTGTGAGGGTTAGGGTTAGGGTGATGTTTAGGGTGAGGCTGAGGGTTAGGGTGAGGGGTAGGGTGAGGGGTAGGGTTAGTGTCTGGGTGAGGGTGAGGGTTAGTGTTAGGGTTAGGGTTAGAGTGAGGGGTATGGTGAGGGGTATGGTTAGGGTCACGGTGAGGGTAAGTTTTAATGTGCGGGATGGGTTTAGGGTTAGTGTTAGGTTGAGGGTAAGTGTTAGGGTGAGGGTTAGGATTAAGGTTAGGGTTAGGGTTAGGCAGAGGGTGACGGTGAGGGAGAGGGTGAGGTTTAGGGTTAGGGTTAGGATTAGGGTGAGGTTTAGGGTTGGGGAGAGGGTTAGGGTGAGGGTTAGGTTTAGGGTGAGGGTGAGGGTGAGTGTGAGGGTGAGGATTAGGGTTAGGGTTAGGTTTAGGGTGAGGGTCAGGTTGAGAGTTAGGGTTAGGATTAGGGTAAGGTTTACGCTGAGCGGGAGGGTGAGGGTTGTGGTGAGGGTAAGGGTCAGGGTGAGGGTTAATGTGAGGGTCAAGTTTAGGCTGATGGTGAGAGGTGAGGGTAAGGGTTAGGATTAGACTTACAGTTAGGGTTTGGCTGAGTGTGAGTGTGAGGTTGAGGGTGAGGTTTAGGGTTAGGTTTAGGGTTAGTGTGAGGGTTAGGGTGAGGGTGAGGTTGAGGGTAAGCATTAGTGTTAGGGTGAGGTTTCGTGTTAGGGTTAGGGTGAGCATGAGTGTGAGGGTTATGATTAGGGGTAGGGATATTGTTAGGCTGAGGGTGATGGTGAGGGTTAGGGTTAGGTGAGGGTTAGGTTTAGGGTTAGGTTGAGGGTGAGGGTGAGGGTGAAGGCTAGGGTTAGAGTGAGGGTTAGACTTAAGTTTAGGGTGAGGGTTAGGGATAGGGTTATGTTTAGGGTGAGGGTGAGGGTTAGGGTGAGGGTTAGGGTTATGGTTAAGGTTAGACTAAGGGTTAGGGGAAGGGTGAGGGTGAGGGTAAGGGTCAGATTTAGGGTGATTGTTAGGTTTAGCTTTAGGGTGAGGTTTAGGGTTAGGATTAAGGTTAGGATGAAGGCTAGGATGAGGGTGAGGTTTAAGGTGAGGGTGAGGTTTAGGGTTAGAGTTAGTGTTAAGGTGAGGGTTAGGGTTAAGATCAGGATGAGGGTTAGGGTTAGGGTTCGGGTGAGGATATGCATTAGGGTGAGTTTTAGGGTGAGAGTGAGGTTTAGGGTTATCATGAGTGTTATGGTGAATTTTAGGGTGAGGGTTAGGGTTTTAGGGTTAGGGTGAGTGTGAGTGTTAGTGTTAGGGTTAGGGTTAGGGTTAGGGTTAGGGTAAGTGTTAGGGATAGGGTTAGGGTGAGAGTGATGGTTAGGGTTATGGTGAGGGTGAGGGTGAGGGTGAGGCCTAGGGTTAGGTTTAGGTTTAGGTTGAGGGTGAGGTTGAGGGTTAGGGTTAGGATTGGAGTTAGGGTTACGCTGAGGGTAAGGTTGAAGGTAAGGGTTAGGGTGAGGGTGAGGGTGACGTGAGGGTTAGGCTTAGGGTGAGGTGTGAGGTTGAGGTTTAGGATTAGGATTACGGATATGGTTAGGCTGAGGGTGAGGTTGAGTGTGAGGGTGAGGCCTAGGGTTAGGATTAGGTTTAGGGTGCGGGTGAGGGTTAGATGTAGGGTGAGTGTTAGGTTTAGGGTTAGGGTGAGGGTTTGGGTGAGGGTTAGGGTTAGGATTGGGGTTAGGGTGAGGGTGAGGGTGAGGGTTAGCATTAGGGTTAGGGTGAGGGATAGGGTTAGGATGAGGGTGAGGGTGAGGGTGAGGGTTAGGGATAGGTTTAGGTTTAGGGTTAGGGTTATTGTTAGGGTTAGGGTTAGAGTTACGGTTACGGTGGGGGTGAGGGTGAGGTTTAGTGTGAGGGTAAGGTTTTGGGTGAGGTTTAGGTTTAGGGTTAGGGTTAGGGTTAATTTAGGGATAGGGTGAGGGTGAGGTTTAGGGTTACGGTTAGGGTTCTTTTAGGGATAGGGTTAGGGTTAGGGTTAGGGTTAGTGTTAGTTTTAGGATTAGGAATAGAGTTAGTGTGAGTGTGACTATTAGGGTTAGGGTTATGTTTAGGCTTAGGGTTAGGCTGAAGGTGAGGGTGAGGTTTAAGATTAAGGTGAGGGTTAGATTTAGGATGAGGTTTAGGGTTAGGATTAGGGTTAGGGTGAGGGCTAGGGGGATGGTGAGGGTTAGCGTTAGAGTTAGGGTGAGGTTTAGGTTTAAGTATAAGGCTAGGGTTAGGGTGAGGGTTTGGGTTAGGGTAAGGTTTACCGTTAGGGTGAGGGTTAGGTTTAGGATGAGGGTTAGGGTTAGGTTTAGGGTTAGGGTGAGGGTGAGGGTTAGGATTAGGTTAAGGGTTATGTTTATTGTTAGGGTTAGGGTTACAGTTAAGATGAGGGTGAGGATGAGTGTGAGGATTAGTGTTAGGTTTAGGGTGAGGTTTAGGGTTAGGGTTATGGTTAGGGTTAGGATTAGGCTTAGGGTGAGGCGTAGGGTTAGGGTTAGGGTGAGGGTTAGGTTTACTGTGAGTGTTAGGGTTAGGTTTAGGGTTAGGGTGCGGGCTAGGTTTTGTGTTTTGTTAGGTTTTGTGTTAGACTTAGGGTGAGGGTGAGGGTTAAGGTGAGGTTTACGGTTAGGGTTAGGGTTAGGGTTAGAATTAAGGTTAAGGTGAGGTTGAGGGTGAGGGATAGGGTGAGGTTTAGGATTAGGGTGAGGTTAAGGGTTAGGGTTAGGCTTAGTGTTAGGGTTCGGGTTATGGTGAGGGTGAGTGTGAGGGTTTGGATTAGGGTCAACTTTTGGGTTATTGTTAGGGTTAGGGTTACCTTTAAGGTGAGGGAGAGGTTAGGGTTAGGGTTTAGGTGAGGTTTAGGGTTAGGGTTAGTGGTAGGGGTAGGGTGAGGGATTGGGTTAGGTTTAGGGTTTTGGTGAGGGTGACGGTTAGGTTTATGGTTAGGGTTATTGTTAGGGTTAGGGTTAGACTTACGATTACAGTGATGGTGAGGGTGAGGGTCAGGTTTAGGTTTAGGGTGAGGTTTGGTGTGAGGTAAGAGTTATTGTGAGAGTGAGGTTTAGGGTGAGGTTGAGGGTTAGAGTTAGGGTTAACGTTACGGTGAGGTTAAGAGTTAGAGTGAGGTTTAGGGTGAGGATGAGGGTTAAGGTTAGGGTTAGTGTTAAGGTGAGGGTTAGGGTTAGGGTTATGTTGAGGATTAGGGGGAAGTTTAGAGTTAGGTTTAGGGTTAAGGTCAGTGTAAGGGTGAGTGTTAGGATTAGGGTTAGGGTGTGGAGTAGGGTTAAGATTAGGATGAGGGATAGGATGAGGGTTAGGGTTAGGGTTAGGGTGAGGGTTAGGGTGAGGATAAGCATTAGGGTGAGGTTTAGGGTGAGAGTGAGGGTTAGGGTTTTCATGAGTTATTGTGAGTTTTAAGGTGAGGGTTAGGGTTTTAAGGTTAGGGTGAGTGTGAGTGTTAGGGTTAGGGTTAGGGTTACTGTGACGGTTAGGGTTAGGGATAGGGTTAGGGTGAGGGTTAGGGTTACGGTGAGGGTGATGGTGAGGGTGAGGCCTAGGGTTAGGGTTAGGTTTAGGGTGAGGGTGAGGTTGAGGGCTAGGGTTAGGATTAGGGTTATGGTTAAGCTCAGGGTTCGGGTGAAGGTTACAGTGAGGTTAAGGGTTAGGGTGAGGGTGAGTATGAGGGTGAGTGTTAGGCTGAGGATAAGGGGTGAGCGTGAGGGTTAGGATTAGGGTTAAGGTTAGGGTTAGACTGAGGGATAGGGTAAGGGTGAGTGTGAGGATTAGGGTGAGGTTTGGGGTTAGGGTGAGGATGAGTGTTAGGGTGAGAGTGAGGGTGAGAGTTAGGGTTTTGGTGAGGGGTAGTATTAGGGTTAGGTTGAGGATGAGGATGAGAGTTAGTGTTAGGGTTAGGGTGAGGATTAGGGTAAGGTTAGGGTGAGGGTGAGTGTGAGGGTTAGGATTAGGTTACGGATACTGGTAAGCTGAGGGAGAAGTTGAGGGTTAGTGTTAAGGTGAGGGTTAGTGTTAGGGTTAGGGTGAGTCTGAGGGTTAGGATTAGGATTAGGGTTAGGGTTAAGGTTAGGTTGCGGTTGAGGGTGAGGGTGAGGGTTTGGGTTAGGATTAGGGTTAGGTTTAGGGTTAGGCTGAGGGTGAGGGTGAGGGTGAGAGTTAGGGTAAGGGTGAGGGTTAGGCTTAGGGTGATGTTTAGGGTGAGGGTGAGGGTTAGGGTGAGGGTATGGGTGAGGGTGAGACTGAGGTTTAGGGTGCGGGTGTGGGTTAGGTTTTAGGTGAGGG
Source organism: Dipodomys merriami (assembly GCF_024711535.1). Taxonomy (NCBI): domain Eukaryota; kingdom Metazoa; phylum Chordata; class Mammalia; order Rodentia; family Heteromyidae; genus Dipodomys; species Dipodomys merriami. The sequence goes on from NW_027203137.1 coordinate 315,761, forward strand.
TTAGGGTAATGGTGAGCGTTAGGGTTAGGTTTAGGGTGAAGGTGAGAGTTATGGTTAGGGTTAGGGTGAGGGATAGGGTGAAAATGAGGGTTAGGTTTTTCGTGAGGGTTAGGGTGTGTGATAGGGTGAGGGTTAGGTTAAGGGTTACGCTTAGGGTGACGGTGAGGGTGAGGGTGAGGGTGGGGGTTAGGTTTAGGATTAGGGTTAGGGTTAGGTTTAGGCTGAGGGTGAGGTTTAGGGTTAGGGTTAGGGTGATGTTAAGTTTTAGGGAGAGGGTTAGGGTGAGGGTGAAGTTTAGTTTTAGTGTTAGGGTGACGGTTAGGGTTCGGGTGATGTTTAGGATGAGGGTGAGTGTTAGGGTGAGGGTTCGGTTCGGGTGAGGGTTAAGATGTGGGTGAGGTTTAGGCTTAGGGTGAGTGTTAGGGTGATGGTGAGGGTTAAGTTGAGGGTGAGGCTTAAGGTTAGGGCTAAGGTGAGGGTTAGGTTTAGGGTTAGGGTTAGGGTGAGTGTTAGGTTGAGGGGTAGGTTTATGGTTAGAATGAGGGTTAGGGTTATTGTGATTGTTAGGGTTAGGTTTAGGGTTAGCTTTAGGATGAGAATAAGGGTTAGGGTGAGGGTTAGGGTTAGGTTGCGGTTGAGGGTTAGGTTTAGGGTGAGGGTTAGGGTTAGGGTTAGAGGTAGGGTTAGGGTGAGGGTGAGGGTTAGTGTTAGGGTTAGGGATAGGTTTAGGGTGAGGGTGATGATGAGGGTTAGGTTAAGGTTTAGGGGTAGGGTTAGGGTTAGGCTTAGGGTGAGTGTGAGGGTGATGGTGAGGTTTAGGGTGAGTGTTAGGGTTAGGGTTAGGGTGAAGGTTAGGGTTAGGTTGATGTTTAGGTTGAGTTGAGTGTTAGGCTGATGTTGAGGGTTAGGCTGAGGGTGAGGTTTAGTTTGAGGTTTAGCATTAGGGTGAGTGTTAGGGTTAGGGTTGTGAGGATTAGGGTTAGGGTTAGGTTTAGGGTTAGGTTGAGGGTAAGCATTAGGGTGAGGTTTAGGGTGAGGGTTAGGGTTACGGTGAGGGTCAGGGTTTGGGTTAGGGTTAGGGTGAGGGTTAGGGATAGGGTGAGGTTTAGCGATAGGTTTAGGGTTAGGGTGACAGTTAGGATTAGAGACAGGGTGAGGGTGAGGGTTAGGGTTAGGATTAGGGTTAGGGTAAGGGTTAGGTTGAGGGTGAGGGTGAGGTTTAGTGTGAGAGTGAGGTTTAGGTTAGCCTTAGAGTTTCGTTGAGGGTTAGCTTGAGGGTTAGGGTTAGGTTTAGGGTTAGAATTAGTGTGAGTGTGAGGGTTAGTTTTAGGGTTAGGGTGAGGGTGAGGGTTAGGGTGAGGGTTGGGGTTAGTGGGAGGTTTATTCTTAGGGCTAGGGTTATGGTTAGGGTGAGGGTAAAGGTTAGGGTTAGGGTTAGTTTGAGGGTTAGCTTTACAGTTAGGGTTAGGGTTATTGTTAGCGTTAATTTGAGGGTGAGGGTAAGGGTAACGGGTAGAGTTAGGTTTTGAGTGACAGTGAGGGTGAGGGTGAGGGTTCGATTTAGGTTTAGGTTTTGGATGAGGGTGAGGTTGCGTTTTATGTTTAGGGTTAGGGTGAGGGTTAGGGTGAGAGTGAGGGTTTGAGTGAGGGTGAGGCTTAGATTTAGCATTAGGATTAGGCTTAGGGTTAGTGTGAGGGTTAGGGTTAAGTTTAGGGCTAGGGTGAGGATGAGGGTGAGCGTGAGGGGTAGGGTTAGGGTTAGGGTGAGGGTTAGGGTTAGTGTTAGTGTGAGGGTGAGAGTGAGAGTTATGGTTAGGGTGAGGGTAAGGGTGAGGGTTATGGTTAGGATTAGGGTTAGTTTGAGGGCTAGGTTGATGGTGAGGATTAGGTTTAGGGTGAGGTTTAGGTTTAGGCTTAGGGTTAGGGTGATGTTTAGCGTTAGGGTTAGGGTGAGGGTTAGGTTTAGTGTGAGTGTTAGGCTTAGGGTAAGGGTTAGGGTGAGGGTAAGTGTTACGGTGAGGGTTAGGGTGAGAGTGAGGGTTAGGTTTAGCGTGAGTGTTAAGGTGAGGGTTAGGGTTAGGATTAGGGTTAGGGTTAGCCTGAGGGTGAGGTTGAGGGTGAGGGTGATGTTGAGGTGTAGGGTTTTGTTTGGGTTAGGGTTAGTGTGAGGGCTATGGTGAGGGTGAGGGTTAGGGTGAGTGTGAGGGTGAGCGTGAGGGTTAGGGTTGGGGTTAGTGGGATGGATAGGCTTAGGGCTAGTGTTATGGTTAGGGTGAGGGTAAAGGTTAGGGTGGGGGTTAGGGTGAATGTGAGGGTTACGATCATCATGTTAGGGTGAAGGTTACGGTTAGGGTTAGGTTGAGGTTTAGAGTTACAGTTAAGTTTGAGGGTTATTGTTAGGGCTAAAGTGAGTGTGAGGGTAAGGGTTACGGTTAGAGTTAGGTTTTGAGTGAGGGTAAGGGTGAGGGTTCAGGTTCGGTTTAGGTTTAAGTTTTGGGTTAGGGTGAGGTTGCGGGTTATGATTAGGGTTAGGGTGAGGGTTAGGGTGAGGGTGAGGGTTTGGGTGAGGGTGAGGCTTAGAGTTAGCATTAGGATTAGGCTTAGGGTTAGGGTGAGGGTTAGGGTTAAGTTTAGGGCTAAGGTGAGGATGAGGTTGAGGGTGAGGGTTAGGGTTAGGGTTAGGGTGAGCATTAGGGTTAGCTTGTGGGTTAGGGTTAGTGTTAGGGTGAGGGTGATAGTGAGATTTACAGTTAGGGTGAGGGTAAGGGTGAGGGTTAGGGTTAGGATTAGGGTTGGTTTGAGGGCTAGGTTGATGGTGATGATTAGGTTTAGGGTGAGGTTTAGGGTTAGGCTTAGGGTTTGGGTGATGGTTAGCGTTAGGGTTAGGGTGAGGGTTAGGTTTAGTGTGAGCGTTAGGCTTAGGGTAAGGGTTAGGTGAGGGTAAGTGTTAGGGTGAGGTTTAGGGTGAGAGTGAGGGCTAGGGTTAGTGTGAGTGTTAGGGTTAGGGTTAGGATTAATGTTAGGGTTAGGGTTAGGAGAGGGGGAGGGGGAGGGTGATGTTGATGTTTAGGGTTTGGGTTAGGGTTAGGGTTAGAGTGAGGGCTATGGTGAGGATGAGCTTTATGGTGAGTGTGAGTGTGAGGGTTAAGGTTAGGATTAGGTTTAGGGTTAGGTTTAGTCTGAGTGTGAGGGTGAGGGTGAGGTTTAGGGTTAGTGTTAGGTTTAGGCTGAGGGCTAGTTTGAGGGTGAGGGTTAGGTTGAGTGTGAGGGTGAGTGTGATGGTTAGGGTTAGGGTAAGGGCTAGGTTTAGGGTTATGGTTAGGGTGAGGTTGGGGTGAGGGTGAGGGTTAGGGGGAGAGTTAGGGTTAGGCTGAGGGTTAGGGTTAGGGTTAGGGTGAGGGTTAGTTTAAGATGATGTGGAGAGTGAGGGTGAGGTTTAGGGGTAGGATTAGGGTTAGGTGAGGCTGAGGGTTAGGTTGAGGGTGAGGGTTAAGGTTAGGGTGAGGTTTAGGTTTAGGGTTATGGTGAGGGTGATGGTTAGGCTTAGGTGATGTTTAGGGTGAGGGTGAGGTTTAGGATGAGGGTGAGATTTCGGGTGAGACTGAAGATTAGGGTTTGGGTGAGGGTGAGAGTGAGGTTGATGGTTAGGGTTAGGGTGAGTTTTAGGGTGAGGGTGAGCGTTTGGTTGAGTCTGAGGGTTAGGGTGTGGGTGAGGGTTAGGTTTAGGTTTAGGGTTAGACTGATGGTGAGATTTAGGGTGCGGCTAAGGGTTAGGATTAGGTTTAGGGTTAGGATTAGGGTTAGAGTGAGGGTTAGGGTGAGGTTTAGGTTTAGGGTTAGGGTTCGGTTGAGGTTAGGCTGAGAGTGCGGGTGAGGGATAGGATTCGGTTTAGGGTTAGGCTGAGGGTGAGTGTGAAGTTTAGAGTTAGGGTGAGGGTTAGGCTTAGGGTGAGGGTTATTGTGAGGGCGAGGGTTAGAGTGAGGGTTAGGGTTAGGGTTAGCGTGAGGGTTAGGGTGAGAATGAGGGTTAGGGTTAGCCTTAGAGATAGTGTGAGGGTTAGGGTGACGGTTAGGGTTAGTTTTATGGTGAGGGTGAGTGTGAGGATGAGGGTAAGTGTTAGGTTTAGGGTGAGGGTTAGGTTTAGTGTGCGGGTTAGGGTTAGGGTTAGAGTTAGTGTTAGAGTAAGGTTTAGGGTGAGGGTTAGGGTGAAATTGAGGGTTAGGGTTACCGTGAGTGTTAGATTCAGTGTTAGGGTGAGGGATAGGGTTAGGGTTAGATTTAGGTTTAGGGTGAGGGTGAGGGTTTTGGTTAGGGTTTGGGTGAGGTTTAAGGTTATGGTTTTGGTTAGGCTGAGTGTTAGAATTAGGGTTAGGGTTAGGTTTAGGGTTAGGATTAGGGTCATTGTTAAGGTTAGGGTGAGTTTGAGGGTGAGTTTAAGGATTAGGATTAGGGTTAGGATTAGGGTTAGGGTGAGGTTTAGGGTGAGGGTTAGGGTTTGGGTTAGGGTTAGGATTAGGGTTAGGGTGAGGGTTAGGGTTAGGGTTAGGGTGAGGCTGAAGTTTAGGGTTAGGATTGGGGTTAGGTTTAAGGTTAGGTTGAGGTTGAGGTTGAGGGTGAGGGTTAGGGTTAGGATTACGGTTAGGATTAGGGTTAGGCTGAGGGTGATGGTGAGGGTGAGAGTTAGGGTAAGGGTGAGGGTTAGGCTTAGGCTGATGTTTAGGGTGAGGGTGAGGATTAGCGTGAGGATATGGGTGAGGGTGAGACTGAGGTTTAGGGTGTGGGTGTGGGTTAGGTTTTAAGTGAGGGTTAGGGTGATGGTGAGCGTTAGGGTTAGGTTTAGGGTGAAGGTGAGCGTTATGGTTAGGGTTAGGGTGAGGGTAAGGGTTAGGGTGAGGGTTAGGCTGAGAGTGAGGGTTAGGGTTTTCGTGATGGTTAGGGTGAGGGATAGGGTGAGAGTGAGGGTTAGGGTTTTTGTGAGGGTTAGGATGAGGGTTATGATTAGGCCTAGGGTTAGTGTATGGGCTAGGGTGAGGGTGAGGGTTAGGGTTATTGTTACGGTGAGGGTGAGGTATAGGGTTAGATTTAGCGTTAGGGTGAGTGTTACTGTGAGTGTTCGTGTTAGTGTTACAGTTAGGGTTTGTGTGAGGGTGAGTGTTAGGGTTAGGCTTAAGCTTAGGCTTAGGCTTAGGCTTAGGCCGAGTGTAACGTTGAGGGTTAGGGTGAGGGTTACGGTTAGGGTTATGGTGAGGGTGAGGATGAAGTTTAAGGGTTAGGATTAGGGTTAGGGTGAGCGCTAGGGTGAGGGTTAGTGTGAGGTTTAGAGTTATGGTGAGTTTTAGGGTTAGTGTGAGGGTTAGTGTTAGGGTTAGGGTTAGTGTAAGAGTGAGGGTAAGTTTTAGGGTGAGGGTTAGGGATAGGATTAGTGTTAGGGTTAGTGTTAAGGTTAGGGTTAGGGTGAGGGTTAGAGTGAGGGTTAGGTTTAGGATTAGGGTTAGGTTGAGGGCTTCGGTGAGGGTGAGGTTTAGGGTTAGGTTTATGGTGAGGTTCAGGGTTAGGGTCAGGGTGAGGGTTAGGGTTAGGTTTAGGTATAGGGTTAGGGTTAGGGGGAGAGTGAGGTTTAGGTTTAGAGTTAGTGTTAGGGTGAGGGTTAGGGTTAGGGTTATTTTTAGTGTTATTGTTAGGGTTAGGGTGAGGGTTAGGGTGAGTGTTAGGGTTATGGTTAGGGTTTGGATTAGGATTAGGGTATGGGTTAGGGTGAGGGTGAGTGTGAGGGTTAGTGTTAGGCTTAGGCTTAGGCTTAGGTTTAGGCTGAGGGTGAGGGTTAGGGTGAGGGTTAGGGTTAGGGTCAGCATGAGGTTTAGGGTTAGAGTTAGCATTAGGGTGAGGTTTAGTGTAAAGGTTAGTGTTAGGGTTAGTGTTAGGGTGAGGATGAGGTTTGGTGTTAGAGTTAGGCTTAGGGTTAGGGTGAGGGTTAGCTTTAAGGTGAGGGTTAGGTTTAGCGTGGAGGTTGGGTTAGGGTGAGGGTTAGGGTTAGGGGTAGGGTTAGGATGAGGGTGAGGGTGAGGGTTATGGTTAGGATAAGGTTTAGGCTTAGGCTGAGGCTGAGGGTGAGGGTGAGTGTTAGGTTAGGGTGAGGGTTAGGGTTAGGATTAGGGTGAGAGTTTGGGTGAGGGTTAGGGTTAGGATTAGGGTGAGGGTTAGGGTGAGGGCTAGGGTGAGGGTGAGGATTAGGGTTATGTTTAGGGTGAGGGTTAGGTTCAGGTTGAGGGTTTGCGTTAAGGTGAGGGTTAGGCTTAGGGTGGAGGTTAGGGTTAGGATGAGGGTTAGGGTTAGGGGTAGGGTTAGGATGAGGGTGAGAGTGAGGGTTATGCTTAGGATTATGTTTATGTTTAGTTTGAGGGTGAATGTGAGTGTGAGGGTTAAGGTTAGTGTCAGGTTTAGGGTTAGGATTAGTGTGAGAGTTTGGGTGATTGTTAGGGTTAGTATTAGCGTTAGGGTGAGGGTGGGATTAGAGTTATGTTTAGGGTGAGGGTTAAGGTGAAGGTTAGGGATAGGATTAGTGTTAGGGATAGGGTTATTGTTAGGGTTAGGCTTCGGGTTACGGTTATGGTGATGTTGAGGCTGAGGATGAGGTTTAGGGTTAGGGTTAGGGTGAGGGTGAGCTAGGGTGAGGGTTAGGGTGAGGGTTCGGGTTAGGGTTAGTGTTAGGGTTAGGGTTTGGGTGAGGGATAGGGTGAGAGTGAGGGTTAGGGTTAGTGTTAGGCTTAGGCTTAGTTTTAGGGTGAGCTTGAGTGTAAGGTTTAGGGTTAGGGTTAGGGTTAGGGTTAGGCTTAGTGTTAGGCTGAGGGTGAGGGTGAGGGTGAGGGTTAGGATGAGGGTGAGGTTTAGGGTTAGTGTTAGCATTAGCGTGAGGGATAGTATGAGGGTTAGTGTTAGGGTTAGTGTTACAGTTAGGGTTAGGGTGAAGGTTAAGGTTAGGCTTAGGCTTAGGCTTAGGCTTAGGCTTAGTCCAAGCTTGGGGGTGAGAGTAAGGGTTAGAGTTAGGGTGAGGGTTATTTTAGGGTTAGGGTTACGGTTACGGTTACGGTGAGGGTGAGGCTGAGGGTTAGGATTAGGGTTAGGATGAGGTTTAGGTTTAGTGTTAGGGTTAGAGTTAGGTTTAGGGTGAGAGTGAGCTTTAGAGTTAGAGTTAGGGTTAGTGTTAGGGTTAGGGTTAGGGTTAGGCTTAAGCTTAGGCTTAGGCTTAGGCTTAGGCTTAGCGTGGGGTTTAGGGTTAGGGTTAGGGTTAGGGTGAGTGTTTGGGTTGGGTTAGGGTGAGGTTTATATGAGGTTTAGGGTTAGGATTAGGGTTAGGGTGAGGGCAAGGGTGAGGGTGAGGGTTAGGGTTAGGGTTAGGTTTAGTGTTATGGTGAGGGTTAGGGTTAGGGTTCCAGTGAGGGTGAGGGTTAGGGTTAGTCTTAGGGTGACTGTGAGGTTCAGGGTTAGGGGTAGGTTTAGGCGTAGTGTGAGGGTGAGTGTTAGCGTGAGTTTGTGGGTTAGGGTTAGGGTGAGGGTTAGAGTTAGGAATAGGGTTAGGGTGATGGCAAGGTTGAGGGTGAGAGTTAGGGTTAGGTTTAGGGTGAGGTTTAGGGTGAGTGTGAGGGTTAGGGTGCGGTTTAGGTTTAGTGTGAGGGTTAGGGTGAGGGTTAGTTTTAGGGTTAATGTTAGGGTGAGGGTTAGGTTTAGTGTCAGGGTACAGGTTGAGGTTACGGTTAGGGTGAGGGTTAGGGTGAGGTTTAGGGTTAGGGTTAGGGTGAGAGTTAAGGTGAGGGTGACTGTGAGAGTTAGGGTTAGGGTTGGGTGAGGTTGAGGGTTAGGCTGAGGGTTAGGCTGAGGGTAAGGGTTAGGGTGAGGTTTAGGGTGAGGGTGAGCGTTAGGGTTAAGTTTAGGTTTAGGGTGAAAGTTAGGCTGAGTGTTAGGTTTAGGGTGAGGATTAGTGTTAGGATTAGGATAATGGTTAGGGTTAGGGTGAGGATTAGGGTTAGGATTAGGGTTAAGGTTAGGGTAAGGCTGAGGTTGAGGGTGAAAGTGAGGGTTAGGTTTAGGGTTAGGTTTAGTTTAGGGTTACGATGAGGGTTAGGGTGAGGGGTAGGGTTATGGTTAGGGTGAGGGTTAGGGTTAGTGTGAGGGTAAGGCTTAGCATTAGGGTGAGGGTAAGGGTTAGTGTGACGGTTAGTTTGAGGTTGAGGGATAGGGTTAGGGTTAGGGTTCGGGTGAGGGTTAGAATTTGGGTTAGGGTGAGGCTGACTGTTAGCTTGAGGGTTAGGGTTAGGGTGAGGGTAAGGGTTAGGATGGTGGTTAGGGAAAGGGGGAGGGTCAGCGTTACAGTTAGTTTTATGGTTTGGGTGAGGGTTAGGGTGAGACTCAGTGATAGGTATAGGTTGAGGGTTAAGGTTACGGTGAGGGTTAGAGTTAGGTTTGAGGTAGGGTGTGGGTGAGGGTGAGGATTAGGATTAGAGTGAGATTTAGGGTGAGGGTTAGGCTGAGGTTAATGGTTAGGGTCAAGGTAAGGATGAGGGCAAGGGTTAGGGTTAGGGTTAGGGTTAGGGTGAGGGGTAGCGTGAGTGTCAGGGTTAGGGTTGGGGTTAGGTTTCGGTTGAGGATTTCGTTTACGCCAAGGTTTGTGTTAGGTTGAGGATTAGGGTGAGGGTGAGGCTGAGGGTGAGGGTGAGTGTTTGGGTGAGGGTGAGGGTTAGGGTGTGGCTGAGCGTTAGGGGTAGGGTGAGGTTTAGGTGACAGTTAGCATTAGGGTGAGGGTGAGGTTAGGTTTAGGTTTAGGGTGACGGTGAGGGTTAGGGTTAGGGTGAGGGTTAGGGTGAGGGATAGGGTTTGGGTGAGTGTAAGGTTTAGTATGAGGGTTAGGGTGAGGGTGAGCATTAGGGTTAAGGTTAGGTTGAGGTTAGGGTTAGGGTTAGGGTGAGGGTTAGGGTTAGGGATAGGGTTAGGTTTTGGATGAGGGTTAGGTTTATTGTGAGGGTTAGGTTTATGGTTAGGGTTAGAGTTAGGGTGAGGGTAAGGGTTAGGGTGAGGGTTAGTTTGAGGCTTAGGTTCAGGGTTAGTGTTAAAGTTAGGGTGAGGGTTAGGGTTGGGTTCGGGTTAGGGCGAGGTTTAGGGTGAGGTTGAGGGTTAGGTTGAGGGTGAGGGTTTGGGTGACTGTGAAGGTTAGGGTGTGGTTGCGGGTTTGGGTTAGGGTGACGGTTAGGGTTAGGGTGAGGGTGAGTGTTAGGGTTAGGGTTAGGGTGAGGGTGAGTGTTAGGGTTAGGGTTAGGGTATGTGTTAGGATGAGGGATAGCGTAAGGTTAGGTTGAGGCTTAAGTTTAGTGTGAGTTTTAGGGTTACAATTAGGGTTAGGGTGAGGTTAAGGTTTAGGGTGAGGGTTAGTTGGAGAGTGATTGTCAGAGTTAGCTTTAGGGTTAGGGTGAGGGTTAGGGTTAGGGTTAGGTTTAAGGTGAAGGTGAGAGTTAGGGTTAGTGTTATGGTGAGGGTTAGGGTGAGGGTTAGGGTTAGGTTTAGGGTTAGGTTGAGGGTGAGGGAAAGGGTTAGGTTTAAGACTAGGGGTAGGGTTAGGGTTTGGCTGAGGGTGAGGGATACGGTAAGGTTAGGGTGAGGGTTAGGTTTCGTGTGCAGGTTAGGGTTAGGTTAAGGGTTAGGGTGAGGGGTAGGGTTAGGGTTATGTTTAGGGTGAGGTTGAGGGTTACGGTGATGTTGAGGGTGAGGGTGAGTGTGAGCATTAGGTTGTGGGTGAGGGTTCGGCTTATGGTTAGCCTTAGGGTGACAGTGAAGGTTAGCCATAAGGTTAGGGTTAGAGTTATGGTGAGGGTTAGGGTTAGGGTGATGTTTAGGGTGAGAGTGAGGGTTAGGGTGAGCGTGAAGGTTTGGGTTATAGTGAGGGTTAGGGTGTAGGTGAGGGTTAGGTTTAGGGTTAGGGTGAGGTTGAGGGAAAGTGTTAGGTTTAGGACTAGGGTTAGGGTTAGGGTTTGGCTTAGGGTGAGGGAAGGAGTGAGGGTGAGGGTTAGGGTGAGGGTTAGGGTTAGGATGATGGTTATGTTTAGTGTGAAGGTTAGATTTAGGGTTAGGGTTAGATTTAGGGTGAGGATAAGGGTTAGGGTAAGGGTTAGTTTCAGAGTGAGTGTTAGTTTTAGGATTAGGGTGAGTGTGAGGGTTAATATTAGGGTTAGGATTAGGGTTAAGGTGCGTGTGAGGGTTAGGGATAAGCTAAATGTTAGGGTTAGGGAGAAGGTGAGGGAGAGGGTTTGGTTTTGGATTAGTTTTACGGTTAGGGTTAGGCTTAGGATGAGGGTGAGGATGAGGTTGAGGGTTAGGTTGAGGGTTAAGTATAGGGTTAATGTGAGGGTTAGTGTTAAGGTTATGTTTAGGGTGAGGATGAGGGTTAAGGGTTAGGGTTAGGATGAGGGTTCAGGTGAGGGTGAGGGTTAAGGTGTGGGTGAGCTTTAGGTTTTGGGTGAGGGTTAGGGTGACAGTGAGGAATACTGTTATGGTGAGGCTTCGGTTGAGGTTGAGTGTTAGGGTGTGGGTGAGGGTTAGTGTTAGGGTGAGGGTTAGTGTTACGGTGAGGGTTAAGGTGAGGGTAAGGGTTAGGGTGAGGGTTAGGTTGAGGGTGAAGGCTAGGGTTAGCATTAAGGATAAGGTGAGGGTGAGGGTTATGTTTAGGTTTAAGGTGAGGACTTGGGTGGGGGTGAGGGTTAGTGTTAGGGTTAGGGATAGGGTGAGGATTAGATTTAGGGTAAAGGTTATGGTGAGCGTTAGGCTGAGGGTAGGATTAGGGTTAGAGTGAAGGTTTGGTTTAGTGTGAGGGATAGGCTTAGGCTTGGGGTTAGTGTTAGGGTGACGGTAAGGGTCAGGGTGAAGGATAGTGTGAGGGTGAGGGTTAGAGTTAGTACTAGGGTGAGGGTTAGGGTGAGGGTTAGTGTTAGGTTTAGGGTTAGGGTGAGGTTGAGGGTGAGAGTTAGGGTTAGGTTTAGGGTGAGGGTTAGGTTTATGGTTAGGCTGAGGGTGAGGGGGAGGGTTAGGGTTAGGGTTATGGCTAGGAAAAGAGTGATGGTCCGGATTAGGGTTAGGATCATTGTTAGGGTTAGGCTGAGGTTGAGGCTGTGTGTGAGGGTTAGGTTTAGGTTTAGGGTTAGGTTAGGGTTAGGATGAGGGATAGGGTGAGGGGTAGGGTTAGGGTTAGTGTGAGGGTTAGGGTTAGTGTGAGGGTTAGGGTTAGGGTTAGAGTGAGGGTGACGGTTAGGTTTAGGTTTAGGGTTAGGAAGAGGGGTACTGTGAGGGTTAGGGTTAGGCTTAGGGTTAGAGTGAGGATCAGGGTTAGGTTTAGGGTTCGGGTGAGGGTAAGGCTTAGAGTGAGCTTTAGGGTTAGGGTGAGCGTTAGAGTGATGGTTATGCTTACTGTGAGGTTTTGGGTTAGGGTTAGGGTTAGGGTGAGTGTGAGAGTGAGTGTTAGTGTTAGGATTAGGGTTAGGGTTAGGGTGAGGGTTAGGGTTAGGGTGAGGGTTAGGGTGAGGGTGAGGGTTAGGGTAGGTTGAGGGTTAAGGTTATGATTAGGGTTAGGGTAAGGGCTAGGTTGAGGGTGAGGGTTAGGGTTAGGTTTAGGATTAGGGTGAGGTTTAGGTTTAGGGTGAGGTGTAAGGTTAGGGTTAGGGTGAGTGTTAGCTTGAGGGTTAGGATTAGGGTTAGGGTGAGGGTTAGGTTTACTGTGAGGTTTAGGGTTAGGGTTAGGTTTAGGTTGAGGGTGAGATTTAGGTTTAGGGTGAGGTGTAAGGTTAGGGTTAGGGTGAGTGTTAGCTTGAGGGTTAGGATTAGGGTTAGGGTGAGGGTTAGGTTTAGTGTGAGGGTTAGGGTTAGGGTTAGGTTTATGATGAGGGTAAGCTTTAAGGTGAGGTTTAGGGTGAGAGTGAGGGTTAGGTTTAGCGTGACTGTTAGTGTGAGGGTTAGGGTGAGGGTTAGTGTTTGGGTTAGGTTGAAGATGAGGGTGAGGCTGAAGGTTAGGATTAGGTTTAGGGTTATGATGAGGGTTAGTGTGAGGGTTAGGGTTAGGGTGAAAGTGAGGGTGAGGGTTAGGGTTAGTTTGAGGGTTAGGGTTAGGATTGGGGTTATGGTGACGGCTAGGTTGAGGTTGAGTGTTAGGGTTAGGCTTAGGATTAGGGTGAGGGATAGGTTTAGTTTGAGGGTTAGGGTAGGGTTAGGGTTAGGGTGAGGGTGAGTGTTAGGGTTACGGTTAGTTTTAGGGTGAGGTGTAGGGTGAGGGTTAGGGTTACGGTTAGGTTTAGAGTTCGATTGAGGTTTTCGGTTAGCTAAGGAATTGGGTTAGGGTGAGGATTAGGTTGATGGTGAAGGTTAGGGTTATGGTGAGTGGTAGGGTTGGTGTTAGGGTTAATTTGAGGGTGAGGGTTAGTTTTGGGGTTAGGGTTAGGGTTATTGTAGTGGTTAGGATTTGGGTTAGGGTGAGGGTTAGTGTGAGGTTTAGGGTTAGGGTTAGGGCTAGAGTTTGAGTGAGGTTGAGTATTAGTTTTAGGATTCGGGTTAGGGTTAGGTTTAGGCTGAGGGTGAGGGTGTGGGTGAGGGTTAGGTTTAGGTTTAGGGTTAGGTTAGTGTTAGGATGAGGGTTAGGGTGAGGGGTAGGGTTAGGGTTAGGTTGAGGGTTTTGGTTAGTATGAGGGTTAGGGTTAGGGTTAATGTAAGCCTGAGGGTGAGGGTAAGGGTTAGGTTTAGGGTTAGTGTGAGAGGTAATGTGGGACTGAGGTTTAGGGTTTGGGTTAGGGTGAGGGTGAGGGTTAGGGTTAGGGTTAGGGTTAGGGTTAGGGTCAGGGGTAGGGTGATGGTTATTTTTAGGGTTCGGGTTAGGGTTCGGTTGAGGGTTTCAGTTAGATAAGTGTTAGTGTTAGGGAGAGGATTAGGGTGAGGGTGAGGGTTTGGGTGAGGGATAGGATTAGTGTGAGGGTTAGGCTTAGGATTAGGGTGAGGGTTTGGTTTAGGGTGAGGTTTAGGGTAAGGGTGAGGGTTAGGGTTAGGATGAGGGTTGCGGTTAGGTTTAGGGTGGGTGTTAGTGTGAGGGGCAGGGTTAGAGTTAGCGTGAGGGTTAGATTTAGTGTGAGGGTTAGGGTTACAGTGAGGATAAAGGTTAGGGTGAGGGTTAGGGTTAGCATTAGTGTGAGGGTAAGGGTTAGGGTGAGGGTGAGGGTTAGGGTGAGGAAGAGGGTTAGGGTAAGTGTGAGGGTTAGGGTTAGTGATAGGGTTATGGTTAGGGTGAGGGTAAGTGTTAGGGTTAGAGTGAGGGTGAGGTTTAGGGTCAGGGTGAGGGTTAGGCATAGGATTAGGGTTAGGGTGAGGGTTAGGGTTAGGGTTAGGGTTAGGTTGAGGGTTAAGGTGAGGGCTAGGGTTAGGGTTAGGGTGAGGGCTAGGTTTAGTGTGAGGGTTAGGGTTGGGGTTAGGTTGAGGCATAGGGTTAGGGTTAGGGTGAGGGTAAGCATTAGTGTGAGGGAGAGGTTTAGGATGAGGGTGAGCTTGAGGGTTAGTGTGAGTGTTAGGTTCAGGGATAGTGTTTGGTTAGGTTGAGGGTAAGGTTGAGGGTTAGGGTGAGGGTTAGGGTGATGGTGAGAGTGAGAGTGATGGTTAGGGTTAGGGTTAGGGTGAGCCTGAGGGTGAGGGTTCGGATTAGCGTTACGGTTAGATTTAGGCTGAGGCTGAAGTTGAGGGTGAGGGTGACATTTATTTTTAGGGTTAGGGTGAGGTGTAGGTTTAGTTTGAGGGTTAGAGTGAGGCTGAGTTTAAGGGTTAGGGTGCGCGTTAGGGTGAGGGTGAGGGTTATGTTTAGGATTAAGGTTAGGGTGACGGTTAGGGTGAGGGTTAGTGTTATTGTTAGGGTGAGGGTTAGGGCGAAGATTAGGGTGAGGGTGAGGGTTAGGGTTAGGATTAGGGTTAGTGTGAGGGCTAGGGTGAGGTTGAGGGATAGTCTTAGAATTAAGGTTAGTTTAGGGTGAGAGTAAGGGTTAGAGTTAGGGTGAGGGTTAGGGTAAGATTTAGGGTTAGGGTGATGGTTAGGGTGAGGGTTAGTTTTAGATTTAGGGTTAGCATGCGGGTTAGGGTGAGGGGTAGGGTTAGGGTTACTGTGAGGGTGAGCTTTAGGGTAAGGGTGACGGTTAGGGATAGGGTTAGGTTTAGGTTGAGTGTTAGGGTTAGGGTTAGGGTGAGGGTTAGGGTGAGGGTTAGAGTTAGGGTGAGGGTGAGTTTTAGGGTTACTGTGAGTATTAGGGTGAAGGTTAGGGTGAGGGTTAGTTTAGGGTTAGGGTGATGGTGAGGGTTAGGGTTAGGGTTAGTGTGAGGGTTAGGTTTGTGTTTAGGGTGAGGGTTAGAGTTAGGCTGAGGGTGAGGGTTAGGGTGAGGTTTACGGTCAGGGTTAGGGTTAGTGTGAGGTGTAGGGTGAGGGTTAGGGTTAGATTTAGGGTTAGCATGAGGGTTAGGGTGAGGGGTAGTGTTAGGATTAGGTTTAGGTTTAGGTTTAGGGTGAGAGTTAGGGTTAGGGTTAGGTTGAGGTTTAGGGTTTATAATGAGAGTTAGGTTAGGATTAGGGTTAGTGTGAGGGTGAGGGCGAAGCTGAGGTTTAGGGTGAGGATGAGGGTTAGGGTTAGGGTTAGGTTGAGGCTGATGGTGAGGGTTTGGATTAGCCTTTGGGTTCGAGTTAGTCTGAGGGTGAGCTTGAGGTTGAGGGTGACGTTTAGGCTTTGGATTAGGGTGAGGGTTAGGGTTAGTGTGAGGGTTAGGGTAAGGCTGAGGTTAAGGGTAAGGGTGAGGATGAGGGTTAGGTTTAGGATTAGGGTTAGGGTGAGGGTTAGGTTGATGGTTAGGGTAAGGCTTAAAGTTAGGGTTAGGTTGAGTTTTAGGGTGAGGGAAAGGGTGATGGTGAGGTTTAGGGTTGGGGTGATGATTAGAGTTAGGTTTTGGGTTAGGGTTAGGGTGAAGGTTATTGTAAGGGTGAGGGTAACGGTTAGGGTGAGGGATATGGTTAGGGTGAGGGTTAGGGATAGGATTAGGGTTAGGGTGAGGGCTAGGTTGAGGGTGAGAGTTAGGTTTAGGGTTATGGTGAGGGTTAGGGTTATGGTTAGGATGAGGGTAACGGTGAGGGGTAGATTTAGGGTTAGGGTGAGTGTTAGGTTTATTGTAAGGGTTATGGTTAGGGTGAGGGTTAGTGTGAGAATGAGCGTTAGGGTTAACGTGAGTGTTAGGGGGAGTGTGAGGGTTAGGTTTCGGGTTAGTGTGAAGGTTAGGTTTAGCGTTAGGGTGAGGGTTAAAGTTAGGGTGAGAGTGAAGGTTAGGGTGAGGGTGACATTTAGGGTTATGGTTAGGGTGAGGGTTCGGGTTAGTGTGAGGGTTAGGGTGAGGGTGAGGGTGAGGTTAAGGTTTAGGTTGAGGGTGAGGATTAGGGTTAGATTGTGGGTTAGGGTTAGGATTGAGCGTTAGGTTGAGGGTTAGGTTGAGGGTTAGGATTAGTGTCAGGGATAGGAATAGGGTGAGAGTTAGGGTGAGGGGTTGGGTTAGGGTTAGGGTGAGGTTTAGGGTGAGGATGAGGGTTAGGGTTAGTGTGAGGGTTAGGGTGAGTGTGAGTGTGAGGGTTAGGTTTAGTGTAAGGGTTAGGGTTAGGATTAGGATGAGGGTGTGGGTTAGGTTGAGGGTTATGGTGAGGGTGAGGGTTAGGTTTAGGATTAGGATGAGGGTGAGGGTTAGCCTGAGCTTGAGTGTGAGTGTTAGGGTGGGAGTTAGGATTAGGGTTAGGGTTAAGTAGAGGGCTCTGGTGAGGGTGAGGGTTAGGGTGAGGGTGAGGGTTAGTATTAGGGTTAGGGTTAAGTTGAGGGCTAAGGTTAGGGTGAGGCTTAGGGTGAGGGTGAAGGTGAGGGTGAGGGTTTCAACTAAGTAAGGGTTAGGATTCGGGTGATGATTAGGTTGAGGGTGAGGGTTAGGGTGAGGGTTGCGGTTAAGTTGAGGGTTAGAGTTAGGGTTAGGGTGAGGGGTAAGGTGACGGTGAGGGTGACAGTTAGGGTGAGGGTTACGGTTAAGGTGAAGTTTAGAGTTAGGGTTAGAGTGAGTGTTAGGTTTAGTTTTAGGGTTAGTGTTAGTGTTAGGCTTAGGGTGAGTATAAGGGTTAGGGTGAGTGTGAGTGTGAGGGTGAGGGTTAGGGTTAGGGTGAGGTTTAGCTTTAGCGTGAGGGTTAGGTTTAGGGTTAGTGTGGGGGTTAGGTTGAGGGGTAGGCTTAGGGATATGGTGAGGGTTATGTTTAGTATGAGGGTTAGGGTTAGGGTTACGGTTAGGGTGAGGGTAAGGTTTACGTTGAGGGTCAGGGTGACGTTGAGGTTTAGGGTTAGGATTAGGTTTAGGGTTAAAGTTAGGCTCAGGGTGAGGGTGAGGGTAAGGGTGAGGGTTAGGGTTAGGGTTAGTGTGAGGCTTAGGGTTAGGGCTTTATTTAGGGTGATGATGAGGGTTAGGGTGAGGTTGAGGTTTCAGATGAGGGTGAGGGTTCAGGTGGGGTTGAGGGTTAGTGTTAGGGTGAGGGTTAGGTTTAGGGTTAGGGTAAGGGTTAGCTTGAGTGATATGGTTAGGGTTAAGGTGAGAGTTAGGGTTAGGGTGATGTTTAGGGTTAGTGTGAGGGTTAGGGTGAGTGTGCGGGTTAGGGTTACGGTGAGGGTTAGGTTTAGGGTGAGGTTTAGTGTTAGGGTTAGTGTGAGTGTGAGGGAGAGTGTGAGGGTTAGGTTTAGGATTTGGGTTAGAGTTAAGATGAGGGTGAGGGTTATTGTTAGGATTAGGGTTAGGTTTAGGCTGAGGGTGAGGGTGAGTGTGAGGGTTAAGGTGAGGGTGAGGGTTAGGTTCAGGTTTAGGGTTACGTTTAGAGTGAGGGTTAGGGTTAGGCTTACAGTTAGGATGAGGGTTAGGGTGAGGGATCGTGTTAATGTGAGGGTGAGGTTTAGTGTTAGTGTGAGGGTTAGGTTTAGGGACAGGGTTAGCGTTAGGGTGAGCTTACGGGTTCGGGTTCAGGTGAGGTTAAGGGTGAGGCTGAGGGTTAGAGTTAGTGTGAGGGTTAGGTTTTGGGATAGGGTTAGGGTTATGATGAAGGTAAGGGTTACAGTTAGGTTGAGGGTGAGATTCAGGATTAGGGTTTGGGTTAGGCATAGGGTTAGGGTAAGGTTGAGGGTTAGGTTGAGGGTTCGGGTTAAGGTTAGGGTTAGGTTTACTGTGAGGGTAAGGGTTAGGGTGAGGTTTAGGGTGAATGTGAGGATTAGGGCTAGCATTAGGGTTAGGGTGAGGGTTACGTTTAGGGGTTTAGGGTTAGGGTTAGAGTAAGGCTTAGGGTTAGGGTTAGGGTGAGGGTTAGGTTTAGAGTGAGGGTGAGGGTTAGGGTGAGTGTTAGAGTTAGGGTACTGGTTAGGGTTATTGTGAGGGTTATTGTGAGGGTGAGGGTTATGGTTAGGGTGAGAGTAAGGTTTAGAGTGAGGGTTACAGTGAGGATTAGGGTTAGGGTTAGGGTGAGGGTTATGGTTAGTGTGAGGGTCAGGGTTAAGTTGATTGTTAGGGTTAGGATTAGGGTTAGGGTAAGGGCTAGATTGAGGATGAGGGTTAGGTTCAGGGTTAGGGTGAGGGATAGGTTTAGGGTTAAGTTTAGGATGAGGGTGAGGGATAGGGTTCGGGTTAGGGTGAGGGTTAGAGTTAGGCTGAGGGTATGGGTTAGGGTGAGGGTGACGTTTAGGTTTAGGGTTAGGGTGCGGGTTTGGATTAGGTGACGGTTAGGGTGAGGGTGAGGTTAAGGGTTAGGTTGAGGGTTATGGTGAGGTTTAGTGTTAGGGTTGGGGTTAGGGTGAGGGTTAGGGTGAGGGTTAGGTTTAGGGTTTGGGTTAATGTGAGGGTGAGGGCGAAGTTGAGGGTTACGGTGATGGTGAGGGTTAGGGTTAGGGTTAGGGTGAGGCTGACGGTGAGGCTTCGGATTAGCGTTAGGGTTAGAGTTAGTCTGAGGTTGAGGGTGAGTTTGAGGGTGATGTTTATGCTTAGGGTTAGGTTGAGGGTTAAGGTTAGTGTGAGGGTTTGGGTGATGCTGAGGTTAAGGGTTAGGGTGAGGGTGAGGGTTAGGTTTAGTATTCGGGTTAGGGTGAGGTTAGGGCTAGGCTTAAAGTTAGGGTTAGGTTGAGTTTTAGGGTGAGGGAAAGGGTGTTGGTGAGATTTAGGGTTCGGGTGAGGATTAGAGTTAGGGTTAGGTTAGGGTCAGGGTTATGTGAGTGTGAGGGTAACATTTAAGGTGAGGTTTAGGGTTAGGGTGAGGGTTAGGGAGAGAATTAGGGTTAGGGTGAGGGCTAGCTTGAGGGTGAGAGTTAGGTTTAGAGTTATGGTGAGTGTTAGGGTAAGGTTTAGGATGAGGGTAATGGTGAGGTGTAGGCTTAGGGTTAGGGTAAGGGTTAGGTTTAGTGTGACGGTTAGGGTTAAGGTGAGGGTTAGTGTGAGAATGAGCGTTAAGGTTACAGTGAGTGTTAGGGTGAGGGTGAGGTTTAGGGTTAGGGTTAGTGTGATGGTTAGGTTTAGGGTTAGTGTGAGGGTTAGGGTTAGGGATAGTGTTAAGGTTAGGGTGAGGGTAAGGGTTAGGGTTAGGGTGAGGGTGAGGTTTAGGGTGAAGGAGCGGGTTAGGGATAGTGTTATGGTTAGGGTGAGGGTTAGGGTGAGGGTTAGCGTTAGGGTTAGGGTGACGGATAGGTTGAGTGTGAGGTTTAGGGTTGGGGTTAGGTTTACTGTGATGGTAAGGGTTAGGGTGAGGTTTATGGTGAGTGTGAGGGTTAGGGTTAGCATTACGTTAAGGGTGAGGGTTAGGGCGAGGGTTCGTTTTAGGGTTAGCTTTAGGGTGAGTTTGAGGGTGAGGGTTACGGTTAGGGTTAGGGTTATGGTGAGTGTGACATCGAGGCTGAGGGTTAAGGTGAGGGTGAGGATGAGGGTTTAGGATTAGCGTTAGGCTTAGAGTTAGGCTGAGGGTGAGGGTGAGGGTGAGTTTGACGTTTATGTTTAGGTTTAGGTGGAGGGTTAGGGTGAGGGTGAGGGTTGTGTTTAGGATTAGGGTTAGGGTGAGGGTTAGGGATAGGCTTAGGGTTAGGTTTAGGGTTATGGTTAGGGTGAGGGTTAGGGTTATGGTGAGGGTGAGTGTTAGGGTGAGGATTAGAGTGAGGGTTATTGTGACGGTGAGGGTTATGGTTAGGGTGAGTGTTAGGGTGAAGGTGAGGTTTAGGGTTAGGTTTAGGGTTAGGGTGAGGGCTAGTTTGAGGGTGAGAGTTAGGTTTAGGGTTATGGTGAGGGTTAGGGTAAGGGTTAGGATGAGGGTTATGGTGATGGGTAGGGTTAGGGTTAGAGTAAGTGTTAGGTTTAGTGTGAGGGTTAGGGTTAAGGTGAGGGTTAGAGTGAGAATGAACGTTAGGGTTACCGTGAGTGTTAGGGTGAGGGTGAGGGTTAGGTTTAGGGTTAGTTTGATGGTTAGTTTTCGGGTTAGCGTGAGGGTTAGGGTTAGGGATAGTGTTAGGTTTAGGGTGAGGGTAAGGGTTAGGGTTAGGGTGAGGGTGAGGTTTAGGCTGAAGGAGAGGGTTAGGGATACTGTTAGGGTTAGATTGAAGGTAACGTTTAGTGTAAGGGTGAGGGTTAGGGTTAGGGTTAGGGTGAAAGTAAAGTGAGGTAGGGTTATGGTTAGGGTGAGGGCTAGGTTTAGTGTGAGGTTTAGGGCTAGGGTTAGGTTTAGGGACACGATTAGGGTTAGGGTTAGAGTAAGGGTTAGGGTGAGTGTGAGGGTTAGGTTGAGGGTGAGGGATAGGGTTAGTGTGAGGGTAAGGGTTAGGGATACCGTTAGGGTTAAGGTTTTGGTAATGATTAGATTTAGGGTGAGGGTGAGGTTTAGGGTTAGGGTGAGGGTAAGGGATAGGGTTAGGGTTAGGTTGAGGGTTAGGTTGAGGGTTACTGTTAGGGTTAGGGTGAGGGTAAGGGATAGGGTTAGGGTTAGGTTGAGGGTTAGGTTGAGGGTTACGTTTAGGGTTATGGTGAGGGTTAGTGTTAGGGTTAGGGTGACGGATAGGGTGAGGGTGAGGTTTAGGGTTGGGGTTAGGTTTATGGTGAGGGTAAGTGTTAGTGTGAGGTTTAGGGTGAGTGTGAGGGTTAGGGTTAGCATTACAGTTAGGGTGAGGGTACGGTTTTGGGTTAGCTTTAGGGTGAGGTTGAGGGTGAGGGTTAGGGTTAGGGTTAGGGTGAGTGTGACTGCGAGGCTGAGGGTTAGGGTGAGGTTGAGGCTGAGGGTTCGGATTAGCGTTAGGCTTAGAGTTAGGCTAAGGCTGAGGGTGAGGGTGAGTGTGACGTTTATGTTTAGGTTTAGGGTGAGGGTTAGGGTGAGGGTGAGCATTGTGTTTAGTATTAGGGTTAGCGTGAGGGTTAGGGTTAGGCTTAGGATTAGGTTTAGGGTTATGGTTAGGGTGATGGTTAGGGTTATGTTGAGGGTGAGAGTTAGGTTGAGGGTGAGAGTTAGGTTTAGGATTATGATAAGGGTTAGAGTTACGGTTAGGATTAGGGTAATGTTGAGGGGTAGGGTTAGGGTTAGATTGAGGGTTAGGTTTAGTGTGAGGGCTATGTTTATGGTGAGGGTTAGGGTGAGAATGAGTGTTAGGGTTACCGTGAGTGTTAGGTTGAGGTTTAGGAAGTTGGTTAGTGTTAGGGTTAGGATAAGGGTGAGGTTTAGGGATAGGGTTACTTTGAGGGTTAGGGTTAGGGATAGGGTGAGGGTTAGATTTAGGCTGAGGGTGAGGTTTAGGCTGAGGGAGACGTTTAGTGTTAGGGTTAGGGTTAGGGTTCGGGTTAGTGTGAGGGTTAGGTTGAGGGTGAGGTTAAGGGTTAGGTTAAGGGTTAGGTTGAGGGTTAGTGTTAGTTTTAGGCTTAGGGTGAGGGTTAGGGTGAGGGTTAGGTTGAGAGTTAGGGTTAGGGATAGTGTTTGTGTGAGGGTTAGGGTGAGTTTTAGGGATATGGTTAGGGTGAGGTTTAGGGTGAGGGTGAGGGTTAGGGTGAGTGTTAGTGTTAGGTGAGGGTTAACGTTAGGATTAGGTTTAGGGTGAGGGCTCTGGTGAGGGTGAGGGATAGGCTTAGGGTTAGGTTTAGATTTAGGGTTAAGGTGAGGGTTAGGGTTAGGGTTAGGGTGAGGGTTAGGGTGAGGGTTAGGGTTAAGGTTAGGGTTAGGGTAAGGGTGAGGGCTAGGTTGAGGGTGATGGTTAAGTTTAGGATTAGGGTGAGGGTTAGGATTAGTGTGAGGGTTAGGGTGAGGGTGAGTTTAAGGGTTAGGGTGAGGGTTAGGGTGAGGTTTAGTGTGAGGGTTAGGGTTAGGGTGAGCGTTAGCATGAGGGTTAGGTTGAGAGTTAAGGTTAGTGTCAGGGATAGGGATAGGGTGAGTGTTAGGGTGAGGTTTAGGGTTAGAGTGAGGGTGAGGGTTAGGGTGAAGTTTAGATTTAGGGTTCGAGTTAGGGTTATTTTGAGGGTGATTGTGAGGTTTAGAGTGAGGGTTAGGGATAGGGTTAGGTTGAGTATGAGAGTTAGGGTTAGGGTTATGATGAGGGTTATGGATAGGGTTATGGTTAGGGTGAGGGTTAGAGTTAAGCCGAGGGTGTGGGTTAGGGTTAGGATGAAGTTTATATTTAGGGTTAAGGTGAGGGTTAGATTAAGTGTGACGGTTAGGGTTAGGGTGAGGTTATGCGTTAGGGTGAGGTTTAGTGTTAGGGTTAGGGTTAGGGTGAGTTTTAGCGTGAGGGGTAGGTTGAGGGTTAGGGTTGGTGTCAGGGATAGGGATAGGTTGAGGGTTAGGGTGAGGGTTAGAGGTAGGGTTAGGGTGAGGTTTAGTTTGAGGGTGAGGGTTAGGGTTGGGGTGAGGGTTAGGGTTAGTGTGAGGGTTAGGTTTAGGATTAGAGTTAGGGTGAGAGCTAGGGTGAGGATAAGGGTTAGGCTTAGGGTTAGGGTGAGGGTTAGGGTTAGGGTTAGTGTGAGGGTTAGGTTGAGGTTGATGGTTAGGGTTAGAGTTAGGTTTACGGTGAGGGTAAGGGTTAGGGTGAGTTTTCAGGTGAGTGTGAGGGTTAGGGCTAGCATTAGGGTTAATTTGAGGGTTAAGTTTACGGTTAGGTTTAGGGTGAGGTTGAGGGTGAGGTTTAGGGTTAGGGTTAGGGTGAGTTTTAGAGTTAGGGTGAGGGCTAGGGATAGGTTTAGGGTGAGGCTGAGGGCGAGGTTGAGGGTTATGGTGAGGGTAAGGGTGAGGGTGAGGTTTAGGATTAGGGTTACTGTGAGGCTGAGGGTGAGGGTTCGGATTAGAGTTAGGTTTAGAGTTAGGATGAGGATGAGGGTTAGGGTGAGGGTTAGGGTTAGTGTAAGGGTTAGTTGGGGCTGAGCTTAAGTTTTAGTGTGAGTGTTAGGGTGAGGTTGAGGGTTAGGTTTAGGATTAGGGTGAGCGTGAAGTTTAGGGTGATGGTTACAGTTAGGCTTAGGGTTAGGTTTAGGGAGAGGGTTAGGGTGAGGTTTACGGTTAGATTGAGTGTGAGGTTTAGGGTGAGGGTTAGAGTTAGGGTTTGGGTTAGGGTTATTGTGAAGGTTATTGTGAGGGTGAGGGTTATGGTTTGGGTTAGGGTAAGGGTTAGGGTGAGGGTTAGGGTTAGGATTAGGGTTAGCATGAGGGCTAGGTTGAGGTTGAGGGTTATGTTTAGGGTTAGGGTGAGGGTTAGGGTGAGGTTTAGTGTTAGGTTTAGCATTAGGGTGAGGGTTAGGGTGATGATTAGGTTGAGTGTTAGGGCTTGTGTCAGGGATAGGGATAGGGTGAGGTTTAGGGTGAGGATTAGGTTGAGGTTTAGGGTTAGGGTGAGGTTTAGGGTTAGGATTAGTGTTAGGGTGAGGTTTAGGGTGAAGGTCTGTGTTAGGTTTTTGGTTACGGTGAGCATTAGGGTTAGGGTTAGGGTGAGGGTTAAGTTGAGGGATAGGGTTAGGTTTAATGTGAGGGTTAGGATTACTGTGAGGTTTACGGTTAGGGTTAGGGTTAGGGTTAGAGTGAGGGTAAGGGTTAGGGTGAGGGTGAGTGTTAGGGTGAGGATGAGGGTTAGGGTTAGTGTGAGTGTTAGGGTTAGGGATAGTGTTAGGGTTAGGCTGAGGGTAAGTGTTAGTGTTAGGGTGATGTTGAGGCTTAGGGTGAGGTAGAGGGTTAGGCTGAGGGTAAGTGTTAGTGTTAGGGTGATGTTGAGGCTTAGGGTGAGGTAGAGGGTTAGGGATAGGGTTAGGGTTAGGGTGAGGCTAAGGGTTAGGGTTAGGGTGAGGGTTAGGATTAAGGTGAGGGTTAAGGTGAGTGTAGGTTTATGGTTTGGGTGAGGGCTAGTTTTAGTGTGAGCTTTAGATTTAGAATTAGGTCTAGGGATAGGATTAGGTTTAGGGTGATGATAAGGGTTAGGGTGAAGAAGAGGATTAGGGTGAGGGTGAGGGTTAGGGTTAGTGTGAGGATTAGTGTTAGGGAAAGGGTTAGGGTTAGTGGGAGGGTAAGGATTAGGGTTAGGGTGAGGGTGAGGGTTAGGGTTAGTGTGAGCGTTAGGGTTAGGGACAGGTTTATGGTTAGGGTGTGGGTAAGATTTAGGGTCAGGGTGAGGGTGAGGTTTAGGGTGAGGTTGAGGGTTAGTGATAGGATTAGGGTTAGGTTGAGAGATAGGTTGAGGGTTATGGTTAGGTTTAGGGTGAGGGTTAGGGTGAGGGTTAGCGTTAGGTTTAGGGTGACCGATAGGGTTAGGGTGAGGGTTAGGGTTGGGGTTAGGTTTACGGTGAGGGTAAGGGTTAAGGTGAGGTTTAGGGTGAGTGTGAAGTTTAGGGTTAGTTTTACAGTTACGGTGAGGGTTAGGGTGAGGGTTAGGTTTAGGGTTACTTTTAGGGTGAGGGTGAGGTTTAGGGTTAGGGTTAGGGTTAGGGTTTGGGAGAGGGTGAGGGTGAGGCTGAGGGTTAGGTTGAGGGTGAGGGTGAGGGTTCAGATTAGCTTAGGGTTAGATTTAGGCTGAGGGTGAGGGTGAGGTTGAGGGTGACGATTATGTTTAGGTTTAGGGAGAGGGTTAGGGTGAGGATGAGGTTAAGGGTTAGGGTGTGGGTTAGGGTGAGGGTGAGGGTTGTGTTTAGGATTAGGGTTAGGCGGAGTTTTAGGGTTTGGCTTACGGTTAGGTTTACGGTGAGAGTTAGGGTGAGGGTTAGAGTTATGGTGAGGGTGAGTGTTAGGGTTAGGATTAGAGTTAGGGTTAGGGTTAGTGTTAGGGTGAGCGTTATTGTGATGGTGAGGGTTATGTTTAGGGTGAGGGTTAGGGTGAGGGTGAGGGTTAGGGTTAGGATTAGGGTTAGGGTGAGGGCTAGGTTGAGGGTGAGAGTTAGGTTTAGGGTTATCGTGAGGGTTAGGGTTTCGGTTAGGATGAGGGTAATGGTGAGGGGTAGGGTTAGGGTTAGATTGAGGGTTAGGTTTAGTGTGACGGTTAGGGTGAGAATGAGTTTTAGGTTTACCGTAAGTTATAGGGTGAGGGTTAGGGTATGGGTTAGGGTTAGGTTTAGGGTAAGGGTGAGGGTTAGGGTTAGGGTTAGTGTGAGGATTAAGGGTAGGGATAGGGTGAGGGTTAGAGTTATGCTGAGGGTGAGGGTTAGGGTGAGGGTGACATTTAGGGTTAGGGTTAGTGCGAGGGTTAGGTTTAGTGTGAGGGTTAGGGTGAGGGTGAGGTTAAGGGTTAGGGTTAGGTTCAGTGTTAGTGCTAGGCTGAGTGTGAAGGTGAGGGTGAGAGTGAGGGTTAGTTTGACCGTTAGGTTGACATCTAGGTTAATGTGGAGGGTTAGGGTGAGTGTGAGGGTGAGGTTGAGGGTTTCAGTTAGGTAAAGGTTAAGGATAGGGTGAGGATTAGTATGATCTTGAGGTTTAGGGTTAGGGATAGTGTTAGGGTGAGGGATAGGGTTAGGTTTAGGGTGATTGTTAGGGTGAGAGTGCGGGTTAGGTTTAGGGTTAGGGTGAGGGCTAGGGTAAGGGTGAGGGTTAGGGTGAGGGTGAGGGTGAGGTTTTGGGTTTTAGTTAGGTAAGAGTTAAGGTTAGGTTTAGGGTTATTGTGAGGGTTCGGGTTTGGGTGAGGGTGAGGATTAGGGTTAGAATTAGGGTGAGGCTTAGGATGAATTTTAGGGTTAGGATGAGGGTTAAGTTGAGGGGTAGGGGTAAGGTTATGTTGAGGGTTAGGGTTAGTGTGAGGATTAGTGTTAGGGATAGGTTTAGGTTAGTGTGAGGGTAAGGATTAAGGTGAGGGTGAGGGTTAGGGTAAGGGTGAGGGTAAGGGATAGGTTAGGGTTAGGGTGAGGGATAGGTTGAGGTTTAGGGTTAAGGTTAGCATTAAGGTGAGCGTTAGGTTGAGGGTTAGGGTTAGGGTTATGGTTAGGGGTACGGTTACTTTTAGGGTGAGGGTGAGGGTTAGGATTAGGTTAACGTTGAGGTTAAGTGTTAGGGTGAGTTTTAGGGTGAGTGTGAGGGTTAGGGTTAGCATTAGGGTGAGGGTTAGGGTTAGGGTTAGTGTGAGGGTGAGGGTGAGAATTAGGGTTAGGTTTCGGGTGAGGTTTAGGTTCATGGTGAGGGTTAGGATTAGGGATAGGTTGAGGTTAAGGGCAAGCGTTAGGGTTAGGGTGAGGGTGAAGGTGAGGGTTAGGGTTAGGGTTAGGGTCAGTGTTAGGGTCAGGGTTAGGATTAACATTAGGTTTAGGGTTAGGCTGAGCATGAGGCTGAGGGTGAGGGTGATGGTAATGCTTAGGGTTAAGGTGAGGGATAGGGTTAGTGTGTGGGTTAGAGTGAGGCTCAGTTTAAGGGTTAGGGTGATGCTGAGAGTTTGGTTTAAGATTAGGGTTAGGGTGAGGGTTAGGGTGAGGGTTAGGCTTAGGCTTAAAATTATGGTTAGGGTGAGGTTTAGGGTGAGGGTAATGGTGATGGTGAGGTTTAGGGTTGGGGGGATTTTTAGATTTAGTGTTATGGTGAGGGTGAGGGTGAGGGTGAGGGTGAGGGATACGGTTAGGTTTAGGGTGTGGTTTAGGGTTAGGGTAGGATTAGGTTTAGGATGATGGTGAGGTTTAGGGTTAGATTTAGGGTTACTTGGAGGGTTAATGTTAGGGTTGGTGTTAGGTTTAAGGTTAGGGTGAGGGTTAGGTTGAGGTTTAGGGTTAGGGTTAGGGTGAGGGTTAGGGTTAGTGTGAGGGTTAGGGTGAGGCTGAGGTTAAGGGTTAGGGTGAGGGTGAGGGTGAGGGTGAGGGTTTTGTTTAGGATTAGGGTTACGGTGAGGGTTAGGGTTAGGCTTAGGGTTAGGTTTAGGGTGAGGGTTAAGGTGAGGGTTAGGGTTATCATGAGGGTGAGTGTTAGGTTGAGGATTAGGTTTAGTTTAAGGGTTAGGGTTAGGGTGAGGGTTATTGTGATGGTGAGGGTTACGGTTAGGGTGAGGGTTAGGGTGAGGGTGAGGGTTAGGATTAGGGTTAGGGTGAGGGCTAGGTTGAGGATGAGAGTTAGGTTTAGGGTCATGGTGATGGTTAGGGCTACAGTTAGGATGAGATTAATGGTGAGGTGTAGGGTTAGTGTTAAATTGAGGGTTAGGTTTAGTGTGAGGGTTAGGTTTAGGTTGAGGGTTAGGGTGAGAATGAGTGTTAGGGTTACCGTGAGTGTTAGGGTGAGGGTTAGGGTGTGGGTTAGTGTTAGGGTTAGGGTTCGGGTAAAGGTGAGGGATAGGGTTAGGCTTAGTGTGAGGGTTTGGGTTAGTTTAGGGTTAGGATTAGGGTGAGGGTAAGTGTTAGGGTGAGGGTTAGGGTGAGGGTGAGGGTTAGGATTAGGGTTTGGCTTAAATTGAGGGCTAGGGTGAGGGTGACGTTTAGGGTTAGGGTGAGGGTTATGATTAGGTTTAGTGTTAATTTCAGGGCTAGGGTGAGGATGAGCCTTAGGGTGAGGGTTAAGGTGAGGGTGAGGGGTTCAGTTAATTTATTGTTAGGGTTAGGGTGAGGATTTGTTTGAGGTTGAGGGTTGGGGTGAGGGTTAGGGTTAAGGTGAGGGTTAGAGTTAGGGTTAGGGTGAGGGGTAGGGTGACAGTGAGGGTGAAGGTTAGGGTGAGAGTTAAAGTTAAGATGAGGGTAAGGGTTAGGGTTAGGGGGAGGGTTAGGGTTCGTGTGAGGGTTAGTGTTAGTTTTACTGTTAGGGTTAGGGTGAGAATAAGGGTTAGGGTGAGGGTTAGTGTGAGGGTGAGCGTTAGGGTTAGGGTGAGGGTTAGGTTTAGGATTAGTGTGGGGGTTAGGGTGAGGGTGAGGCTTAGGGTAATGGTGAGGGTTAGGTTTAGTGTGAGGGTTAGGGTTAGGGTTAGGGTTAGGTTGAGGGTAAGGTTTAGGGTGACGGTCAGGGTGAGGTTGAGGTTTAGGGTTAGGATTAGGGTTAGAGTTAAGGTTAGGCTGAGGGTGAGGGTGAGGGTAAGGGTGAGGGTTAGGGTTAGGTTTAAGGTGAGGGTTACTGTTAGGTTTTTATTTAGGGTGAGGATGAGGGTTAGGATGTGGTTGAGGTTTCAGGTGAGGGTGATGGTTAGGGTGGGGGTGAGGGTTAGTGTTAGCGTGATGGTTATGTTTAGGGTTAGGGTAAGGGTTAGTTTGAGGGGTAGGGTTAGGGTTAGGGTGAGAGTTAGGATTAGGGTGAGGGTTAGGTATAGGGTGAGGGTTAGGGTTAGGGTAACAGTGAGGGTGAGGGAGAGTATGAGGGTTAGGATTAGGGTTAGGCTTAGAGTTAGGATGAGGGTGAGGGTTAGGGTTAGGTTTAGTGTTAGGGTTAGGCTGAGGGTGAGGGTGAGTGTGAGGGTTAGGGTTAGGTTTAGGTTTAGGGTTATTGTTAGAGTGAGGGTTAGGGTTAGGCTTAAGGTTAGGATGAGGGTTTGGGTGAGTGGTCGGTCAATGTGAGGGTGAGGTTAAGTGGTAGTGTGAGGGTTAGATTTAGGGATATGGTTAGGGTTAGTGTGAGGGTACAGGTTCGGGTTCTGGTCAGGGTTAGGCTGAGGGTTAGCGTTCTTGTAAGGGTTAGGGTTTGGTATAGGGTTAGGGTTTTAGAGAGGGTAACGGTTAGGGTTAGGGTGAATGTGAGGTTTAGGATGAGGGTGAGGATTAGGCATAGGGTTAGGGTTAGGTTGAGGGTTAGGTTGAAGGTTAGGGTTAGGGTTAGGGTTAGGTTTACGGTGAGATTAAGGGTTAGGGTGAGGTTTAGGGTGAGTTTGAGGGTTAGGGCTAGCATTAGGGTTAGGGTGAGGGTTACGTTTAAGGTTAGGGTTAGGGTGAGGTTGAGGGTGAGGTTTAGGGTAAGGGTTAGGGTGAGGTTTAGGGTTATGGTTAGGGTTACGGTGAGGTTGAGTGCGAAGGTGAAGATTAGGGTGAGGGTCAGTATGAGGGTGAGGTTTAGGGTTAGGGTTAGTGTGAGGCTGAAGTTGAGGGTTCGGATTAGAGTTAGAGTTAGAGTTAGGCTGAGGGTGAGGGTTAGGGTGAGGGTTAGGGTTAGTGTAAGGGTTAGGTTGAGGCTGAGATTAAGGTTTAGGATGAGGGTGAGGGTTAGGGTTAGGGTTAGGGTGAGCGTGAGGATTAGGGTGAGGGTTAGAGTTAGGCTTAGGTTTAGGTTTAGGGTGAGGGTTAGTGTTAGAGTGGGTGAGGGTTAGTATGAGGGTTAGGGTTAGGGTGAGGGTGAGGGTTATTGTGAGGGTTATTGTGAGGATGAGGGTTACGGTAAGGGTGAGGGTAAGGGTTAGTGTGAGAGTTAGGGTTAGGATTAGATTTAGGTTGAGGGCTAGGTTGACTGTGAGGGTTAGGTTTAGGGTTAGGGTTAGGGTTAGGGTGAGGGTTAAGTTGAAGGTTAGGGTTAGGTTTAGGGTGAGGGCTAGGATTACTCTTAGGGTTAGGGTTAGGGTAAAGTTTAGGGTGAGGGTGAGGGTTAAGTTGAGGGAGAGGGTTAGGGATAGGTTTAGGGTTAGTGTGAGGGTAAGGGTTAGGGTTAGGGTGCGGGATACTGTTAGGGTTAGGGTGAGGGTTAATTTGAGGGTAGGGTTATGGTTAGGTTGAGGGCTATGTTTAGTGTGATTTTTAGGGCTAGGTTTAGGTTTACGGAAAAGATTAGGGTTAGGGTGAGGGTAAAGGTTAGGGTGATGGTGAGGGTTAGAGTGAGGGTGAGGGTTAGGGTTAGTGTGAGGGTCAGGGTTAAGGATAGGATTAGGGTTTGGGTGAGGGTAAATATTACCGTTAATTAGGGTTAAGGTGAGTGTTATGGTGAGGATTAGCCTTAAGGTTAGGGTGACGGATAGGGTAAGGCTGAGGGTTAGGGTGGGGGTTAGGTTTACGGTGAGGGTAAGGGTTAGGGTGAGGTTTAGGCTGAGTGTGAGGGTTAGGGTTAGGGTTAGCATTACAGTTAGAGTGAGGGTTAAGGTGAGGGTTAGGTTTAGGGTTAGCTTAAGGGTGAGGGTGAGGGTGAAGGTTAGGGTCAAGATGAGGGCGAGGGTGAGAGTTACAGTTAGGGTTAGGGTGACAGATAGGGTGAGGGTGAGGGTGAGGGTTGGGTTAGGTTTACAGTGAGGGTAAGGGTTAGGGTGAGGTTTAGGGTGAGTGTGAGTGTTAGGGTTAGCATTACGGTTAGGGTGAGGGTTAGGGTGAGGATTAGGTTTAGGGTTAGCTTTACGGTGAGGGTGAGAGTTAAGGTTAGTGTCAGGGTTAGGGTAAGGATGAGGGTTAGGGTTCAGGTTAGTGTGAGGATTAGGGTTAGGTAAAGGATGAGGGTTAGATTTAGGCTGAGGGTGAGTGTTTGGGGGAGGGTGAAGTTTAGTATTAGGGTTAGGGTGAGGATTATGTTTAGTGTGAGGATTATGTTTAGTCTTTGGGTTAGGCTGAGGGTGAAGGTGAGGGTGAGGTTTGGGGTTAGAGTTAGGGTTAAGGGGAGGGTTAGGGTGAGGTTTAGGGTTAGGGTTAGTGTTAGGTTTAGGGTTAGGGTGAGGGTGAGAGTTAGGCTGAGGGTTAGGATTAGGATTAGTGTAAGGGTTAGGTTGAGTGTGAGGGTTAGGGTTAGGGTTAGGCTTAGTCTTAGGGTTAGGCTGAGGGTAAAGGTGAGGGTGATTTTAGGGTTATTGTGAGTGGTAGGGTTAGGATTAGGGTTAGGGTGAGGGCTAGGGTGAGGGTGAAGGTTAGGGTTAGTGTTAGGGTAAGGTTTAGAATTAGGGTGAGGTTTATGGTGAGGGTTAGGATGAGGGTTAGGGTTACAGTGACGTTGAGGGTTAGGGTTAGGTTGAGGTTTAGGGTTAGGATTAGGATTAGAATGAGGGTGAGTGATAGGATTAGGGTTAGGGTTAGGGTTACGTTTAGGTTTAGGATTAGTATTATGGTTAGGGTTAGGGTAAGAGTTATGGGGAGGGTGAGGGTGAGGGTGAGGGTGAGGGATACGTTTAGGTTTAGGGTTACGGCTAGGATTAGGGTTAGGACGACGGTGAGGTTTAGGGTTAGATTTAGGGTTAGTTGGAGGGTTAATGTTAGGGTTAGAGTTAGGTTTAAGGTTAAGATGAGGGTTAGGTTGATGTTTAGAGTTAGGGTTAGGGTTAGGGTTAGGATTAGTTTTAAGGTGAGGGTGAGTGTGAGGGTTAGGGTTAGGCTTAGGCTTAGGCTTAGAGTTAGGTTGAGGTTGAGGGTGGGTGTGATGATTAGGGTTAGGGTTATGGTTATGGTTAGGGTTATGGTGAGAGTTAGGATGAGGGTTAGGGTTATGATTATGGTTAGGGTGAGAGTGAGGGTTAGGGTTAGTGTTAGGGTAAGGTTTAGAATTAGGGTTAAGGTTAGTGTGAGGGTCAGAATGATGGTTAGGGTTACAGTGAGGTTGAGGGTTAGGGTAAGTTTGAGGGTTAGGTTTAGGATTAGGATTAGAATGACGGTGAGTGGTAGGATTAGGGTTAGGGTTAGGGTTAGGTTTAGGTTTAGAATTAGTATTATGGTTAGGGTTAGGTTTAGAGTTAGGCTGAGGGTGAGGGTGAGGGTTAGGGTTAGTGTTAGGGTGAGGGTTAGGATGATGGTTAGGGTTAGGATTAAGATTAGGGTGAGGGCTAGGGTGAGGGTGAGGTTTAGGTTTAGGGTTAGGGTGAGGTTTAGCGTTAGGGTTAGGGTTAGTGTTACGGTTCGGGATAAGTTAAGGGTTAGGGTGAGGGGAAGGATTAGGGTTACAGTCAGCCTGAGGGTTAAGGTTAGGGTTAGGGTGAGGGTTAGGATGAGGATTAGGGTTAGGATTAGGATTAGGGTGTGGGCTATGGTGAGGGTGAGAGTTAGGGTTAGTGTTTGGGTGAGGTTTAGGCTTAGGGTTATGGTTAGTATTTGGGTTAAGTTGTGGGCTAGTTTTAGGGTTAGATTTAGGTTTAGGGGAAGGGTTAGGTTGAGGTTTAGGGTTAGGGTTAGTGTTAGGGTTAAGGTTAGGGTGAGGGTGAGTGTGAGGGTTAGGGTTAGGCTTAGGCTTAGGCTTAGGGTTAGACTGAGGGTGAGTGTAGGGCTGAGGATTAGGGTTAGGGTTATGGTTATGGTTAGGGTTAGGGTGAGGGTTAGGTTTCGGATTAGTGTTAGGGTGAGGACTAGGGTGAGGTTGAGGGTTAGGATAAGGTTTAAGCTTAAGCTTAGGGTTAGGCTGAGCATGAGGTTGAGGGTGAGTGTTAGGTTTAGGGTGATGTTTAGGTTTATTTTTAGGGTAAGTGTTAGGATGAGGTTTAGGTTTAGGGTGAGGGTTAGGGTGGTAAGGGTAAAGGTGAGGTTTAGGCTGAGGGTGAGGGTTAAGATAAGGGTGAGGGTTAGGATTAGGTTTAGGGTGATGGCTAGGGTGAGGGTTAGGGTGAGGTTTATGGTTAAGGATAGGGTAAGGTTTAGGATTTGGGTTAGGGTGAGTGAGTGTGAGAGTTAGGGTTAGGGTTAAGGGTTAGTCTTAGGGTTAGGTGAGGGTTAGGGTTAGTGATTGGGTTAGAGTGAGTGTGAGGGTGAGGATTAGGGTTAGGTTTAGTGTTAGGTTTAGGGTTTGGTTTAGGGTTAGGGTTAGGGTTAGGGTTAGGATTAGTTTTAAGGTGAGGGTGAGATTTAGGGTTAGGGTTAGGGTTAGGCTTAGGCTTAGGGTTAGGCTGAGGGTGAGGGTGTGGGTGAGGATTAGGGTTAGGGTTATGGTTAGGTTTAGGGTTAGATTGAGAGTTAGGATGAGGGTTAGGGTTAGGATTAGGGTTAGGGTGAGGGCTAGGGTGAGGGTAAGGGTTAGGGTAAGGGTTAGGCTTAGGCTTAGGGTTAGGCTGAGCATGAGGTTGAGGCGGAGGTTTAGGGTTAGGGTTAGGGTGTGGTTTAGTGTTAGGGTTAGTGTTAGAATTAGGGTTAAGTTGAGGGTGAAGTTTAGGGGTAGAGTTAAGGTTAGGGTCAGGGTTAGGGTTAGGGTGAGTGTTAGGGAGGGCATGATGTTAAGGGTAAAGGTGATGGTTAGGCTGAGTGTGAGGTTTACGGTAAGGGTGAGCATTAGGGTTAGGGTGATTGATAGGGTTAGGGTTAGGGTGAGGGTGAGGGTTAGATTGAGGATTAGTGTTAGGGTTAGTGTGAGGTCTTGGGTAAGGTTGAGGGTTAGGGTTAGGGCTAGGGTGAGGTTGAGGTTTAGGATTAGTATTAGGGTGAGGTTTAGGCTTAGGGGGATTTTTAGATTTAGTGTTATGGTGAGGTTTAGTGTTAATGTTAGGGTTAGGATTAATTTTATGGTTAGGCTTAAGGTGAGTGTTAGGGTGAGGGTGAGGGTTAGGGTTAGGATTAGGATTAGGATTAGGGTTAGTGTTAGGGTGAGTGTGAGGGTTAGGGTTAGGGTTAGGCTTAGGGTTAGGGTGAGGGCTAAGGTGAGGGTGAGGGTTAGGGTTAGTGTTTGGGTGAGGTTTAGGGTTAGGGTTAGGGATTGGGTGAGGGTTTGGATTAGGGTTAGTTTTAGGGTGAGTGTGAGGGTTAGGGTTAGGCTTAGGCTTAGGTTTAGGCTGAGGGTGAGGATGAGGGCGAGGGTTAGGGTTAGGGTGAGGGTTAGGGTTAGGGTTAGGGTTAGGGTGAGAATTAGGTTTCGGGTTAAGTTTAGGGTTAGGGTGAGGTTTATGGTAAGGGGTACTGTGAGGGTGAGGGTTAGGGTTAGGTTGAGGGTTAGGGTTAGGTTTAGAGTTAGGGTGAGGGTGAGGGTTAGGGTTAGTGTTACGGTGAGGGTTAGGATGAGTGTTAGGGTTAGGATTAGGATTAGGGTGAGCTCTAATGTGAGGGTGAGGGTTAGTGTTAGGGTTAGGGTGAGGTTTAGGGTTAGTGTTAGGGTTAGTGTTATGGTTCGGGTTACGTTTCGGGTTAGGGTGAGTGTTAGGGTTAGTGTTACGGTCAGCCAGATGGTTAAGGTTAGGGTTAGGGTGAGGGTTAGGATGAGGATTAGGGTTAGGATTATGATTAGGGTGAGGGCTAGGGTGAGGGTGAGGGTTAGGGTTAGTATTTGGGTGAGGTTTAGGTTTAGGTTTAAGGTTTGAGTGAGGGTTAGGATGAGGGATAGAGTTACGGTGAGGGTGAGGCCTAGGGTTAGGATGAGGTTTAGGGTTAGTATTTGGGTTAGGGTGAGGGTGAGTTTTAGGGTTAGATTTAGGGTTAGGGGGAGGGTGAGGTTGAGGTTTAGGGTTAGGGTTAGGGTTAGTGTTAGGGTTAAGGTTAGGGTGAGGGTGAGTGTGAGGGTTAGGTTTAGGGTTATGCTTAGGCTTACGGTTAGGCTGAGGGTGAGGATTAGGGTTAGGGTTATGGTTAGGGTTAGGGTTAGGGTGGAGGTTAGGGTTAGGATTAGGGTTAGGCTGAGGGCTATGGTGAGGGTGAGGGTTAGGATAAGGTTTAAGCTTAGGCTTAGGGTTAGGCTGAGCGTGAGGGTGAGGGTGAGTGTTAGGGTTAGGGTGATGGTTAAGTTTACGGTTAGGGTGAGTGTTAGGATGAGGTTTAGGTGTAGGGTGAAGGTTAGGGTGAGGATGATGGTAAGTGTAAAGGGGAGGTTTAGGCTGAGGTTGAGGGTTAAGATAAGGATTAAGTTTAGGATTAGGTTTAGGGTGAGGGCTAGGGTGAGGTTTAGGGTTAGGGATAGAGTAAGGTTTAGGATTTGGGTTAGGGTGAGTGAGTGTGAGTGTTAGGCTGAAGGTTAGGGTTAGGCTTAGGGTTAGGTGAGTGTTAGGTTTAGGGTTTGGGTTAGAGTGGGTGAGGGTGAGGATTAGAGTTAGGTTTAGGGTTAGGTTTAGGGTTAGGGTTAGTGTTAGTGTTAGGGTTAGGGTTAGGATTACAGTGAGGGTTAGGGTTAGGGTTAATGTTAGGCTTAGGCTGAGGGTGATGGTGGGGGTGAAGATTAGGGTTAGGGTTAGGGTTAGGGTTATTGTTAGTGTTATGGTTAGTGTTAAGTTTGTGGTGAGCGTGAGGCTAACGGTGAGGGTTATGTTTATGGTTATGGTTAGTGTTAGTCTTATTGTAAGGGTTAAGGTTAGAGTTACTGTGAGGTTGAGGGTGAAGGTGAGGGTTAGGGTTAGTGTTAAGGATAGATTTAGGGTGAAGTTTAGGGATAGGTTTACGTTAAGGATTAGGGTTAGGAATAGGGTCAGTGTGAGGGTTAGGGTGAGGGTTAGGCTTAGGCTTAGGGTTAGGCTGAGGATGAGGGTGGGGATGAGGATAAGGGTTAGGGATAGTGTTATTGTTAGGGTTAGGGTTAGAGTTACCTTGAGGTTGAGGGTGAGGGTTTGGGTTAGGTTTAGGGTGGGGATTAGGTTTAGGGTTAGGGTTAGGGAAAGGTTGAGGGTGAGGTTTAGGGTTAGATATGGGTTTATGGGGAGGGTTAAGGTGAGGGTTAGGGTTAGGGTTAGTGTTAGGGTTTGGGTGAGGTTTAGGGTTAGGTTTAGGGTTAAGTTTACAGTTATGGTGAGGGTGAGTGTGCAGGTGAGTGTGAGGATTAGGGTTAGGTTTAGGGTTAGGCTTAGGGTTGGGCTTAGTGTTAGGCTGAGGGTGAGGTTTAGGGTTAGGGTGAGGGTTAGTGTGAGGGTTATGGTGAGGGTTAGATTGAGGGTAGGGTTAGGTTTAAGGTTAGGGTGAGGGCTAGGGTGAGGGTGAGTTTTAGGTTTAGGGTAAGGGTGAGTTTTAGGGTTAGGGTTAGGATTAGGGTTAGGGTGTGGATGAGGTTTAGGGTAAGAGTTAGGGTTAAGGTGAGGCTGAAGGTGAGGGTTAGGGTTAGGGTTAGGAATAGGATTATGATAAGGTTTGGGTGAGTGTGAGGTTTAGGGTTAAGCTTAGTGTTAGGCTTAGGGTTACACTGAGGATTAGGGTGAGGGTGAGCGTTAGGGTTAGGGTGAGGTTTAGGGTTAGGGTTAGGTTGAGTGTTAGTGTTCAGCTTATGTTTAGGGTTAGGGTGAGGGTTAGGGTTACGGTTAAGTTTTGCGTGAGGCTTAGGGTTAGGTTGAGGGTTAGGGTTAGGGTTAGGGTGAGGGTGAGGTTTAGGGTTAGGGTTAGGGTGAGGTTTAGGATGAGGATTTGGATTAGGATTAGGGTTAGGGTGAGGGCTATGGTGAGGGTGAGGGTTAGAGTTAGTGTTAGGGTGAATTTTAGGGTTAGGATGAGGGTTAGGATGAGGGTTAGTGTTACGATAAGGGTGAGGGTTAGGGTTAGGGTGAGGGTTACGGTTAGGATTAGGTTTAGGGTGAGGGTGAGGGTTAGAATTAGGGTTAGGGTTAGGGTTATTGTTACAGTTAGGGTTAGGGTTATGGTTACTGAGAGGGTGAGGGTGAGGGCTAGGGTTAAGGTTAGGCTAAGGTTTTTAGTGTTAGGGTTAGGGTTATTGTTAGGGTTAGGTTTAGGATGAGGTTTAGATTTAGGGTTAGGATTAAAATTAGGCTTAGGGTAAGGGTGAGGTTTAGGGTTAGGGTTAGGGTTAGTATTAGGGTAAGGGTTATGGTGAGGTTTTGGGTTAGGTTTAGGCTTAGGCTTTGGTTTAGCCTTAGGCCCAGTATATGGGTGAGTGTTTGGGTTAGTGTTAGGGTGAGGGTTAAGGTTAGGGTTAGGGTGAGGGTTAGGATGAAGTTTAGGTTTAGGATTAGAGTTAGGGTGAGGGCAAGGGTGAGGGTTAGGGTGAAGGTTCGGGTTAGGGATAGGGTTAGGTTTAGGATTAGGGTTAGGGTGAGGGTGAATATGAGGGTTAGGATTAGCATTAGGGTTACGCTTAGGGTTAGGGTGAAGGTTAGGGTTAGGTTTTGGTTAGAGTGAGGGTGAGGCTGAGGAGTAGGGTTAGGTTGAGGTTTAGGTTTAGGTTTAGGTTTAGGGTTAGTTTTACTGTTATGTTTCGGATTAAGTTTAAGTTTAGGGTTAGGATTAGTGTTATTGTTAGGGTTAGGATTAGTGTTACTGTTAGGGTTAGGGTTAGAGTTACGGTGAGGGTGAGGGTGACGGTGAGGGTTAGGGTTAGTGTTAGGGTGAGATTTAGCGTTAGGGTTGGGATTAGGGTTAGGGTTAGGGTGAGGGTTAGGGTTAGGTTTAGTGTGAGGGTGATGTTTAGGGTTAGGGTTAGGGATAAGGGGAGGGTTACGTCGAGGGTTAGGGTTTTGGTTCGTGTTAGGTTTAGGGTTAGGTTGAGGGTGAGGTTTAGAGTTAGGTTTAGGATTAGAGGGAGGTTTAGGTCGAGGATTAGCGTTAGGGTTAGTGTTAGGTTTAGAGTTAGTATTAGGGGTAGGTCGAGGGTTAGTGTTATTGTTAGGTTTAGTGTTAGAGTTGCAGTGAGGGTGAGGGTGAGTTTGAGGGTTAGAATGAGGTTTAGGGTGAGGTTTAGGGTTAGGATTAGGGTGTTGTTGAGGTTTAGGGTTAGAGTTAGGGTTAGGGGGACGATTAGGGTGAGTGTTAGGGTGAGGGTTAGTGTTAGAGTTAGGGATAAGGTGAGTGTTAAGGTGAGGGTGAGGGTAGGCTTAGGGTTAGGATTAGGAATAGGGTAAGGGTTAGAGTTAGTGTGAGGGTTAGGGTTAGGGTTCGGGTTAGGCTTAGGGTTTCGCTGAGGGAGAGGGTGAGCATGAGGTTTAGGGTTAGGTTCAGGTTTAGTGTTAGAGTTAGGGTTAGACTTAGGGTTTCGCTGAGGGAGAGGGTGAACATGATGGTTAGAGTTAGGGTGAGGTTTAGGAGTAGAGTTAGGGTAGGGTGAGGGTTAGGGTTAGGGTGAGGGTGAGGTTTAGAGGTAGAGTTAGGGTTAGGGTGAGGTTGAGAGTGAGGGTTAGGTTTAAAGTGAGGGTTACGGTTAGGTTTAGGGTGAGTGTGATGGTTAGATTGAGGATTAGTGTTCAGTTAGTGTGATGTTTAGGGTGAGGATGAGGGTTAGGGTTAGGGTGAGGGTTAGGGTTAGGATTAGGGTGAGGTTTAGGGTTAGGGTGATGGTTAGGTTTAGTGTGAGTGTTTGTGTTAGGTTTAGGTTTAGTGTTAGGGTGAGGATTAGTGTTAGGGCGGGGGTTAGTGTTATGGTGAGGCTTATGGAAATGGTGAGAGTTAGGGTTAGGGTTATTGTTAGGGTTAGGTTTAGGGTTACAGTTACGGTGAGGGTGAAGGAGAGGGCTAGGGTAGGCTTAGGATGAGATTTTGGTTTAGGGTTAGGGTTAGAGTTAGGGTTAGGGTGAGAGTGAGGTTTACGGTTAGTGTTAGGGTTAGTGTTAGGGTTAGGGTTAGGGTGAGGGTTAGGGTTCGGGTTAGGCTTAGGCTTAGGCTTAGGCTTAGGACTAGCATGAAGGTTAGAGTTAGGGTTAGGGTTAGGGTTAGGGTGAGGGTTAGGGTTACGGTTAGGGTGAGGGTTACCATGAGGTTTAGGGTTAGGATTAGGGTTAGGGTGAAGGCTAGGGTGAGGCTTAGGGTGAGGGTTAGGGTTAGGGATAGTGTTAGGTTTAGGATTAGTGTTAGGGTGAGGGTGAGTGTGAGTGTTAGGGTTAGGGTTAGGTTAGGCTTATGGTTAGGGGGACCGTTAAAGTTAGGGTTAGGGTTAGGGTGAAGGTAAGGTTGAGGATTAGGGTTAGGTTTAGGGTTTGGGTTAGGGTTATTGTTATTGTTAGGGTTAGGGTTAGAGTTAAGCTGAGGGTGAGGGTGAGGGTTAAGATTAGGGTTAGATTGGGGTTTAGGGTTAGGGTTATTGTTAGGGTTAGTTTGAGGGTGAGTTTTAGGGTTAGATATAGGTTTAGAGGGAGGGTTAGGGGGAGAGTTAGGGTGAGGGTCAGTGTTAGGGTTAGAGTGAGGGTGAGGGTTAGGTTGAGGTTTAGGGTTATGGTTAGGGTTAGGATTAGTGTGATGGTTAGTGTTAGGGTTAGGGTTAGTGTTAGGGTGAGGGTAAGTGTTAGGGTGAGGGTTTGTGTTAGGGTGAGGTTTATGGTTAAGGTCAGGGTTAGGATTAGGGTTAGGTTTACTGTTAGGTTTAGGTTTAGTGTTTGGGTTGCTGTGAGGGTGAGGGTGAGGGTTAAGTTTAGGTTTAGTGTGAGGTTTAGGGTTTGGGTTAGGGTTAGAGTTAGGTTTAGGTTGAGTGTGATGTTTGGGGTTAGACTTAGGGTTAGGGTGAGGTTTAGGTTGAGGTTTAGGGTTAGGGATACTTTTAGGGTTAGGTTTAGGTTGAGTGTTGGGTAGAGGGTTAGGGTTAGGGATAGGGTTAGGAATAGGGTTAGGCTGAGGGTGAGTGTAAGGGTTAGGATGAGGTTTAGGTTTAGGCTTAGGGTTAGGCTGAGGGTGAGGTTGAGGGAGAGGGTTAGGGTTAGGTTGAG
This sequence comes from Dipodomys merriami, assembly GCF_024711535.1. Classification (NCBI taxonomy): domain Eukaryota; kingdom Metazoa; phylum Chordata; class Mammalia; order Rodentia; family Heteromyidae; genus Dipodomys; species Dipodomys merriami. Next base: position 354,653 of record NW_027203137.1, read on the forward strand.
CATGAGGGTTAGAGTTAGTGGGAGGGTTAGGATGAGGGTTATGGTTAGGATAAGGGTTAGGGTGAGGGCTAGGTTGTGAGTGAGGTTTAGAGTTAGATTTAGAGTTAGGATTAGGGTCAGGTTTAGGGTGAGGGTGAGGGCGAGGTTTAGGGTTAGTGTTAGGGTTAGGGTGAGGCTAAGGGTGAGGGTTAGGGTTAGGGTTAGTGTTAGGGTTAGGGTTAATGTGAGGGATAGGTTTAGGGTGAGGGTTAGGATGAGGATTAGGGTTAGCATTAGGGTTAGGGTTAGAGTGAGTGTTAAGATTAGGGTTAGGCTTAGGGTTAGGGTTAGGTTTAGGGTTAGGATTAGTGTTATTGTTAGGGTTAGGGTTAGATTTATGGTGAGGGTGGGGGTGATGGTGAGGGTTAGGGTGGGTTTATGGTTAGGGTTAGGATTAGGGTTAGGGTGAGGGTGAGGTTTTGGTTTAGATTTAGAGTTAGGGGTAGGGTTAGGTCGAGGTTTAGGGTTAGGGTTAGTGTTAGGGTTAATGTTTGGGTGAGGGTTAGGTTACGGTTTAGGGTTAGGATTAGTGTTAGATTTCGGATTAGGGTTCAGCTCATGGCTAGGGTGAGGGTGAGGGTTAGGGTAAGGCTTAGGCTTAGGGTTAGGCTGAGCATGAGGTTGAGGGTGAGGATTAGGGTTAGGGTCCTCGGTAGTTTTACGGTTTGGGTGAGGGTTAGGATGAGATTTAGTGTTAGTTTGAGGGTTAGTTTGATTATGATGGTAAGGGTAAAGGTGTTGTTTAGGCTGAGGGTGAGGGTTAAGATAAGGGTGAGGGTTAGTGTTAAGTTTAGAGTTATGGTAAGGTTTAGAGTTAGGGTTAGGGTGAGGGTTAGATTGAGGATTCGGTTTAGGGTTATTGTGAGGTTTAGGGTGAGGATGAGGGTTAGTTTTAGGGTGAGGGTGAGGGTTAGAATTAGGGTTATGGTGAGGGCTAGGGTGAGGTTGAGGGTTAGGGTTAGGTTTAAGGTGAGTGTAGGGTGAGGGTTATGGTTAGGTTTAAGATTAGTGATAGGGATAGGTTTAGGATTAGGTTTAGGGTGAGGGTGAGTGTGAGGGTTAGGGTTAGCGTTAGGATTAGGCTTACGGTTAGGGTGAGGATTAGGGTTAGGGTTTGGGTTAGGGTGAGGGTGAGGCTGAGGATTAGGATGAGGTTTAGGGTTAGAGTTAGGGTTAGGTTTAGGGTTAAGTTTAGGGTTAGGGTTAAGGTTAGGGTTAGGGTTACAATGAGGGTTAGGTTTAGGGTTAGGGTTAGGCTTAGGGTTAGGCTGAGGGTGATGGTGGGGGTGAGGATTAGGGTTAGGGTTAGTTTTAGGGTTATCGTTAGTGCTATGGTTAGGGTTAAGTTTGCTGAGAGGGTGAGGCTGAGGGTGAGGGTTATGGTTAGGGTTAGGTTTAGGGTTAATGTTATTGTTAGGGTTAGGGTTAGAGTTACGGTTAGGTTGAGCGTGAGAGTGAGGGTTAGGGTTAGGGTGAGGTTTAGAGTTAGGGATAGGGTTAGGGTTAGGGTTAGGGTGAGAGTTAGGATGAGGGTGAGGTTTAAGGTTAGGTTTAGGGTGAGGGATAGGGTTAGGGTGATGTTTAGGTTTAGTGTTAGGGTGAGGTTTAGGGTTAGGGTTAGGTTTAGGATCAGTGTGAGTTTGAGGTTTAGGGTTAGAGATAGGGTTAGGGTGAGGGTTACAGTGAGGGTTAGGGTTAGGGTTAGGTTTAGGGTTAGGTTTTGAGTGAAGGTTAGGGTGAGGGTGTGTGTTAGGGTTAGGGTTGGGGTGAGGGTTTGGTTTAGGATTAGGGTTAGGGTGAGGGCTGGGGTGAGGGTGAGGTTTAGGATTCGGTTTAGGGAGAGGGTGAGTGTGAGGGTTAGGTTTAGGGTTAGGGTGAGGTTGAGGATTAGGATTAGGGTTAGGGTTAGGGTGAGTGTTAGGGTTAGGGTTAGGGTGAGAGTTAGGTTTTGGGTTAAGTTTAGGGTTAGGCTGTGTGTTAGGTTGAAGGTGTCGGTAAGGTTAATGGTGAGGGTAAGTCTGAGGGTGAGGGTTATGGTAAGGATGAGGGTTAGGGTTAGGGTGAGGGTTATGGTTAGGGTTAGAGTTAAGTTTCACCTGAGGGTGAGGGTGAGGATTAGGCTTAGGGTTAGGGTGAGGTTTAAGGTTAGAATTATGGTTAGGGTGAGGGTTAGTGCGCGGGTTAGTGTTAGGATTAGTGTTAGGGTTGGGTTAGGGTTAAGGTTAGGGTGAAGGTTAGGGTTAGGGATAGGGTTACATTTAGGATTATGGTTAGGGTGTGGGTGAGGGTGAAGTTTAGGGTTAGGGTTAGGCTTAGGCTTAGAGTTAGGCTGAGGGTGAGGGTGAGGGTTAGGTTTAGGGTGAGGGTTAGGGTTAGGTTTAGGGCGAGGGTTAGGATAAGGTATAGGGTTGTGATTCGGGTTAGGTTGAGGGCTAGGGTGAGGGTTAAATTTAGGGTTAGGTTTAGTGTGAGGTTTAGGGTTTGGGTTAGGTTTAGGGTTATGGTGAGGGTTCGGGTTAGGGTTACTGTATGGGTGAGGGTTTGGGTTAGGTTGAGGGTTAGGGTTAGGGTTAGGCTGTGGGTTAGGTTGGGGATGAGGAATAGGTTTTGGGTGATGGTTAGCGTTTGGGTTAGGGTGAGGGTTAGGATGAGATTTAGGGTTAGGATTAGGTTTAGGGTGAGGGCTAGGGTGAGGGTGAGGATTAGGGTTAGGGTGAGGTTTAGGCTTAGGGTTATGCTGAGGGTGAGGGTATGGTTGAGGGTTAGTGTTAGGTTGATGGATAGGGTTAGGGTTAAGGCGAGTGTTAGGATGAGGGTTATGGTTAGGGTGAAGGTTAGGGTGAGCGTGATGGTAAGAGGTGAGGGTTAGGCTGAGGGTGAGTGTTCCTCTAATGTTGAGGGTTAGGATTAGGATGAGGGTTAGGATAAGGGTTAGGGTGAGGGTTAGGGTAAGTGTGAGGGTTAGATTGAGGATTAGGTTTAGGGTAACTGTGAGGTTAGTATTAGGGTGAGGGTTAGGGTTAGAATTAGGGTTAGGGTGAGGGCTACGGTGAGGGTGAGGTTTAGGGTTAGGGTGAGGTTTAGGGTTAGGGTGAGAGTTAGGGTTACTGTTAGGGTTAGGGTTAGAGTTAGGGTTAGGGTAAGGGTGAGGGTAATTGTTAGGGTGAGGGTTAGGTTCAGGGTGAGGTTTATGTTTAGGGTTTTTGTTAGGTTTAGGGTTAGGGTTACAGTGAGGGTGAGGGTGAGGGTTAGGGTTAGTGTGAGGTTTAGTTTTAGGGTTAGGGTTTAAATTATGTTTAGTTTGAAGGTGAGGTTTAGGGTTAGAGTTAGGGTTAGGGTGAGGGTTAGGATGAGGGTTAGGGTTAGGGTTAATTTTAGTTTTGTGGTTAGGGTGAGGGTTAGGGTGAAGGGTAGGGTTAGGTTTATGAGTAGGATTAGGGTTAGGGTGAGGGTGAGTGTGTGGGTTAGGGTTAGGTTTAGGGTTAGGCTTAGGGTTAGGCTGAGGGTTAGGTTGAGGGTGAGGGTTATTGTAAGAATGAGGATTAGCGTTAGGTTTAGTTTGAGGGTTAGGATGAGGGTTAGGTTTAGGATTAGGGTTAGGGTGAGGGCTAGGGTGAGGTTGAGATTTGGGGTTCGGGTTAAGGTGAGGTTTAGGGTTAGGGTTCGGGATAGGGTCAGGGTGAGTTTGAGGTTTAGGTTTAGAGATAGGGTTAGGGTGAGGGTTAGGGTGAGGGTTCGGATTAGTGTTAGTGTTAGCGTTAGGTTTAGGGTGAGGGTTAGTGTTAGGGTGTGTTTTAGGGTTAGAGTTAGGTTTAGGATTAGGGTTAGGGAGAAGGTGAGTTTGAGGGTTAGGTTTAGGGTTAGGTTTAGGGTTAGGCTTAGGGTTAGGCTGAGGTTTAGGATGAGGGTGAGTGTTAGGGTTATTGTGAGGGTTAGGGTTAGGGTGAGGGTTAGGATAAGGGTTAGGGTTAGATTTAGGTTGAGGGTGATGGTTAGGGTTGGGGTTAGGGTTAGTGTGAGGTGTAGGGTGAGGATGAGGTGTAGGGTGAGGATGAGGATTAGGGTTAGTGTGAGGGTTAGGATTAGAATGAGGGTTATGTTGAGCGTTAGGTTTAGGGCTAGGTTTCGGGTGAGGTTTACGGTTATGGTGAGGGTTAGAGTTAGTGGGAGGTTTAGTGTTAGTGTGAGGGTAAGTGTTAGGGTGAGGGTTAGGGTTAGGGTGAGGGTTATGTTTAGGGTGAGGTTTAGGGTTATGGTAAGGGTGAGGGTGAGGGTTAGGTTTAGGGTGAGGTTTAGGGTTAGGTTTAGGGTTAGAGTTAGGGTTACGGTGAGGGTGAGGTTTAGTGTTAGAGTTAGGGTTCAGGTGAGGTTTAGGATGAGGGTTAGGGTTAGGGTTAGTTTTAGGTTTAGGGATAGGTTGAGGTTTAGGGTTAGGTTTATGATTAGGATTAGGGTTAGGGTGATGGTGAGTGTGTGGGTTAGGGTTAGGTTTAGGGTTAGGCTTAGGGTTAGGCTGAGGGTTAGGTTGAGGGTGAGGATTAGTGTTAGGGTTAGGGTTAGGGTTAGGGTGAGGGTTAGGATGATGGTTAGGATGAGGGTGTGTGTTAGGTTTAGGGTTAGGGTGAGGGTTAGGTTTTGGATTAGGGTTAGGGTGAGGGCTAGGGTGAGGGTGAGGTTTAATAATAGAGTTAGGGGGAGGGTGTGTGTTAGGTTTAGGGTTAGGGTGAGGGTTAGGTTTTGGATTAGGTTTAGGGTGAGGGTTGGGGTGAGTGTGAGGTTTAGGAATAGGGTTAGGGAGAGGGTGCGTGTGAGGGTTAGGGTTAGGGTGAATGTTAGGGTTAGGGTTAGTTTGTGAGTTAGGTTTCGGGTTAAGTTTAGGGTTAGGGTGAGTGTTAGGTTGAGGGTGTCGGTAAGTTTAAAGGTTAGAGTTAGTCTGAGGGTCAGGGTTACCGTAAGGGTGAGGGTTATGGTTAGGGTGAGTGTTATGGTTAGGGTTAGAGTTAGGGTTCAGCTGAAGGTGAGGGTGAGGTTTAGGGTTAGGGTGTGGGTGAGGTTTAGGTTTAGAGTTAGGTTTGGTGTGAGGTTTACGGTGAGGGTTAGGGTTATGGATAGGGTTACATTTTGGATTATGGTTAGGGTGTGGGTGAGGGTGAGGGTTAGGGTTAGGCTTAGGCTTAGGCTTAGGGTGAGGCTGAGGGTAAGGGTGAGGGTTAGGGTTAGGGTGAGGGTTAGATTTAGGGTTAGGGTGAGGGTTAGTATGAGGTATAGGGTTAGGATTCGGGTTAGGTTGAGGGCTAGGGTGAGGGTTAAAGTTAGGATTAGGTTTAGTGTGAGGTTTAGGGTTTGGGTTAGGTTTAGGGTTAGGGTGAGGTTTAGGGTTAGGTTACTGTATGGGTGAGGGTTAGGGTTAGGGTTAGGGTTAGGCTGAGGGTTAGGCTGGGGGTGAGGAATAGGTTTTGGGTGATGTTTAGCGTTTGGGTTAGGGTGAGGGTTAGGATGAGGGTTAGGGTTAGGATTAGGTTTAGGTTGATAGCTAGGGTCAGGGTGAGGATTAGGGTTAGGGTGAAGCTTAGGCTTAGGGTTAGGCTGAGGGTGAGGGTGAGTGTGAGGGTTAGTGTTAGGTGGATGGATAGGGTTAGGGTTAGGGTGAGTGTTAGGATGACAGTTAGGGTTAGGGTGAGGGTTAGAGTGAGAGTGATGTTAAGAGTAAAGGTGAGGGTTAGGCTGAGGGTGAGTGTTCCCCTAAGGTTGAGGGTTAGGATTAGGGTGAGGGTTAGGTTAAGGGTTAAGGTGAGGGTTAGGGTGAGGGTGAGGGTTAGGGTTAGGGTTAGGGTGAGGGCTCCGGTGAGGGTTAGGTTTAGTGTGAGGGTTAGGGTGAGGGTGAGGATGATGGTAAGTGTAAAGTTGAGGGTTAGTATAGGCTGAGGCTGAGGGTTAAGATAAGGGTGAGTGTTAGGCTTAGAGTGAGGGTTAGGGTAAGGGTTCGGGTTAGAGTTAGGGTGAGGGTTAGATTGAGGATTAGGGTTAGGGTTAATGTGAGGTTTAGCGTGAGGATGAGGGTTAGGGTTAGGTTGAAGGTTAGGGTTAGAATTATGGTTAGGGTGAGGGCTAGGGTGAGGTTTAGGGTTAGAGTTAGGGTTAAGGTGAGGTTTAGGGTTAGGTGAGGGTGAGGTGAAGGTTCAGGTTGAGGGTTAGGCTGAGGGTAAGGGTTAGGGTTAGAGTTAGGTTTAGGGTGAGGGTAAGGGTCAGGGTTAGGGTGACGGTGAGGGTGACGGTAAGGGTGAGGTTTAGGTTTGGGGTTAGGGTTAGGGTGAGGGTTAGGGTGAGGCGTAGTGTTAGGGTTAGTGTGAGGATTAGGGATAGTGTGAGGGTTAGGGTTAGAGTGACAGTAAGGCTTAGGGTGAGGGTTAGGGTTAGGGTGAGGGTTAGCATTACGGTTAGGTTGAGGGTTAGTGTTAGGTTGGAGGTTACGGTTAAGGTGAGGGTTAGGGTGAATGTTAGGGTTAGGGTGAGTGATAGGATTAGGGTTAGGGTGAGGGTTAGGCTTAGGGTGATGTGTAGAATGAGGGTAAGTGATAGGGTGAGGGTGAGAGTAAGGGTTAGGGTATGGGTGAGGGTTAAACTTAGGGTTAGGGTTAAGGTAATGCTGAGGGTTAGGGTGAGGGTGAAGTTAAGGGTGAGGATTAGGGTGAGGGTTAGGGGTAGTTTTAGGGTTCTAGTTAGGATGAGAGGTAGGATGAGGGGTAGGTTTAGAGTTAAGGTTAGAGTTAGTGTGAGGGTTAGGGTTAGGGTGAGGATAAGGTAAGGGTGAGGGTTGGGGTGAGGGTGAGGGTTAGGGTTACTCAATGTGGGGGTTAGGGTTACGGTTATGGTGAGGGTTAGTGTTAGGATTATGTTTTGGGTGAGGGTGAGTATTTGACGATGAGGGTTCTGGAGAGTGTGAGGGATAGGGTTTCAGTGAGGGTTAGGGTTAAGGTGAGTGTTAGGGTGACGGTGAGTGCAAAGTTTAGGGTTGGGGTTAGGGTTAGAGTGAGGGGTAAGGTGAGGGGTAGGATTATGCTTAGGGTGAGGTTTAGGGTTACTGTGAGGGTTAGGGTTAGGGTGAGGTTTAGGGTTACTGTGAGGGTTCAAGTTAGGGTTAGGCTTAGTGTTAGGGTGAAGGTAAGGGTTTGGTTGAGGGTTAGGGTTAGGGTGAGGGTTAGGGTTAATGTGAGGGTCAGGGTTAGGGTGAGAGTTAGGGTTAGGTTGAGGGTTAGGGTGAGGTTGAGGGTGACGGTAAGGCTTAGGGTTAGTGTTAGGGTGAGGGTGAGGGTGAGGTTAGGGATAGGGTTAAAGTTAGGGTTAGGGTTAGGCTGAGGGTGAGGGTGAGGGTGAGACTGAGGGTTAGGGTGTGGGTGAGGGTTAGGTTTAATGTAAGTTTAAGGGTGAAAGTGAGTGTTAGGGTGCAGGTGAGGGTTAGAGTTAGGGTTAGGGTTAGTATCAGGGTTAGGTTTAGGGTTAGGTTGAGAGTTAGGATGAGGGGTAGGGTTAGGGTTAGGGTTAGGGTTAGGCTGAGGGTGAGGTTGAGGGTGAGGTTTAGGGTTAGTTTGAGCGTTAGGGTTGGGAATAGGGTGAGGGTTAGGATGAAGGTTAGGGTGAGGGTAAGGTTTAGCTTGAGGGTTAGGGTGAGTGTGAGGGTTAGGGTTAGGGTTAGTGTTAGGGTGAGGGTAAGTGTTAGTGTTAGGTTTAAGTTTACAGTGAGGGTGAGGGTTAGGTTTAGGTTGAGGGTTAGGGTTAGGGTTAGGGTGAGGGTGAGGGTGAGGTTTAGGATAAAGGTTAGGGTTAGTGTTATTTTTAGGGTTATGGTTAGGTTTATGGTTACATTGAGGGTGAGGGTTAGGGTTAGGGTGAGGTTTAGGTTTAGGTTTAGGTTTAGGGTTAGGGTTAGGATGAGGTTTAAGGTGAGTGTTAGGGTTAAAGTTTGAGTGAGGGTTTGGGTTATTGTGAAGGTTAGGGTTAGGGTTAGGGCTAAGGTGAGGGTTAGGGTGAGGGTAATGTAAAGGTAAGGGTGAGGTTTTTGATGAGAGTGAGGGTTACGTTAAGGGTGACGGTTAGTGTTAGGGTGAGGGTTAGGGTTAGCAATAGGGTTAGTGTGAGGACTAAGGTGAGGGTGAGGGTTAGGGTTATGGTTAGGTTTAGGGTGAGGGTTAGGCTTAGGCTGAGGGTTAGGGTTAGTGGGAGGGTTGGTATTAGGGTTAGGCTTAGTGTTAGGGTGAGCGTAAGGGTTAAGGTGAAGGTTAGGGTTAGGGTGAGGGTTAGGGTTAGGGTGAGGGTCAGGGTTAGGGTTAGGGTTAGGCTGAGGGTTAGGTGAGGGTTAGGGTTAGTGTTAGGGTAAGGGTTAGTGTTAGGGTGGGGGTTAGTGTTAGTGTTAGAGTTAGGGTTAGTGTTAGGGTTAGGGTTAGGGTTAGGTTGAGGGTTACGTTGAGGGTGAGGGTTAGGGTTAGGTTTAGGTTTATCGTGTGGGTAAGTGATAGCGTTAGGGTTAGGGTGAGTGTTAGAATTAGCATTAGGGTTGGAGTGAAGGTTAGGGTGAGGGTTAGGTTTAGGTTTAAGATGAGCTTGAGGGTGAGGTTTAGGGTTAGGGTGAGTTTTAGGGTTAGGGTGAGGGTTAGGGTTAGTGTTAGCGTGATGGTAATGGTGAGGGTGATGGTTAGGGTTAGAGTTAGGGTGAGGGTTAGGTTTAGTGTGAGGTTTAGGGTGAGGATGAGGTTAAGGCTTAGGGTGAGGTTTAGGTTAAGGTTGAGGGTTAGGGTTAGGGTTAGGGTTAGTGTGAGAGTTAGGGTTGGGGTTAGGTTTAGGATTAATGTGAGGGTAAGAATTAGGGTGATGATTAGGGTGAGGGTGAATTTTAGGGTTAGGAATAGTGATAGGGTTAGTGTTACACTGAGCATGTGGGTGAGGGTGAGGGTTAGGGTTAGGGTTAGGGTGAGTTTGATGGTAAGGGTAAAGGTGAGGGTTAGGCTGAGGGTGAGGGTTAAGATAAGGGTGAGTGTTAGGGTTAGAGTGAGGGTTAGGGTAAGGATTAGGGTTAGGGTTAGGTTGTGGGTTAGATTGAGGATTAGGGTTAGGGTTAATGTGAGGTTTAGGGTGAGGATGAGGGTTAGGGTTAGGTTAAGGGTTAGGGTTAGAATTATGGTTAGGGTGAGGGCTAGGGTGAGGTTTAGGGTTAGGGTTAGGGTTAGGGTGAGGTTTAGGGTTAGCGTGAGGGTGAGGTGAAGGATCAGGTTGAGGGTTAGGCTGAGGGTAAGGGTTAGGGTTAGAGTTAGGTTTAGGGTGAGGGTAAGGGTGAGGCTTAGGGTGACGGTGAGGGTGACGGTAAGGGTGAGGTTTAGGTTTGGGGTTAGGGTTAGGGTGAGGGTTAGGGTGAGGGGTAGTGTTAGGGTTAGTGTGAGGATTAGGGATAGTGTGAGGGTTAGGGTTAGAGTGATGGTAAGGCTTAAGGTGAGGGTTAGGGTTAGGGTGAGGGTTAGCGTTAAGTTTAGGTTGAGGGTTAGTGTTAGGTTGGAGGTTAGGGTTAGGGTGAGTGTTAGGGTGAGTGTTAGGGTTAGGCTGAGTGATAGTACTAGGGTTAGTGTGAGGGTTAGGTTTAGGGTGATGTGTAGAATGAGGGTGAGGATTAGGGTGAGGGTGACCATTAGGGTTAGGATATGGGTTAGGGTTAAGGTTAGGGTGAGGCTTAAGGTAATGCTGAGTGTTAGGGTGAGGGTGAGGTTAAGGTTTAGGATTAGGGTGAGGGTGAGTGTTAGGGTTTGGTTAATAGTTAGGGTGAGGGGTAGGGTGAGGGGTAGGGTTAGAGTTAAGTTTAGAGTTAGTGTGAGGGTTAGGGTTAGGGTGAGGATAAGGTAAGGGTGAGGTTTGGGGTGAGGGTGAGGGTTAGGGTTACTCTTAGTGTGAGGGTTAGGTTTACGGTTATGGTGAGGGTTAGGGTTAGGCTTATGTTTAGGGTGAGGGTGGGTGTTAGAGTGAGGATGAGGGTTCTGGAGAGTGTGACGGTTAGGGTTTCGTTGAGGGTTAGGGTTAGGGTGAGGTTTAGGGTTAGGGTTAGGGTTAGGTTTAGGGTGAGGGTGAGGTTTGGGGTTAGAGGTAGGGTTAGGGGGACTGTTAGGGTGACGTTTAGGGTTAGCGTTAGTGTTTTGGTTATGGTTAGGGTGAGGCTGAGGTTGAGGTTTAGGGTTAGGGTTAGTGTCAGAGTTAGGGTTAGGGTGAGAGTTAGGGTGAGTGTGAGGGTTAGGCTGAGGTTTAGGTTTATGATTAGGGTAAGGGTTAGGGTGAGTCTGAGGGTTAGGGTTAGGGTTAGGCTTAGTCTTAGGTTTAGGCTGAGGGTGAAGCTGAGGGTGAGGGTTAGGGTGAGGGTTAGGGTTAGGATTAGGGTTAGGATTAGGGTTAGGGTGAGGGCTTGGGTGAGGGTGAGGGTTAGGGTTAGTGTTAGGGTAAGGTTTAGGATTAGGGTAAGGGTTAGGGTGAGGGTTAGGATGAGGGTTAGTTTTACAGTGAGGGTGAGGGTTAGGGTTAGGTTGAGGGTTAGGGTTAGGATTAGAATTGGAGTGAGGGTGAGTGTTAGGATTAAGGTTAGGGTTAAGGTTAGGTTTAGGTTTGGGATTAGTGTTATTGTTACCCTTAGCTTTAGAGTTATGGTGAGGGTGAGTGTGAGAGTGAGGTATAGGGTTAGGTTTAGGGTGAGGATTAGGGTTAGGGCTAGGATTAGGGTTAGGACGACGATGAGGTTTCCGGTTAGATGTAGGGTTAGGTGGAGGGTTAATGTTAGGGTTATTGTTCATTTTAAGGTTAGGGTAAGGGTTAGGTTGAGGTTTAGGGTCAGGGTTAGGGTTAGGATTAAGTTTAAGGTGAGGGTGAGGGTGAGGGTTAGGGTTAGACTTAGGCTTAAGGATAGGCTGAGGGTGAGGGTGGCGGTGAGGATTAGGGTTAGTGTTCTGGTTATGGTTAGGTTTAGGGGGAGAGTTAGGATGAGGGTTAGGTTTAGGATTAGGGTTAGGTTAAGGGCTAGGGTGAGGTTTAGGGTTAGGGTTAGGGTTAGGATTAATTTTAGGTTTGGGCTTAAGGTGAGTGTTAGGGTGAGGGTGAGGGTTAGGTTAGGGTTAGGGTTAGGATTAGGCTTAGTGTTAGGGTGAGTGTGAGGGTTAGGGTTAGGGTTAGGCTTAGGGTTAGGTTGAGGGCTAGGGTGAGGGGGAGGTTTAGGGTTAGTGTTTGCGTGAGGTTTATGGTTAGGGTTAGGGTTTGGGTGAGGGTTAGGATTGTGGTTATTGTTAGGGTTAGTGTGCGGGTTTGGGTTAGGCTTAGGCTTAGGGTTAGGCTGAGCGTGAGGGTGAGGGTCAGGGTTAGGTTTAGGGTGAGGATTAGGGTTCGGGTTAGGGTGAGAGCAAGGGTTCAGGTTAAGTTTAGGGTTAGCGTGAGGGCTAGGGTAAGGGTTACAGTGAGGGTGTGGTTTAGGGTTAGGTTGAGGGTTAGGGTTAGGTTTAGAGTTAGGGTGAGGGTGATGGTGAGTGTTAGGGTTAGTGTTAGGGTGAGGGTTAGGATGAGGTTTAGGGTTAGGATTAGGTTTAGTGTGAGGGCTAGCGTGAGGTTGAGGTTTAGGGTTAGGGTTAGGGTTAGTGTTAGGGTTTGTGTTACGTTTCGGGTTAGGGTGAGGTTTAGGGTTAGGGTTACGGTCAGCCTGAGGGTTAAGGTTAGGGTTAGAGTGAGGTTTTGGATGATGATTTGGGTTAGGATTAGGGTTAGGTTGAGGGCTAGGGTGAGGGTGAGGGTTAGGGTTAGTGTTTGGATGAGGTTTAGGTTTAGGGTTAGGGTTTGGGTGAGGTTTAGTATGTGGGTTAGAGTTACGGTGAGGGTGAGGGTTTGGGTTATGTTGACGGTTAAGGTTAGGATTTGGGTTAGGGTGAGGCGTTAGTTTTAGGGTTAGATTTACGCTTAGGGGGAGGGTTAGGTTGAGGTTTAGGGTTAGGGTTTTGGTTAGTGTTAGGGTTAAGGTTAGGGTGAGGGTGAGTGTGAGGGTTAGGGTTAGGGTTAGGATTAGGCTTACGGTTAGGCTCAGGGTGAGAGTGGGGGTAAGGATTAGGGTTAGGGTTATGGTTAGGGTTAGGGTTAGGGTGAGGGTTAGGGTTAGGGTTAGGTTGAGGGTGAGGTTTAGGGGTAGAGTTAGGGTTAGAATCAGGGTTTGGGTCAGGCTGAGGGTTAGGGTGGGGGTGATTTTAATGGTAAAGTTGAGGTTAAGGCTGAAGGTGAGGATTAAGGTAAGGGTTAGTGTTAGTGTTAGGGTGATGATTAGGGTTAGGGTTAGGGTGAGGATGAGGTTTAGATTGAGGATTAGTGTTAGGGTTATTGTGAGGTTTAGGGTGAATATGAGGTTTAGGGTTAGGGATAGGGATAGGGTGAGGTTGAGATTTAGGGTTAGTGTTAGGCTGAGGTTTAGGGTTAGGGTTAAGGTTAGGGTGAGGGCTAGGGTGAGGGTGAGGGTTAGGATTAGGGTGATGGTTAGGTTTATGGTTAGGGTGAATGTTAAGATGAGGTTTAGGTTTAGGGTAAGGGTTAGGTTGAGGATGATGTTAAGAGTAAAGATGAGGTTTAGGCTGAGGGTGAGGGTTAAGTTAAGGGTGAGAGTTAGGATTAGGTTTAGTGTGAGGGCTAGGTTGAGGGTTAGGCTGAGTTTTAAGCTTAGGGATGGGGTTAGGTTTAGGATTTGGGTTAGGGTGAGTGAGTGTGAGCATTAGGGTTAGTGTTAGCGTTAGGCTTAGGGATAGGGGAGGGTTAGGGTTAGGGTTTGGGTTAGAGTGAGGGTGAGGGTGAAGATTAGGGTTAGGTTTAGGGTTTGGTTTAGGGTTAGAGTTAGTGTTAGGGTTTGGGTTAGGGTTAGTGTTACGGTGAGGGTTAGGGTTAGTGTTAGGGTTAGGCTGAGGGTGATGGTGGGGGTGAGGATTAGGGTTAAGATTAGTGTTATTGTTTGGGTTAGGGTTAGAGTTACCTTGAGGTTGAGGGTGAGGGTTAGGGTTAGGGTTAGGGTGGGGTTTGGGTTAGGGTTAGGGTTAGGGTTAGGGTGAGGGTTTGGTTTAGGGGTAGATATAGGTTTAGGGGGAGGTTTAAGGTAAGGATTAGGGTTAAGGTGAGGGTTACGGTTAGGGTGAGGTTTAGGGTTAGGGTTATGTTTAAGTATAGACTTATGGTGAGTGTGAGTGTGCGGGTGAGTGTGAGGGTTAGGGATAGGTTAGGGTTAGGTTTAGGGTTAGGCTTAGGTTAAGGCTGAGGGTGAGGTTTAGGGTTAGGGTGAGGGTTAGTGTTAGGATTATGGTGAGGGTTAGAATGAGGGTAGGGTTAGGATTAGGGTTAGGGTGAGGACTAGGGTGAGGGTGATGTTTAGGATTAGAGTTAGGGTGAGGGCTATGGTGAGGGTGTGGTTTAGGGTTAGGGTTTGGCTGAGATTTAGGGTTAGGGTTAGGGTTAGGTTTGGGGTGTGGATGAGGTTTCGGTTAAGGTAACGGTTAAGTTGAGGCTGAGGGTGAGGGTTAATGTTAGGGTTAGGCATATTATTAGTTTAAGGTTTAGGGTGAGTATGAGGGTTAGGGTTAGGTTTAGTGTTAGTCTTAGGGTTACACTGAGGGTGAGGGTGAGGGTTAGGGTGAGAGTGAGTGTTCAGGTTAAGTTTAGGGTGAGGGTGAGGGAGAGGGTTAGGGTTACGTTGAGCGTGAGGTTTAGGGTTAGGTTGAGGGTTAGGGTTTGGGTTAGGGTTAGTGTTAGGGTGAGGTTTAGCATGAGGATTAGCGTTAGGATTAGGGTTAGGGTGAGGGCTAGGGTGAGGGTGAGGGTTAGGGTTAGTGTTAGGGTGAGGTTTAGGTTTAGGGGGAGGATTAGGATGAGGGTTAGGGTTACGGTAAGGGTGAGGGTTAGGGTTAGGGTGAGGGTTAGGGTTAGGATTTGCCTTAGGGTGGGGGTTAGTTATAGGGTTAAATTTAGGGTTAGGGGGAGGGTTAAGTTGATGTTAAGGGTTAGGGTTAGGGTTAGTGTTAAGGTTAAAGTTAGGGTGAGAGTTAGTGTTCAGGTTAAGTTTAGGGTGAGGGTGAGGGTTAGATTGAGGGTTAGGGTTAGGGTGAGGGTTAGGGTGAGGTTTAGGATGAGGATTAGGGTGAGGATTAGTGTTAGGGTGAGGGCTAGGGTGAGGGATAGTGTGAGGGTGTGTTTTAGGGTTAGTGTTAGGGTGAGTTTTAGGTTTAGGGTGAGTGTTAGGGTGAGGGTTAGGGTTACGGTAAGGGTGAGGGTTAGGGTTAGGGTGAGGGTTAGGGTTAAGATTAGGTTAAGGGTCAGGGTGAGGGTTAGGATTAGGGTTAGGGTTAGGGTTATTGTTAGGGTTAGAGTTAGGGTTACGGTTACTGAGAGGGTGAGGGTGAGGGTTAGGGTTAGGGGTAAGGTGAGGTTTTTTAGTTTTAGGGTTAGGGTTAGGCTTAGGTTTAGGGTGAGGTTAGGGTTAGGGTTAGTGTGAGGTTTAGTGTTAGGGTTAGGGTTAGGGTGAGGCTGAGGAGGAGCGTTAGGGTTAGGGTTAGTGTTAGAGTTAGGGTTACAGTGAGGGTTAGAGTGAGGTTGAGGGTTAGGCTTAGTGTTAGGATTAGGATTAGGGTAAGGATTAGTGTGAGTTTGAGGGTTAGGGTTAGGTTTAGGCTTAGGTTTAGGCTGATGGTGAGGATGAGGGTGAGTGTGAGGGTTAGGGTTAGGGTTTGGGTGATAGTGTTCGGGTTAAATTAATGGTTAGGGTTTGGGTTAGTTTTAGGGTTAGGGTGAGGGTTAGGGTTAGGGTTACTGTATGGGTGAGGGTTAGGGTTAGGTTGAGGGTTAGGGGTAGGGTTAGGCTTAGGGTTAGTTTGGGGGTGAGGAATAGGTTTTGGGTTATGGTTAGTGTTTCGGTTAGGATGAGGGTTAGGATAAGGATTAGGGTTAGGATTAGGTTTATGGTGAGGGCTAGGGTGAGGGTGAGGATTAGGGTTAGTCTCAGGCTTAGGCTTAGGGTTAGGCTGAGGGTGAGGGTGAGGGTGAGGGTTAGTGTTAGGTTGATGGATAGGATTAGGGTTAGGGTGAGTGTTAGGATGAGGGTTAGGGTTAGGGTGAGTGTTAGGGTGAGCGTGATGGTAAGAGTTAAGCTGAGGGTTAGGCTGAGTGTGAGTGTTCCCCTCAGGGTGAGGGTTAATATTAGTGTGAGGGTTAGGATAAGGGTTATGTTGAGGGTTAGGGTGAGGGTGAGGGTTATATTGAGGATTATGGTTATGTTTAGTGTGAGGTTTAGGGTGAGGATGAGGGTTAGGGTTAGGGTGAGGGTTAGGGTTTGAATTAGGGTTAGGGTGAGGGCTAGGGTGAGGGTGATGGTTAGGGGTAGGGTGAGGTTTAGGGTTAGGGTGAGAGTTAGGGTTACTGTTAGGGTTAGTGTTAGAGTTAGGGTTAGGGTAAGCTTGAGGGTAAGTGTTAGGGTGAGTGTTAGATTTAGGGTGAGGGTCATGGTTAGGGTGAGGGTTAGGTTTAGTTTTAGGGTTATTGTTAGGTTTCAGGTTAGGGTTACAGTGAGGGTGAGGGTGAGGATTATGGTTAGGGTGAGGTTTAGGGTTAGGGTTATGGTTTGAATTAGGGTTAGGTTGAGTGTGAGGTTTAGGTTTAGAATTAGGGTTAGGGTGAGGCTGAGGCTGAGGGTGTGGGTTAGGGTAAGGATTAGGTTTATGGTTAGGCTTAGTTTTATTGTAAGGGTTAGGGTTATGGTTACGGTTAAGGTAAGGGTTAGGGTTAAGGTGTAGGTTAGGGTGAGCGTTAGGTTTAGGTTTAGGGTGAGGGTTAGGTGAGGGTGAGGGTTAAGGTTAGGTTGAGGGTTAGGTTTAGGGTGAGGGTTAGGGTTAGGATTAGGGTTAGGCTGAGGGCTAGGGTGAAGTTTAGGTTTAGTTTCAGGTTTAGTGTTAGGGTTAGGCTTAGTGTTAGGTTGAGGGTAAAGATTAGGTTGAGGGTTAGGGATAGGTTTAGGTTTAGGGTGATGTTAAGGGTGAGAGTGAGGGTTAGGGTCAGGGTGAGTGTTAGGGTTAGCATTATCGTTAGGGTGAGGGTTATTGTGAGGGTTAGGGTAAGGTTAGGGTGAGAATTAGGGTTAGGGTGAGGGTTAGGTAGAGTGTGAGGGTAAATGTAAGTGTGAGGGTTAGGGTGAGTGTAAGGATTATGGTAAGGGTGTGGGTTAGGGTGAGGGTTAGGTTTAGGTTTACAGTAAGGGTGAGGGTTAGGGTGAGTGTTAGGTTTGGGGTTAGGGTTAGGCTGACGGTGAGATTGAGGTTTGGAATCAGGGTGAGGGTTAGGTTTAGGGTGAGGGTTAGGATTAGGATTAGGGTTAGGGTGAGGGCTAGGGTGAGGGTGAGGGTTAATGTTAGGGATAGGGTTAGGGTGAGGGTTAGGGTTAGGCTGAGGATTAGGGTTAGTGTAACGCTTAGTTTTAGTGTTAGGGTTAGTGTTATTGTGAGCATAAATTTTAGGGTTAGGATTAGGGTTAAGTTGAGGGTGAGGGTTAGGTTAAGGGTGATGGCTAGGGTTAGGGTGTGGGTGAAGGTGAGGGTTAGGATAAGGGTTAGGGTTAGGGTTATTTTTTTGGTGTAGGGTTAGGTTTATGGTTACGTTGAGGGTGAGGTTGAGGGTGAGGGTTAGGGTTAGGGTGATGTTTAGGGTTTGGGTTAGGTTTAGGT
The DNA here is from genome assembly GCF_024711535.1 of Dipodomys merriami. NCBI lineage: Eukaryota > Metazoa > Chordata > Mammalia > Rodentia > Heteromyidae > Dipodomys > Dipodomys merriami. The sequence continues at coordinate 371,434 of NW_027203137.1, forward strand.
TTAGGGTTAGGATGAGATTTATGGTGAGGGGTAGGGTTAAGGTTAGGTTTAGGGTAAGGATTTGTGTGAAAGTTAGGATTAGGGTGAGGGTTAGGTTGAGGATTAAGGTTTGGATTAGGGTTAGGGTGAGAGTGAGTGTTAGGCTGAGTTTAAGGGTTAGCTTAGGGTTAGGGTTATGGTGAGGGTTAGTTTGAGGGTAAGGGTTAGGTTGAGGGTTAGGCTTAGTGTGAGGTTTAGGGTGAGGTTGAGAGTTAGGGTTAGGGTTAGGGTGAGGTTAATGTTTAGGGTGAGGTTTAGGGTGAGGGTGAGTGTTAGGGTTAGCATTAGGGTTAGGGTGAGTTTTAGTGTGAGTGTTTTGGTTAGGTTAGGGTGAGGTTTTGGGTTAGTGTGAGGGTTAGGGTCAGGGTAAGGTCAGGGTAAGGGTGAGGTTTTTGGTGAGGGTGAGGGTTACGGAAAGGGAGATGTTTAGGGTTAGGTTGAGGATTAGGGTTAGGGTTAGGAAAAGGGTTAGTGTGAGGGGTAAGGTGAGGGTGAGGATTAGGATTAGGGTTAGGTTTAGTTTGAGGGTGACATTTAGACTGAGGGTTAGGGTTAGTGTAGGGTTGGTATTAGGGTTAGGCTTAGTGTTAGGGTGAGGTTAAGGATTACGGTGAGGGTTAGGTTTAGGGTGTGCGTTAGGTTTAGGGTGAGGGTTAGGGTTAGGGTTAGGGTAAGGGTAAGGGTTAGGTTTAGGCCTAGTTTTAGGGTTATTCAGGGTTTTGGTGAGGTTTAGGGTTGGGGATAGTGTAAGGGTTAGGGTTAGGGTTAGTTTGAGGATTAGGTTGAGGGTTAGCATGAGGGTTAGGGTTAGTGTGAGGGTTAGGGTTAGGCTGAGGGTGAGGGTGAGGGTGAGAGATAGGGTTAGGGTTAGTGTTAGGGTTAGAGTTATGATGTGGGTGAGAGTTAGGGTTAGGATTAGGGTTAGGGAGAGGTTTGGGGTTAGGTTTACGGTTAGGATGAATTTTAGGGTGAGGGGTAAGTTTAGGTTTAGGGTTAAGTTTAGGTTAGGGTGAGGGTGAGGATAAAGTTTAGGCTGAGGGTTAGGGTGAGGGTTAGGGTTAGGAATAGGGTGAGGGATAGGGTGACTGTTAGCTTGAGGGTTAGGTTTAGGGTTAAGATTAAGGTTTCGGGTGAGGGTTAGGGTTCAGTTTAGGGGTAGGTTAAGGGTTTCGTGTTTGGGTTAGGGTTAGGGTTAGGGTGAGGTTTAAGGTGAAGGTGAGGGTTAGGGTTAGGTTTAGGTTTATGTTGTGTTTAAGTGATATCATGAGGTTTAGGGTGAGTGTTAGAGTTATAAATAGGTTTTGGGTGAGGGTGAGGGCGAGGGTTAGGGTTAGGGTTAGGGTGAGTTTTAGGGTTAGGGTTGAGGGTTAGGGTTAGGGTTAGCGTGAGGGTGAGGGAGACGGTGAGAGTTAGGGATAGTGTTAGGTTGAGGGTTAGGTTTAGTGTGAGGTTTATGATGAGGATGAGGTTAAGGGTTAGGGTGAGGGTTAAGGTAAAGTTGAGGGTTAGGTTTAGGGTTAGTATTAGGATGAGGGTTAGGGTGAGGGTTAGGGTTAGGTTTAGGGTTAGGGTGAGTGTGAGGGTTAGGGTTAGGTTTAGGGTGTGGGGGAGGGTTAGGGTAAGGGTTAGGGTGAGGGCTAGGGTGCGTATTAGGGTTAGGGTGAGGTTTAGGGTTAGGGTTAGGGTTACTTTGAGGTTGGTGTGAAGGTGAAGTTTAGGATGAGGGATAGGATTAGGTTGAAGGTTAGGGTTAGCCTTAGGGTGAGGGTTAGGGTTAGTTTGAGTTTGAGGTTTGGGGTGAGGGGTAGGTTTAGGTTTAGGGTTAGGGTTAGGTTTAGTGAGACGGTTACGGTTAGGGTTAGGGTGAGTGTGAGGTTAAGGGTTATGGTGAGGGTTATGATGAGGTTGATCGTTAGGGTTAGGATTAGGGGTGGGGTTAGGGTAACTCTGAGCATGAGGGTGTGGGTGCGGTCAGGTTTACGGTTAGGGTTACGTTTAGGGTGAGGGCTAGGGTGAGGGTGAGGGTTAATGTGAAGGTGAGGGTGAGGGTCTTTGTTAGATAATCATTAGGGTTACGGTGAGGATTAGGTGAGAGTGAGGGTGAGGGTGAGGGTGATCTTTCGGTTTAGGGTGTGGGTGAGTGAGGGTTAGGGTGAGGGTTCAGGTGATGGTGAGAGTTAGGGTAAGGTTGAGAGTTAGGGTTAGGTTTAGTGTTAGAGTTAGGTTTAGGGTTAGAGTTAAGGTGAGGGTTCGGGTGATGGGTACTGTTAAGGTTAGGGTGATCATTAGGTTTAATGTGATGGTTAGGGTTAGGGTGAGGATAAAGTAAGGGTGACGGTAAGGGTGAGGGTGAGGGTTAGGGTTACTGTTAGGGTGAGGGTTAGGCTTAGCTTTAGTGTTAATGTGAGGGTGAGGGTGAGGTTTAGTGTTAGGCTTAGGGTTAAGGTGAGGGTGAGGGTGAGGATGAGGTTTAGCTTGAGGGTTAGGGTTAGGGTGAGGGCTAGGTTTAGGGTTAGGGTTATTGTTAGGGTTAGGTTTAGGGTGAGGGTGAGGATGAGGGTGAGGGTGAGGGTGTGGGTTAGTGTTAGGGTTAGGTTTAGGGTGAGGGTGAGGGTGAGGGTTAGAGTTAGGGTGAGGGGTACGGATAAAGTTACGGTGAGGGTTAGGGTTAGTGTGAAGGTTAGGGTTAGGTTTCGGGTTAGGGTGAGGGTTAGGTTGAGGGTTAGGGTTTGGATTAGGGTTAGGGTGAGAGTGTGGATTAGGGTGAGGTTAAGGGTTAGCTTAGGGTTAGGGTTAGGGTGAGGGTTAGGGTGTTGGTAAGGGTTAGGGTGAGAGTTAGGCTTAGGGTGGGGTTTAGGGTGACATTGAGGGTTAGGGTTAGGGTGAGGTTAAGGTTTAAGGTGAGGTTTAGGGTGAAGGTGAATGTTAGGGTTAGCATTAGGGTTAGGGTGAGGTTTAGTGTGAGTGTTTTGGTTAGGTTAGGGTGAGGTTTTGGGTTAGTGTGAGGGTAAGGGTGAGGGAAAGGTAAGGGTAAGGGGGAGGTTTTTGGTGAAAGTGAGGGTTACAGAAAGGGAGAGGGTTAGGGTTAGGGTGAGGGTTAGGTTTAGGAAAAGAGTTAGTGTGAGGGATAAGTGAGGGTGAGGATTAGGGTGAGGGTTAGGTTTAGGTTGAGGGTTAGGTTTAGGCTGAGCGTTAGGGTTAGTGTAAGGGTTGGTGTTAGGGTTAGGCTTAGTGATAGGGTCAGGGTAAGGTTTAGGGTGAGGGTTAGATTTAGGGTGAGGGTTTGGGTTAGCGTTAGGGTAAGGGTAAGGGTTAGGATTAGGTCTAGGTTTAGGGTTATTGAGGTTTAGCGTTAGTTTTAGTTTAAGGGTTAGGGTTATGGTTAGTGTGAGGATTAGGTTGAGGGTTATCGTGAGGGTTAGGGTTAGTGTGAGGTTTAGGGTTAGGCTGAGGGTGAAGGTGATTGTGAGAGTTAGGGTTAGGGTTAGGGTTAGAGTTATGATGAGGGTGAGGGTTAGGTTTAGGATTAGTGTTAGTGAGAGGTTTTGGGTTAGGTTAAGTGTTAGGATGAGGGTTAGGGTGAGGGCTAAGGTTAGGTTTAGGTTGAGGTTAGATTTATTGTGAGGTTTAGCATTAGGGTTAGGGTTAGGGTGACGGTGAGGATAAGGTTTAGGGTGAGGGTTAGGGTGACGATTAGGGTTAGGGATAGGGTTAGGGTTAGGGTGACTGTTAGCTTGAGGGTTAGGGTTAGGGTTAGGGTTAAGGTTTCTGGTCAGGGTTAGGGTTCAGTTTAGGTTTAGGTTAAGGGTTTCGTGTTTGGGTTAGGGTTAGGGTTAGGGTGAGGTTTAGGGTGAGGGTGAGGGTTAGGTTTAGGTTTATGGTGTGGGTAAGTGATAGTGTGAAGGTTAGGGTTAGTGTTAGTGTTAGCAGTAGGGTTGGGGTGAGGATGAGGGTTAGGGTTAGGGTTAGCGTGTTTTAGGGTTAGGGTGAGGGTTAGGGTTAGGGTGAGTGTTAAGGTTAATGTGAGGGTTAGGTTTAGGGTGAGGATAAAGTAAGGGTGAGGGTTAGGGTGAGGGTGAGGGTTAGGGTTACTGTTAGGGTGAGGTTTAGTTTTAGGTTTAATGTTAAGGTGACGGTAAGTGTGAGGGTTAGGGTTAGGCTTAGGGATAAGTTGAGGTTGAGGGTGAGGGGCAGGTCTAGCCGTGAGGGTTAAGGTTAGGGTGAGGGTTAGGTTTAAGGTTAGGGTTAGGGTTATTGTTAGGGTAAGGGTTAGGGAGAAGATGAGGATAAGGGTGAGTGTGAAGTTTAGGGTTAGGGTGAGCCTGTGGGTGAGGGTGAGGGTGAGGGTTAGGGTGAGGGTTAGGTTAATGGTTGGGGTGAGGCTTAGGTTTAGGGTGATGTTTAGGGTGAGGGTGAGGGTAAGGGTGAGGGTGAGGGTTTGGTTGAGCGTTTGGATTAGGGTTAGGGTGAGGTTGAGTGTTAGGTTGAGTGTTAGGGTTAGGTTTAGGGTGAGGGTGAGTGTGAGGGTTAGGTTTAGGGTTAATGTTAGGCTTAGGTTAACTTGAGGGTGAGGGAGAGTGTGAGGGTTAGGGTTAGGGTGATTGTGAGGGTTAGGTTTAGGGTTAGTGTGAGGTGTAAGGTAAGGGTTAGGGTTAGAATTAAGGTTAGCGTTAGAATTAGAGTTCGGGTTAGGCTGAGTGTGAGTGTGAGGGTTAGGGTTAGGGTTAGTCTTATGCTTAGGTTTAGGCTGAAGGTGAGGGTGAGGGTAAGACTGAGAGTTAAGGTGTGTGTTAGGGTTAGGTTTAATGTAAGGGTTAGGGTGAAAGTGAGTGTTAGGGTGCGGTTGAGGGTTAATGTTACGGTTAGAGTTAGGGTCAGGGTTAGGTTAAGGGTTAGCTTGAAACTTAGGATGATGGGTAGGGTTAGGGTTAGGGTGAGGTTTAGGGTTACTTTGAGGGTTAGGGTTAAGGATAGGGTGAGGGTTAGGATTAGGGTTAGGGTGAGGGTAAGGTTTAGGGTGAGGGTTAGTGTGAGTGTCAGGGTTAGGGTTAGGGTTAGTGTTAGGGTGAGGGTGAGGTTTAGGTTTACTGTTAGGGTTTGGGATAGGGTTAGGTTCAGGGTTCGGGAGACGGTTAGGATGAGGGTTAGGATGAGGGTTAGGGTTAGTGTTAAAGGTTAGGGTGAGGGTTAGGGTCAGGGTGAGGGTTAGGGTGAGTGTGAGGGTTAGAGTTAGCATTAGGTTTAGGGTGAGGTTTAGGGTGAGGTATAGGGTTAGGTTTAGGTTTAGGGTGAATGCTAGGGTGTCGGTGAGGGTTAGGTTTAGGGTGAAGGTGAGGGTTAGGTTTAGGGTTAAGCTGAGGGTTTGGGTGAGGTATAGGGTTAGGAGTAGTGTTAGGTTTAGAGTTAGGTGACTGATAGGTTTAGGTTTAGGGTGAGGGTTAGGGTGAGGATGAAGGTAAGTGTTAGGGTCAGGGTGAGGATTTGGGAAAGTATGAGGTTTAGGGTTTGGGTGAGGGTTAGGGTTGGGTGAGTGTTAGGGTGACAGTGAGGGTTAGGGTTAGGGTTGGGTTTAGGGTTAGGGTGAGGGGTAGGGTGAGGGGTAGGGTTAGGGTTAGGGTGAGGGATAGGGTTAGTGTGAGGGTTAGGGTTAGGGTGAGGTTTAGGTTTACATTGAGGGTTCATGTTAGGTTTAGGCTTAGTGTTAGGGTGAGGGTAAGTTTTAGGTTGAGGGTTAGGTTTAGGGTGAGGTTTAGGGTTAGTATGAGGGTTAGGGCTAGATTGAGGTTAAGGGTGGGGGTTAGGGTTAGGGTGATGTTTAGGGTGAGGGTGAGTGTTAGGGTGAGGGTGAGGGTTCACTTGAGGGTTTGGGTTAAGGTTAGGGTGAGGTTGAGGGAGAGGGTGAGACTTAGGGTTAGGTTTAGTGTGATAATGTTAGGTTTAGGGATAATGTTAGGCTTAGGTATAGGGTTAGGCTGAGGGTGACTGTGAGCATGATGGTTAGGGTTAGGGTGAGGCTTAGGGTTAGGGTGAGGGTTAGCGTTAGGGTTAGGGTTAGGTTTAAGTTGGAGGTTAGGTTTAGGGTGAGGGTTAGCGTTAGGGGTAGGGTTAGGTTGAGAGGGAGGGTGAGGTTTAGGTTTAGGATTAGGTTTAGGATGAGCCTGTGGGTCAGGGCGAAGTTTAGGGTTAGGGTGAGGGTTAGGCTAAGGTTTAGGGTGAGGGTTAGTTTTAGGTTGATGTTTAGGTTGAGGGTTTGGGTTAGGGTTAGGGTGAGTGAGAGGGTTAGGATTAGTGTTTGGGTTAGGTTTAAGGTGAGGGTGAGTGTGAGCGTTAGGTTTAGGGTTATTAGTAGGCTTAGTTTTAAGCTGAGGGTGAGGGTGAGTGTGAGGGTTAGGGTTATTTTGAGTGTGAGCATTAGGGTTAGGTTTTGGGTGAGGTTGAGAATGAGAGTTAGGTTGAGGGTTAGGGTTTGGGTTAGGGTGAGGGTTAGATGAGGTTGAGGGTTAGGGTTAGGGTGTGGGTTAGGGTTAGGGTGTGGGTGAGGGTTAGCGTTAGGGTGAGCGTTAGGGTTTGAGTGCGGATTAGGGTGAGGGTTAGGGTTAGGGTGATGTTTAGGGTGAGGTTGAGGGTTGGTTTTAGGATTTGCGTTAGGTTTAGGGTGAGGTTGAGGGTGAGGGTGAGGCTTAGGGTTAGAGTTAGGGTGAGGGTGACTGTGAGGGTTAGGGTTAGGGTTAGGCTTTAGGCTAAGTGTTAGGCTGAGGTTGAGGGTGAGGGTGATGGTTAGGGTTATGGTGAGAGTTAGGGTTAGGGTTAGGGTGAGGGAAAGAGATAGTGTGGGGGTTAGGGTTAGGGTGAGCCTTAGGGTTACTGTGAGGGTTCATGTTAGGTTTAGGCTTAGTGTTAGGATGAGGGTAAGTGTTAGGTTGAGTGTTAGGTTTAGGGTGAGGTTTAGGGTTAGTATGAGGGTTAGGGCTCGTGTGAGGGTAAGGTTCAGGGTTAGGGTTAGGGTGATGTTTAAGGTGAGGGTGAGGGTTAGGGTGAGGGTGAGGGTGAGGATTCAGTTGAGGGTTTAGGTTAGGGTTAGGGTTTGGTTGAGACTTAGGTTTAGGTTTAGGGTCAGGGTGAGTTTGAGGTTTAGGGTTAGGGTTAGGCTTAGGTTTAGGGTTAGGCTGAGTCTGACTGTGAGCTTCAGGGTTAGGGTTACGGTGAGCATTAGTGTTAGGCTTAGGGTGAGGGTAAGGGTTGGGGTGAGTGTTAGGGTTTGGGTGAGGGTTAGCGTTAGGTTTAGGGTTTGGGTTAGGTTAGAGGTTAGTTTTAGAGTGAGGGTTAGCATCAGGGGTAGGGTTAGGTTGAGGGAAAGGTGAGGGTTTGGGTTAGGATTAGGTTTAAAGTGAGCCTGAGTGTGAGGGTCAGGGTGAGGGTTAGGGTTAGGGTGAGGGTTAGGCTAAGGGTTAGGGTGAGTGTTAGGTTTAGGGTGATGTTTAGGTTGAGGGTGAGGGTTAGAGTTAGGGTGAGGGTTAGGCTTCGGTTGAGGGTTTGGGTTAGGGTTAGGTTGAGGGTGAGGGTGAGTGAGAGGGTTAAGTTTAGGGTTAGGATTAGGTTTAGGGTGAGGGTGAGTGTGGGAGTTAGGGTTAGGTTTATTGTTAGGCTTAGGTTTAAGCTGAGGGTGAGTGTGATTGTCAGGGTTAGGGTTAGTTTTAGGGTGAGGTTGTGGTTGAGGGTTAGGGAGAGGGTTAGGGTTTGGGTTAGGGTGAGGGTTAGATGAGGGTGAGGGTTAGGGTTAGGGTGAGGGTGAGGGTTAGGGTGAGGGTGAGGGTTAGGGTTAGGGTTAATGATAGGGTGATATTTAGGGTGAGGGTTAGTGTGAGAGTTAGTGTTTGTTTTAGGCTTAGTGTTAGAGTGAGTGTAAGGGTTAGGTTTAGGGTTAGGGTTAGCGATAGGTTGAGGGTTGGGTTAAGGGTTAGGGTGAGGGTAAGGTTTACCGTGAGGGTTATGGTGAGTGTGAGTGTTAGGGTTAGGGATAGGGTTAGAGTGAGGGTGAGGTTTAGGGTTATGGTAAGGGTTATGGTTAGGGTTAGGTTAAGGGTTAGGGAGAGGGTGAGGATGAGGGTTAGGTTGAGGGTTCGGGTTAGGGTTCGTGTTAGGGTTATTGTGAGGGTGGGTGTGAGGGTGAGAGTGAAGATTAGGGTTAGATTTAGGATAAGGGTGAGGATTAGGGTTAGGACTAGGGTTAGGTTTATGTTTAGGCTGAGGATGAGTCTGAGGGTGTGGGTGAGGATTAGGGTTAGGTTGAGTGTTAGAGTTAAGGTTAGGGTGAGGGTTTGGGTTAGTGTTCAGTTTAGGATGAGAATTAGTTTGAGGGGTACAGTTACGGTTAGAATGAGCGTTAGGTTTAGCGTTAGGGTTAGGGATAGGGTTGGTTTACGGTGAGGTTTAGGATGAAGGTTAGGGTTAGGTTTAGGTTTTTAGTGAGGGTTAGGGTGCAGGTTATGGTTAGAGTTAGGGTTAGGGTGAGGGTTCGGGTCAGGGTGAGGGTTATTGTTAGGGTTAGATTTCTGGTGAGAGTAAGGGTTAGCGTGAGGTTAAGGGTGAGTGTGAGGGTTGGAGTTAGCATTAGGGTTAGGGTGAGGTTTAGGGTGAGGGTTAGGGTTAGGTTTAGGGTTAGGGTGAGGTGAGGGTGAGGGTGATTGTGAGGTTTATGGTTAGGGTGAGAGATAGGTTTAGCGTGAGGATTAGGGTTAGGGTTAGGGTGAGAGTTAGCATGAAGGTGACAGTGAGGCTTAGGTTTTGGGTGAGGGTGAGTGTGAGGGTTAGGCTAAGGGTTAGGGTTAGGGTTAGTGTGAGGGCGAAGTTGAGGGTTAGTGTTAGGAATCGCGTTAGGTTTAAAGTTTGGCTGAGGGTGAGCTTGACGGTGAGAGTGACGGTTAGGGTTAGGGTTAGGGTGAGGTTTAGGGTTAGTGTGAGGGTTAGGGTGAGCGTAAGGCTAAAGGTTAGGGAGAGGGTGAGGGTTAGGTTTAGGGTTCGGGTGAGGTTTAGGGTGAGGTTTAGGGTTAGGGTTATGGTTAGTGTTAAGGTGAGGGTGAGGGTGAGGGTTAGTGTGAGGGTTAGTGTTAGGGTGAGGGTTATTGTGAGTGTTACAGTTAAGGTGAGGTTGCGGGTTAGGTGAGGTTTAGCATTAGGGTCAGGGTTAGGATATGAGTTAGGGTGATGGTAAGTGTTGGGGGGAGGGTTAGGGTTAGGGTTAGGTTTAGGGTGAGGTTTAGGGGTAGTGTTAGGGTTAGGGTTAGGGAGAGTTTGAGGGTTAGGTTGAGGGTTAGTGTGAGGGTGAGTGTTAGTGTTAGCATTAGGGTTAGTGTGAGGGTTAGGGTGAGTGTTAGGGTTAGGTTAGGGTCAGGGTTAGGGTTAGGGTGAGGGTTAGGGTTGGGTTAGGGTGAGGGTTAGATGCGGGTTAGGGTTAGGGTTAGGTTGAGGGTTAGGTTTAGGGTGAGGGTTATGGTTAGGATTAGGGTTAGGGTGAGGGCTAGGGTGAGGGTGAGGGTTAGGGTTAGGGTGAGGCTTAGGGTTAGGTTGAGGGTTAGGTTTAGTGTGAGGGTTAGTGTGAGGGTAAGGTTAAAGGTTAGGGTGAGGTTGAGTGTTAGAGTTATGGTTAGGGTGAGGGTTAGGGTGAGGTTTAGGTTTATGTTTATGGTTAGGGTTAGCATGAGGGTGAGCGTGAGGGTGACAGTGAGGCTTAGGGTGAGTGTGAGGGTGAGTGTGAGCGTTAGGCTTAGGGTTAGTGTGAGGGTGAAGGTGAAGGTTAGTGTTAGGAGTAGGGTTAGGTTTACATTTAGGCTGAGGGTGATCGTCAGGGTGAGGGTGACTGTTAGGTTTAGGGTTAGGTTGAGGTTTAGGGTTACTGTGAGGGTTAGGGTGAGGGTAAGGTTAAAGATTGGGGTGAGGGTTAGGCTTAGGGTTAGGGTGAGGGTTAGGTTGAGGATGAGGGTGAGTGTTAGAGTGAGTGGTAGGGTGAGGTGTAGGGTTAGGGTTAGGGTTAGGGTGAGGGTTAGGGTTAGTGTGAGGCTTAGGGTTAGGGTGAGGTTTAGGGTTACTGTGAGGGTTCATATTAGGTTTATGCTTAGTGTTAGGGTGAGGGTAAGGGGTAGGTTGAGGGTTAGGTTTAGGGTGAGGTTTAGGGTTAGAATGAGGGTTAGGGCTATGGTGAGGTTTAGGGTGAGCGTTCGGGTTGGGTGATGTTTAGGGTGTGGGTGAGGGTTAGGGTGAGTGTGAGAGTGAGGGTGAGTGTTCAGTTGAAGGTTTGAGTTAGGGTTAGGGCGAGGTTGATGATGAGGGTGAGACTTAGGGTTAGGTTTAGTGTGAGGGTGAATGTGAGGGTTAGCGATAGGGTTAGGCTTAGGTTTAGAGTTATGCTGAGGGTGACTGTGAGCGTGAGGGTTATGGTTAGGGTGAGGGTTAGTGTTAGGGTGAAGGTAAGGGTTGGGGTGAGTGTTAGGGGTCGGGTGAGGGTTATCGTTAGGTTTAGGGTGAGGGTTAGGGTTAGGTTGGAGGTTAGGGTTAGGGTGAGGCTTAGCGTTAGGGTTAGGGTTAGGGTTAGGTTGGAGGTTAGGTTTAGGATGTGGGTTAGCATTAGGGGTAGGGGTAGGGGTAGGTTGAGGGTGAGGTTGAGGGTTAGGGTTAGGATTAGGTTTAGGGTGAGGCTGAGGGTGAGGGTGAGGGTGAGGGTGAGGGTTAGAGTTAGGGTGAGGGTTAGGCTAACTGTTAGGGTGAGGGTTAGGTTTAGGGTGATGTTTTGGTGGAGGGTGAGAGTTAGGTTGAGGTTGAGGGAGAGGGTTCGGTTGAGGATTTGGGTTAGGGTTAGGTTGAGGGTGAGGTTGAGTGAGAGGGTTAGATTTATGGTTAGGATTAGGTTTACGGTGATGCGGACTGTGAGGGTTAGGGTTGGGGTTATTATTAGGCTTAGGTATAAGCTGAGGATGAGTGTGAGTGTGACCGTTAGTGTTATGTTGAGTGTGAGCATTAGGGTGAGGGTGAGGGTGAGGGTGAGGTTGAGGGTTAGGGTGTGGGTTAGGTTGAGGGTTAGATGAGTATGAGGGTTAGGGTTAGGGTTCGGGTTAGGGTGAGGTTTAGCATTAGGGTGAGGGTTAGGGTTATGCTGCGGATTAGGGTGAGGATTAGTGTTAGGGTGATGTTTAGGTTGAGGTTAAGGGTTAGGTTGAGGTTGAGGGTGAGGGTTGGTTTGAGAGTTTGCGTTAGGTTTAGAGTGAGGTTGAGGTGAGGGTGAGGCTTAGGGTTAGGGTTAGGGTGAGGGTGACTGTGAGGGTTAGGTTTAGGGTTAGGCTTAGTCTGAGGGTTAGGCTTAGGGTGAGGGTGAGGGTTAGGGTTAGGGTCAAGGTTAGGGTTAATGATAGGGTGATTTTTAGGGTGAGGGTTAGTGTGAGAGTTAGTGTTAGGTTTAGGATTAGTGTTACAGTGAGTGTAAGGGTTTGTTTGAGGGTTAGGGTTAGGGATCGGGTGAGGGTTAGGGTGAGGGTTACGGTGAGGTGAGGTGAGGGTGATTGTGAGGTTTTTGGTTAGGGTGAGAGATAGGTTTAGGGTGAGGGTTAGGGTTAGTGTTAGGGTGAGGGTGAGCGTGAGGGTGACAGTGAGGATTAGGGTGAGGGTGAGGGTGAGGGTTAGGGTTAGGGTTAGTGTTAGGGTGAGGGATAGGGTGAAGTTTAGGGTTAGGGTTACGGTTAGGTTTAGGGTGAGGGTGAGGGTTAGGATTAGGGTGAGGGTTATTGTTCGGGTTAGGGTTAAGGTTATGGTTAATGTGAGGTTGCGGGTGAGGTGAGGTTTAGCGTTAGGGTTAGCGTTAGGGTGAGGGTTAGGTTGAGGGTAAGTGTTGGGGTGAGGGTTAGGGTTATGGTGAGGGTTAGGGTTTGGGTTAGGGTGAGGGTTAGATGAGGGTGTCGGTTAGGGTTACGTTGAGGTTTAGGCTTAGGGTGACTGTTATGGTTAGGATTAGGGTTAGGTTGAGGGCTAGGATGAGGGTGAGGGTTTGGGTGAGGGTTAGGGTTAGGTTTTAGGGTGAGGGTTAGGGTTAGGGTGAGGGTTAGGGTTAGTGTGAGGGTTAGGGTGAGGGTAAAGTTAAATGTTAGGGTGACGGTGAGGGTTAGGGTTAGGTTTAGGGTGAAGGTTAGGGTGAGGGTGAGTGTGTGGGTTAGGGTTAGGATTAGGGTTAGGGTGAATTTTATGGTGTCGGTGAGGGTTAGGGTTAGGTTGAAGTTGAGGGTTAGGTTTAGGGTTAAGCTCAGGATTTCGGTGAGGTTTAGGGTTAGGAGTACTGTTAGGTTTAGTGTTAGTCTGAGGGTGAGGGTGAGGGTGACTGATAGGGGTAGGTTTAGGGTGAGGGTTAGGGTGAGAATGAGGGTGAGTGTTAGAGTGACGGTGAGGGATTGGGAGAGTGTGAGGATTAGGGTTTGGGTGAGGGTTAGGGTTGGGTGACTGTGAGAGTGAAGGTGAGGGTGAGGGTTATGTTTGGGTTTAGTGTTAGAGTGAGGGTTAGGGTGAGTGGTAGGGTTAGGGTTACGGTTAGGGTGAGGGTTAGGGTTAGTGTGAGGGTTAGGGTTAGGGTGAAGTATAGGGTTACTGTGAGGGTTCATGTTAGGTTTAGGCTTAGTGTTAGGGTGAGAGTAAGGGTTAGGTTGAGTGTTAGGTTTAGGATGAGGTTTAGGGTTAGTATGAGTGTTGGGGCTAGGGTGAGGGTTAGGGTGAGGGTTAGGATTAGGATTAGGGTTAAATTGAGGGTGAGTGTGAGTGTGTGGGTTAGGGATAGGGTTAGGCTGAGGGTGACTGAGAGCGTGATGGTTAGGGTTAGGGTGAGGGTTAGGTTTAGGGTGAGGGTTAGTGTTATGGTTAGGGTGAAGGTTAGATTTAGGTTGGAGGATAGGGTTAGCGTTAGGGGTAGGGTTAGTTTGAGGGTGAAGGTGACGGTTAGGGTTGGGATTAGATTTAGGGTGAACCTGAGGGTGAGGGTGAAGGTGAGCGTTAGGTTTAGGGTCAGGGTTAGGCTAAGTTTCAGGGTGAGGGTTAGGTTTACCGAGATGTTTAGGTTGAGGTTTAGGGTGAGGGTGAGGGTTCGGGTTCGGTTGAGGGTTTGGGATAGGATTAGCGTGAGCGTGAGGGTGAGGGTGAGTGAGAGGGTTAAGTTTAGGTTTAGGATTAGGTTTAGGGTAAGGGTGAGTGTGAGGGTTAGGGTTAGGGTTATTGTTAGTCTTAGGTTTATGCTGAGGGTGAGGGAGATTGTGAGGGTTATGGTTAAGTTGAGTGTGTGCATTAGGGTTAGGTTTAGGGTGAGGGGTAGTGTCAGGGTTAGAGTTAGGGTTAGGGTGGTGGTTAGAGTTAGGGATAGGGTTAGGGTTAGAGTTATGGTTAAAGAAAGGGTTAGTGTGAGGGTGACCAATAGGGTTAGCGTTATGTTAAGGGATAGGGTGAGGGTGAGGGTGAGGGTTATGATGAGGGTTAGTGATAGGGTTGGGCTAGGGGTTAGGGTTCGGGATAGGTTAGGGTGAGGGTTAGGGTGAAGGTTAGGATGAGAGCGAGGTTTAGGGTAATCGTGAGTGTTAGAGTGATGGTTAGAATGAGGATTAGGGTTAGAATTAGGCTTAGGGTGAAGTTGAGTTTTAGAGTTTGGGTGAAGGTGAGCGTTAGTGTTATGTTTAGGGTTAACCTTAGGTTGAGGGTGAGGGTTAGGATTAGGGTTAGGGTTAGGATTAGGGTTAGGGTTATTGTTAGGGATAGGGTGATGGTTAGGGTAAGGGTAAGGGTTAGGGTTAGGGTGAGGTTAAGGATTAGGGTGAGGGTGATGGTTAGTGTTAGATTTAGGGTGAGGGTGAGGGTCAGGGTTAGGGTTAGGTTTAGGATGAGTGCTAGGTTGAGGGTTAGAGTTAGGTTTAGGGTGAGATTAAGGGTTAGTGTGATTGTTACGGTTAGGCTTAGGGTGAGGGTAAGGGTTAGGGTGAGGGTTAGGGTGAGGGTGAGGATTAGGGTAAGGTTTAGAGTTATGGTGCGGGTTAGGTTGAGGGTTAGGTTTTGGTTGATGGTTAGGGTGAGGCTGAGATTTATGGGGTGGGTTAGGGTTAGGGTTAGGGTTAGTGTTAGGGTGAGTGTTAGTGTGACGGTAAGTGTTAGTGTGAGTGTTAGGGTTAGGGTGAGGGTGAGGGTTAGGGTTAGGATTAGGGTGAGGTTAAGGGTTATTGTGAATATTAGGGTTAGGTTGAGGGTTAGAGTGAGGGTGAGGATTAGGGTTAAGGTTAGGCTGAGGGTGAGGGTGAGGGTTAGGGTTAGGGTTTGGGTTAGAGTTAGGATGAGGATTAGGGTGAGGAGTATGGTTAGGGTTAGGGTGAGGGTGAGGATTAGGTTTTTCTTTAGGGTTAGGTTTAGGGTTAGGTTGAGGGTGAGGTTGAGGTGAGGGTTAGTATTTGTTTGAGGGTTAGGGTTAGAGTTAGAGTTAGGGTGAGGGTTAGGTTTAGAGTTAGGGATAGGATGAGGTTTATGGTAAGGGGTAGGGTTAGGTTTACGGTGAGGCTTAGGGTTAGTGTGAGGGTTAGATTAAGGGTTAGGTTTAGAGTTAGGGTGAGGTTAAGGTTTAGAGTGAGAGTTTGGGTGAGGGTAAAGGTTAGGTTTAGGGTTAGGGTTAGGGTGACGGTTAGGGTGAGGGCTAGGGTGAGGGTTAGGGTTAGGGATTGGGTGAGGGTTAGGTTGAGGGTAAGAGTTCAGGTGAAGATTAGGGTGAGGGTGAGGTTTAGGTTTAGGGTGAGGGTGAGGGGTAGGGTGAGTTGTAGGATTAGTGTTAGGGTTAGGGTAAGGTTTAGGCTGAGGGTTTTGGTTAGTGTTATGGTTAGGTTTAGTGTGAGGTTTAGGTTGAGGGTGAGGGTTTGGATTAGGGTAAGTCATAGAGTTAGTTTGAGGGTTGGAGGTAGGTTGAGGGTTATGGTGAGGGCTAGGGTGAGGGTGAGGTTTAGGGTTAGGTTTAGTGATAAGGATATCATTAGGGTTAGGGTTAGGTTTAGGGTTAGGGTAAGGGTTAAGGGGAGGGTTAAGGTGAGGTTTAGGGTTAGGGGTAGGGAGAAATTTAGGTTTAGTTTTAGGGTGTGATGTAGGTTTAATGTGAGGGGTAGGGTTAGGTTTAGGGTTAGAGTTAAGGTGAGGGTAAGTGTTCGGGTGAGGTTTAGGGTGAACATTAGGTTTAGGGTCAGGGTTAGGTTTAACTTTAGGTTTAGGGTGAGTGTTAGGGTTAGTGTGAGGGTTAGGGTGAGGTTGAGGGTTAGGGTTAGGCTTAGGCTGAAAGTGAGAGTGAGGTTTAGGGTTGGGGTTTTGGTTAGGATTATGTTTGAGTGATAGGGTGAGGGTTAGGGTTAATATTAGTGTTAGGGTGAGGGTGAGGGTTAGGGTTAGGATTAGGGTGAGGTTCAGGGTTATTGTGAGTGTTAGGATTAGTTTGAGAGTTAGGGTGAGGGTGAGGGTTAGGATTAGGCTTAGGCTGAAGGTGAAGGTGAGGTTTAGGGTTAGGGTTTGGGTTAGGGTTAGGATGAGGGTTAGCGTGAGGAGTATGGTTAGGGTTAGAGTGAGGGTGAGGGTTAGGTTTAGCTTTAGGGTTAGGGTTAGTGTTAGGCTGAGGGTGAGGGTGAGGGTTAGCGTTAGGGTTAGGATGAGGGTTAGGGTTAGGTTCAGGGTGAGGGTGAGGGTGAGGTTTAGGGTTATGGTTTTTTTTTAGGCTGAGGGTGATGGTGAGGATAAGGGTTAAGGTGAGGGTTAGGTTGAGGTTGAGGGTTAGGGTAAGTGTGAGCTTTAGGGTGAGTGTTAGGATTAGGGTTAGGGTTACGATGAGGTTGAGGGTTAGGGTGAGGGTTAGGGTTAATATTAGTGTTAGGGTTAGGGTTAGTGTTAGGGTTAGGTTTAGGGTTAGGGTTAGGGTTAGGGTTAGGTTGTGGGTAAGTGTTAGAGTGAGAGTTAGGATGAGGGTTAAGGTTAGTTTGAGGGTTAGAGTTAGGGTTAGGTTAGGGTGAGGGTAAGGATTAGGGTGAGATTTAGGGTGAGGGTGAAGGTTAGGGTTAGGATGAGGGTTATGGATAGTGTGAGGGTTAGAGTTAGGGTTAGGGTTAGGGTGAGGTTAAGCTTAGGGTTAGGTTTAGGTTGACGGTGAGGGTTAGTGTGAGGTTATTGTTAGGTTTAAGGTTTAAGGTGTAACGTTTATGGTGAGGTCTAATGTGAGTTTGAGGGTTAGGTTGAGGGTGAAGGTGAGGGTGAGCGTTTCGGTTAGGTAAGGGTTAAGATTAGGGTTAGGGTGAGGATTAGGGTGAGAGTCAGGGATAGGATGAAGTTTAGGGTTAGAGTGATGGTTAGGGTTAGTGTGAGGTTTAGGGTTAGGGTTAGGGTTAGGGTGAGGTTTAGGGTTCAGGTTTCCATTAGGGTTAGGGTCAGGGTTAGGGTGTTTTTGAGGGTTAGCAGTAGGGTTAGGGTTAGTGTTAGCGTGAGGGTTAGGGTTAGGGTAAGCGGTAGAGTTAGGGTTAATGTTAGTATTAGGGTGACGGTTAGGGTGAGGTTAAGGATTAGGGTGAGGGTGATGCTTAGTGTTATGTTTAGGGTGCTGGTGAGGGTGAGGGTTAGGGTTAGGGTGAGGGTGAGGCTGAGGGTGAGGGTTAGGGTTAGGGTAATGGTTAGTGTTAGGGTTAGTTTGAGGATTAGGGTGAGGTTTTGGGTTATGGTGACCGTTAGGTTTTGACTGAGTGTTAAGTTTAGGGTTAGGGTGAGGGTTAGGGTTAGTGGGATGTTTAGGGTGAGGGTGAGGGTGAGGGTGAGAGTTCGGGTTCTCCTGAGGGTTAGGGTTTGGGTGAGGGTTAGGGTTAGGCTGAGGGTTAGTGTGAGGTTGAAGGTTAGGGTGAGCATGAGGGGTAGGGTTAGGGTTAGGGTGAGGTTTAGGTTTAGGGTTAGTGTTAGGTGAGGGTTACAGGGAGGGATATGGTTAGGGTTAGGGTGAGAGTTAAGATTACTGTGTGGGTTAGGGTTATGGTTAGAGTGAGGGTAAGGTTTAGGGTTAGGTTTAGTGTGAGGGTGAGGATTAGGGTTAGGTTTAGGGTTATGGGGAGAGATAGGGTGAAGGCCAGGGTTAGGTTTAGGGTTAAGTTTAAGGTGAGGGTTTCGGTGAGGGTTAGGTTTAGTGCTAGGGTGAGGGTAAGGTTTAGAGTTAGGGTGAGGGTTAGGGTTAAGGTTAGGGTGTGGGATAGGGTGAGGGTTATGGTTAGGTTTAGGGTGAGGGTAAGTGTTAAGTTGTGGGTTAGGGTGAGGTTGAGTGTTAGGGTTAGGGTTAGGGGTAGGGTGAGGGTTACAGTTATGGTGAGGGTTAGTGTGAGGGTTTTCGTTAGTGTTAGAGTTAGGTCTAGGGTAAGTTTTAGGTTGAGGTTGAGGGTTAGTGTTAGGGTAAGTGTTACGGTAAGGGTAAGGGTTAGGGTTAGGGTAAGGTTTAGGGTGAGGGTTTGGTTAAGTGATAGGGTGAGGGTTAGTTTGAGTGTAAGAGTTGTGGTGAGGTTTAGGGTGAGGGTGAGGGTTAGTGTTAGGGTTAAGATGAGGTTTAGTGTGAGGGTGAGGATTAGGGTTAGGGTTAGGGGGAGGTTAGGGTGAGGGTTTTGTTTAGGGTTAGGTTAGGGTGTGGGTTAGGGTTAGGGTGAGGGTTAGTATTAGGGTAGGGGTTAGGGTTCCGGTGAGGGTTAGGGTTTGATTGAGGGTTAGAGTGAGCGCTAGGGTGAAGGTGAGGGTTAGCGTTAGGGTTAGGGTGAGAATTGGGGTTAGGGATAGGTTTAGGGTTAGGGTAAAATTTACAGTGAGGGTTAGGCTTAGGGTTAGGGTGAATGTTAGGGTTAGGGGGAAGGTGAGGGATAGGTTTAGTGTGAGGTTTAGTGTTAGGTTTAGTTTTAGGGTTAACGTGAGGGTAAGGGTCAGGGTGAGGGTTAGGGTGAGGGTGAGGTTTAGGGTAAGTGTGAGGTTTAGGGTGAGGGTTAGGGGCAGGGGTAAGGTTAGGGTTTGGTTGAGGTTTAGTGTGAGGGTTAGGGTTAATGTTAGGGTTACGGTTAGGGTGAGGTTAAGGGTTAGGATTAGGGTGAGGATTAGAGTGAGGGTGAGTGTTAGCATGAGGGTTATGCTTAGTGTGAGGGTGACGGTTATAGTGAGGGTTAGGGATAGGATGAGGTTTAGGGTTAGGGAAAAGTTTACGGTGAGGGTTAGGGTGAGGGTTATGGTTAGGGTTAGGGTGAATGTTTAGGGTTAGGGGTAGGCTGAGTGATAGGTTTTTTTGTGAGGTTTAGGGTCAGGTTTGGGGTTAGGGTTAAGGTGAGTATAAGGGTTAGGGTGAGGCTTAGGGTGAGGGTGATGGTTAGGGTTAGCATTAGTGTTAGGGTGATGGTTAGGGTTAGGTTTAGTGTTAGGGATTGGGTTAGGGTGATGGTGAGGGTTAGGGTTAATATTAGGGTTAGTTTGAGGCTTAGCATGAAGTTTAGGTTTAATATTAGGGTTAGGGAAAGGGTGAGGGTTAGGGTTAGGGTTAGTGTGAGGGTTAGAGTTATAGTTAGGGTTAGATTTAGGGTGAGGGTAAGTGTTAAGGTGAGGGTTAGGGTGAGGGTGATAGATAGGGTTAGAATAAGGGTTAGGGTGAGGTTGAGGTTTATGATTAGCATTAGGGTTAGGTTTCGGGTTCGGGTGACTATTAGGGTTAGGGTTGGGGTGAGTGTGAGTGTGAGGGTTAGGGTGAGAGTGAGGGATAGGGTTGGATTAGGGATAGAGTGAGGGTTAGGGTGAGGGCTAGGCTTAGGGTGAGGGTTAGGGTGTGGGTGAGGTTGAGGGTGAGGTTTTCTCTTACATAATTTTTAGGGTTATGTTTAGGGTTAGGGTTAGGTTTAGGGTTAGGGTGAGGGTTAATATTAGGGTTAGGGATAGGATGAGTATTACCTTGAGGGTTCCGTTACGCGTTGGGTGAGGGTTAGGATTAGTGTGAGGATTAGGGTAAGGGTTAGGCTTAGGGTTGGGCTGAGGGTAAGTGTTAGGGTGATGTTTAGGGTGAGGGTGAGGATTAGGGTTAGGGTTAGGATTAAAGTGTGAGTTAGGGTGAGGGTTAGGGTTAGGGTTCGGGTGAATGTTAGGGTTAGGGTTAGTTTTAGGGTGTGGGTGAGTGTGAGGTTGAGAGTTAGGGTTAGGGTTAGAGTTAGGGTGAGGGTTAGGGTTAGAATTATGGTTAGGGTTAGGGTTAGGTTGAGGATGAGGGTGAGGGTGAGGGTTAGTATTTGGGTGAGGGTTAGGTTTAGATTTAGGGATAGGATGAGGTTTATGGTAAGGGGTGGGGTTAGGTTTACGGTGAGGGTTAGGTTTAGTGTGAGGTTTAGGTTAAGGGTTAGGTTTAGAGTTAGAATGGGGTTAAGGGTTAGGGTGAGAGTTAGGGTGAGGGTAAGGGTTAGGTTTAGGGTTAGAGTTGGGGTGAGGGTTAAGGTGAGGTTTATAGGGTTAGGGTTTGGGTTAGGGTGAGGGTGAGTGTTAGGGTCAGGGATAGGGTGAGGGTTAGGTTGAGGGTAAGAGTTAAGGTGAGGGTTAGGGTGAGTGTGAGGGTTAGGGTTAGGGTTAGGGTGAGGGGTAGGGTGAGGGGTAGGTTTAGGGTTAGGGTTAGGGTGAGGTTTAGGCTGAGGGTTTTGGTTAGTTTTATGGTTAGGTTTAGGGTTAGGGTTAGGTTGAGCATGAGGGTTTGGGTTAGGGTAAGTGTTAGGGTTAGGTTGAGTGTTGGGGTTAGGTTGAGGGTTATGGTGAGGGTTTGGGTGATGGTGAGGTTTAGCTTTAGTGTTAGTGATATGGTGATGATTAGGGTTAGGGTTAGGTTTAGGGTTAGGGTAAGGGTTAAGTTTAGGATTAGGGTGAAGGTTAGGGTTAGGGTAGGGAGAATGTTAGGTTTAGTGTTAGGGTCAGCTGTAGGTTTAGTGTGAGGGGTAGGGTTAGTTTTAGGGTTTGAATTAAGGTGTAGGTAAGTGTTAGGGTGAGGGTTAGGGTGAGGGTGAGGGTTGGGGTGAGCATTAGGGTTAGGGTCAGGGTTAGGTTTAGCTTTAGGGTTAGGGTGAGTGTTAGGGTTAGTGTGAGAGTTAGGGTGAGGTTGAGGGTAAGGGTTAAGGTGAGGGTTAGTTTGAGGTTGAGGTTTAGGGTAAGGGTGAGCTTTATGGTGACTGTTAGGGTTAGAGTTAGGGTTAGGATTAGGTTGAGGGATAGGGTGAGGTTTAGGGTTATTATTAGGGTTAAGGTTAGGGTTAGGGTTAGGGCTAGGTTGTGGGTAAGTTTTAGAGTGAGGTTTAGGATGAGGGTTAGGGTTAGTTTGAGGGTTAGAGTTAGTGTTAGGGTTAGGGTGAGGGTAAGGATTAGGGTGGGGTTTAGGGTGAGGGTGAGGTTTAGGGCTAGGATGAGGGTTAGGGTTAGTATGAGGGTTAGAGTTAGGGTTAGGGTTAGCGTGAGGGTAAGGCTTAGGGTTACATTTAGGGTGACGGTGAGGATTAGTGTGAGGGTTATTGTTAGGCTTAGGGTAAGGTTTATGGTGAGGTCTAATGTGAGGTTGAGGGTTTGGGTGAGGGTGAGAGTGAGGGTGAACGTTTCGGTTAGGTAACGGTCAAGATTAGGGTTAGGGTGAGGATTAGGGTGAGGGTCAGGGTTAGGATGAAGTTTAGGGTTAGAGTGATGGTTAGGGTTAGTGTGAGGTTTAAGGTTAGGGTTAGGGTTAGGGTTAGGTTTAGGGTTTGGGTTTGCATTAGGGTTAGGATGAGGGTTAGGGTGTTTTTGAGGGTTAGGGGTAGGGTTAGGGTTAGTGTTAGGGTGAGGGTTAGGGTTAGGGTTAGGGTTAGGATGAGGGTTAGTGTAAGGGGTAGGGTTAGGGTTAGGGTGAATGTTAGGATTAGGGTGACAGTTAGGGCAAGGGTAAGGGTTAGGGTTATGGTGAGGGTTAGGTTTAGGGTTAGGATTAATGTGAGAGTGAGGGTTAGGGTTAGGGTTAGGGTTAGGGTGAGGTTTAGGGTTAGGGTTAGGGTTAGTGTAAGGGATAGATTTAGGGTGAAGGTTAGGGTTAGGGTTAGGATTAGGGTTAGGGTGAGGGTTAGGGTTAGGTTTAGGATGAGGGTTAGGGTTAGGTTTAGGGTGAGGTTTAGGTTTATGGTGAGGTCTACGATGCGGATGAGGGTTAGGATGAGTGTGAGAGTGAGGTTGAGGATTTTGGTTAGGTAAGGGTTAGGGTTAGGGTTAGGGTGAGGATTAGGGTGAGGGTGAGGTTTAGGTTGAGGGTTATGGTTAGGGTGAGGGTTAGCATGAGGCTGAGGTTTAGGTTGAGGTTTAGGGTGAGGGTAAGCGTGAGGGTTCAGGTGAGGTTCAGGGTTCGGGTGTTGGCTAGGGTTATGTTTAGGGTGAGGATTAGGGTGACAGTGAGGGTTAGGATTAAGGTTAGGGTGAGGGTTAGGTTTATGGTGAGGCTTAGGATGAGGTGTAGGTTTAGGGTTAGGGAGAGGGTTAGGGTTAGGTGAAGGTTAGTGTTAGTTTGAGGGTTAGGGTGAAGGTGAGTTTGAGGTTGATGGTTAGGGTGAGGGTGATGGTGATGGTGACGGTTAAGGTTAGGATTCGGGTTAGGTTTAGGGTGAGAGTTAGGGTTAGGGTTTGGGTTAGGTTGAGGGTGAGGGTGAGGGTGAGAGTTAGTGTTAGGGTTAGGGTGAGGGTTAGTGTGAGTGCTAGTTTTAGGGTTAGGGTAAGGGTTAGGTTTAGGTTGAGCGTTAGTTTTAGGTTTAGGGTTAGGGTGAGGATTAGGGTGAGGGTTTAGGTTAGAATAAGGTTTAGGTTGAGGGTTAGGATTAGGTTTAGGGTTATGGTAAGGGTTAGCGTTAGGGTAAGGGTTAGGGTGCGGCTTAGGGTTAGGGTTAGGGTTAGGGTGACGGTTAGGCTTAGGATTAGGGTTAGGGTAAGGGTTAGGGTTAAGTTTAAGGTTAGGTTAAGTTTAGGGTTAGTGTGAGGATTAGGGTTAGGGTGGTGTTTAGGGAGACGGTGAGGGTTAGGGTGAGGGTGAGGTTGAGCCTGAGGTTTAGTGTGAGGGTGAGAGTGAGTGGCAGGGTGACGGTGAGGGTTAGGTTTAGGGTTAGGTTTAGGGTGAGGATTAGGGTGAGGGTGAGGGTTAGGGTTAGGTTGAGGGTTAGGGTTAGGTTTAGGGTTAGGGTGAAGGTTAGGGTGAGAGTTAGGTTTAGGGTTAGGATGAGGGTTAGGCTTACTGTGAGGGTTACGATTAGGGTTTGGGTTAGTGTGAGGATAAGGTTTAGGGTGAGTGTTAGGTTGAGACTGAGGGTTAGTGTTAGCGTTAGGGTTAGGGTGAGGGTTAGGGTGTGGGTTAGGGTTCTTCTGAGGGCTGGGTGAGGGTTAGGTTGAGCGTAAGGATTAGGGTGAGGGTTAGTTTGATGGTGAGGGATAGGGTATTGGTGAGGTTAAGGGTTAGGGTTAGGGTGAGAGTGAGGGTTAGGTTAAGTGTAAGGGTTAGGGTCAGGGTTAGGTTAAGGGTGAGCGTTAGGGTTAGCATTCGGGTTAGGGTTAGGATGATTGTTAGGGTTGGGGTTAGGGTGCAGGTTAGTGTTAGGGTTAGAGTGAGGGTAAGGTTCAGGTTTAGGGTTAGGATTAGGTTTAGTGTTAGGTTGAGGCTGAGGGTGAGGGTGAGTGTGAGTGTGAAGTTTAAGGTTAGGGTTAGGTTTAGGATGAGGGTGATGTTTTTGTTTAGGAAACGTTAAGGTTAGGTTTAGGGTCAGGATTAGGGTGGGGGTGAGGTTTAAGTTGAGGGTTATGGTTAGGGTGAGGGTTAGGGTTAGGGTTAGTGTGAGGGTTAGGGTTAGAGTGATGTTTAGTGTGACGGTGAAGGTGAGAGTGAGGGTGAGGGTGAGGGTTAGGGTTATGGTGAGGGTTAGGGTTAGGGTTACGGTTAGGGTGAGGAGTAGGGTGAAGTTTAGGGTTAGGGTTAGGGTTTGGCTTAGGGTGAGGGTAAGGGTTTTATTGACATTTAGTTTGAGGGTAAGTGTTAGGGTTAGGTTTAGGCTTAGGGTGAGGGTTAGGTTGAGGGTTAGGATTAGGGTTAGGGTGACGGTTAGGGTGAGGAGTAGGGTGAAGTTTAGGGTTAGGGTTAGGGTTTGGCTTAGGGTGAGAAGGGGTAGGGTGAGGGTTAGGGAGAGGGTGAGGGATAGGGTTATTGTGAGGGTAAGGTTTAGGCTGAGGCTTAGGTTGAGAATGAGCATTTGTGTTAGCACAGGGTTGGGTTAAGCATGAGGGTTAGGGTTAGGCTGAGGGGTAGTTTTAGGGTTAGGGTTAGGGTTAGGGTGAGGTTAAAGTTTAGGGTGTGGGTGAGGGATAGGGTTAGACTTAGGGCGAGGGTGAGGGTTAGGGTTAGGGTTAGGGTGAATGTGAGTGTGAGGGTTAGGTTTAGGATTAGGGTTAGGGTTACAGTTAGCTGAGGTTGAGGGTATGAGTGAGAGTGAGGGCTAGGTTTAGGGTTACAGAAAGGGTTAGGGTTAGGTTTAGGGTTAGTATTAGAGTTAGGGTTAGGATTAGGCTTAGGTTGAGGGTGAGGGTGAGGGTGAAGGTGAAGTTTTAGTTTTAGGTTTAGAGTTACGGTTAGGTTGAGCACTAGGATGAGGGTGAGGGTTAGGATTAGCATTAGAGTTAGGGTGAGGCTTAGGGTGAGGGTTGAGTGTTAGGTTTAGTGTTAGGGTGAGGGTGAGGGTTAGGGTTAGTTTGAGGATTAGGGTCTGGGTTATGATTAGGGTTAGGGTTACATTTAGGGTTAGGGTGATGGTGAGGGTTAGAATTAGGATTAGGGTTAGGGTTAGAGTTAGGTGAGAGTGAGGGTGAGGGTTAGGGTTTGGGTTAGAATTATAGTGAGGGTGAGCAGGAGGGTTAGAGTTAGGACTAGGATTATAATTATGGTTAAGGATAAGGTGAGGGTGAGGGTGAGGCTTAGGGTTAGGTTTAGGTTTAGTTTTAGTGTGAGGATCAGGGTGAGGGTGAGGGTTAGGGTGAGGGTGAGACGGAGGGTGGGGGTTAGGGTGAGCTTTAGGGTTAGGCTTAGGGTGAGGGTTAGGGTTAGGGTTAGGTTATGGCTGAGGTTTAGGTATAGGGCAAGTCTTAGGGTTACGGTGAGGGTGAGGGTTAGGGTGATGGTGAGGGTTAGGGTTAGGGTTAGGGTGAGGTTTAGGGTTAGAGTTAGTGTTAGTGTAAGTTTAAGAGTTAGGGTGAAGGGTAGGATTAGGGTTAATATTCGGGTTAGGATGAGGGTGAGGGTGAGGGTTATGGTTATGGTTAGGGTTAGGGTGAGGGTTAGGGTTAGGGTAAGGCTTAGGGTTGGGGTTAGCATAAGGGTGAGTGTGAGGGTGATGGTTAGGGTTAGGTTTAGGGTGAAGGTGAGGGTTATGGTTAGGGTTAGGGTTAGGGTTAGGGTGAGGGTGAGGGTGAGGGTTAGGATTAGGTTTAGGGTTAGGTTTAGGATGAGGGATAGGATGAGGGTTAGAGTTAGGGTTAGTGTGAGGGTTACGGTTACGGTTAGGGTGAGGGTAAGGTTTTTTGTGAGGGTTAGATTGAGTTTGAGGGTTAGGGTTAAGGTGAGGTTTAGGGTGAGTTTTAGGATTAATGTAAGGGTTAGGGTTAGTGTGAGGGAAAGGGTTATAGTGAGAGTTATTGTGAGGGTGAGCGTTAGGGTTAGGGTTAGGGTAAGGGTTAGGGTGAGCGTTAGGGTGAGGGTTTGGGTTCGGGTTAACATTAGGGTTAGATTGAGGGTGAGGGTTAGGGTGTAGGTTAGGGTTAGGGTTAGGGATAGGGTGAGGATTAGGGTTAGTGTGAGGGTGAGGTTCTGGTTTAGGGTTAGGTTTATGGTTAGATTTAGGATGAGGGTGATGTTGAGGGTTAGATTTAGGATTAGGGTTAGGGTTATGGTTAGGGTTAGGGTGAGGGTGAGCGTGAGGCTTAGGGTTATGGTTAGGGTGAGGTTTAGGTTTAGGGTGAAGGCTATGGTGAGTGTGAGGGTTAGAGTGAGTGTGACGGTGAGGGTGAGGGTTTTGGTTAGGTAAGGGTTAGGGTTAGGGTTAGGGTGAGGATTAGGGTGAGAGTGAGGTTTAGGTTGAGGGTTAGGGTGAGGGTTAGGGTGAGGCTAAGGGTAAAGGTGATTATTCGGGTTCGGGTGAGGGTGAGGGTTTGGGTGAGGTTGAGGGTTCTTGTGTGGGTTAGGGTTAGGTTTAGGGTGAGGGATAGGGTGACATTGAGGGTTAGGGAGAGGGTGAGGTTTAGGATTAGGGTTAGGGTGAGGGTTAGGTTTAGGGTTCGGGTTAGGGTGAGGGGTAGGGTTATGTTTAGGGAGAAGTTTAGGGTTACGGTGAGGGTTTGGGTTCGTTTGAGGGTTAGGGTGAAGGTGAGTTTGAGGTTGAGGGTTAGGTTGAAGGTGATGGTGACAGTGAGGGTTAGATTTAGGATTCGGGTTAAGGTTAGGTTGAGGGTTAGTTTTATGGTTAGGGTTAGTGTGAGGGTGAGGGTGAGGCTTAGTGTTTAGGTTAAGGTTAGGTTTATGTTTAGGGTGAGGGCTACGGTGAGGGTGAGGGTTAGGGTGAGTGTGAAGGTGAGGTTGAGGGTTAGGGTTAGGGTGAGTCTTAGGGTTAGGTTTAGGGTGAGGCTTATGGTTAGGGTGATGTTTAGGGTGAGGGTGAATGTGAGAGTGAGGCGGGTGAGGGTTAGGGTTAGGGTGAAGTTTAAGGTTAGGGTTAGCATTAGGGTTAGGGTGAGACTTAGGGTGAGGGTTTATTGTTAGGGTTAGGTTGAGGGTGAGAGTGAGGGTTAGGGTGAGGGTGAGGGTGAGGTTTTCGGTTAGGGTGGGGGTTAGATTTACAGTGAGGATGAGGGTGAGGTTGAAGGTTAGGATTAGGGTTAGCGTTAGGGATAGGATGAGGGTGAGGTTGATGGTTAGTGTGTTTTTGAGGGTTAGGGATACCGTTAGGGTTAGTGTTAGGGTGAGGGTTAGGGTTAGGGTTAGGGTTAGGATGAGGGTGAGGGTAAGGGGTAGGGTTAGGGTTAGGCTGAATGTTAGGATTAGGGTGAGGGTTATGGTAAGGGTAAGGGTTAGGGTTAGGGTGAGGTTAAGGATTAGAGTGAGAGTGAGGGTTAGGGTTAGTGTTAGGGTTAGGGTGGGGTTTAGGGTTATGGTTAGGTTTAGGGTGAGGGTTAGGGTGATGGTGAGCATTAGGGTGAGGGTGATGGTTAGGATAAGGGTTTGGGTGAGGTTTAGGGTTAGGGTGAGAATTAGGGTGAGGGGTAGGGTTAAGGTTAGGGAGAGGGTTAGGGTTTGTGTGAGGGTTAGGGGTAGGGTTAGAGTTAGGTTTAGTATGAGGATAAAGGTTAGGGTTAGCGTTAGGGTAAGGGTTAGGTTTAGGGTGAGGGTCAGGGTTAGGGTTTGGGTGAGGGTGAGTTTTAGGGTGAGCGGTAGGTTTAGAGTTAGGGTAAGGTTTAGGGTTAGGGTGAGGGTTACGTTTAGGCTTAGGGTGAGGGTTTGGCTGAGGGTTAGGTTTAGTGTGAGGATATGGGTTAGGGTGAGGATTAGGGTTAGGGTTAGAGTTAGGGTAAGGGTTAGGTTTAGGCTTAGGGTTAGGGTTAAGTTTAGGGTGAGTGTGAGGCTTAGGGATATGGTTAGGGTGAGGGTTAGGGTTAGGGTTAAGGTAAGGGTTTTTTTTAGGGTGAGGGTTAGGGTTAGGTTGATTTTTATGGTGTCAGTGAGAGTTAGGGTGAGAGTGAGGTTCAGCGTGAGGGTTAGGGTTAGGGTGAGGGTGAGGGTGAGGGTGATGGTTAGGGTTAGGTTTAGGGTGAGGGTAAGGTTTAGGGTTAGGATTAGGGTTAGTGTAAGGGTTAGGCTGAGCGAGAGGGTGAGGTTGAGGGTGAGGGTGAGGGTTAGGGTGAGTGTTAGGGTTAGACTGAGGGTTAGGGTGAGGGTGAGTTTGAGGGTCAGGGTGAGGTTGAAGGTGAGGTTGAGGGTGAGAGTTAGGATTAGGGTTCAGGTTAGGGTGAGGGTGAGGGTGAGGGTGGGGTTTAGGGTTAGGGTTAGGGTTAGTGTTATTGTCAGGGTTATGGTTAGGGTTAGGATTAGGGTGAGAATGAGGGTGAGGGTTAGCATGCGGATTAGAGTTAGGGTTATGGTTAGGGTGAGGGTGAGGGTGATGGTTAGTTTTAGGGTTAGGGTTAGGGTTAGGATGAGGGTTAGGCTGAGGGTTAGAGTTAGTGTTAGTGTGAGGCTTAGGTTTAGGTTTACGGTTAGGGTGAGGGCAAGGGTTAGGGTGAGGGTTAGGGTAAGTTTGAGGGTTGATGTTAAGGTGAGGTTTAGGGTGAGTTTTAGTGTTAATGTTAGGCTTAGGTTTAGGGTGAGGGTAAGGGTTATAGTGAGAGTTATTTTGAGGGTGAGGGATAGGGTTAGGGTGAGGGTTAGGGTAAGGGTTTGGGTTCGGGTTAGCATTAGGGTTAGGTTGAGGGTGAGTGTTAGGGTGAGGCTTAGGGTTAGGGTGAGTGATAGGGTTAGTTTAAGGGTTAGGGTGAGTGTTTGGGTGAGGGTTTGGTTTAGGTTTGGGGTTAGGGTGAGGGTTAGGATGAGGGTAAGATTTAGGGTGAGGTTTAGGGTTAGGTTTAGGTTGAGTATTAGGGTTAGCATTAGTCTTAGTGTGATGGTTAGGGTTAGGTGTAGCATTAGGGTTAGTGTTAGGATTAGGTTGAGGGTTAGGATTAGGGTTAAGGTGAGGGTGATGTTTAGGGTTAGCATTAGGTTTATGGTTAGGGTTAGAGTGAGGGTGAGGGTGATTGTTAAATTTAGGATTAGGTTTAGTGTTAAGGTGAGGCTGAGGTTGAGCATGAGGTTGATGCTGAGGGTTTTGTTAGGGTTAGGCTTAGGGTGAGGGCTAGGCTAAGGGAGAGGGTTAGGGTGAGGGTTAGAGTGAGGGTGGAGTTTTAAGTTAGGAAAGGGTTACGGTTAGGTTTTGGGTGAGGATTAGGCTGAGGGTGAGGTTGAAGGTGAAGGTTAGGGTTAATGTGAGGGTTAGGGTTAGGGTTAGGCTGAGGGTTAGGGTTAGGATTAGGGTTAGGGTTAGGCTGAGGGTGAGAGTGAGGGTGAGGGTGAGGGTTAGGTTGTAGGTGAGGGTTAGGGTTAGGGTGAGGGTTAGGGTGACGGTGTGGGTTAGGTTGAGGGTTAGGATTAGTGTGAGGGTTAGGATTAGGGTTAGTGTGAGGAAAAGGGTTAGGGTGAGGATTAGGATGAGTGTAAGAGTTAGCGTAAGGTTTAGCCTTAGGGTTAGGGTGAGGTATAGGGTTAGAGTTCCGGTTAGGGTTAGGATGAGGTTTATGGTTGGGGTGAGTGTTAGGGTTACAGTTAGGGTGAGTGTGAGGGTGAGGGTTCAGGTTCGGGTTCGGGATAGGGTGTGGATTAGGGTTAATTTTATGGTGAGGATAAGGGTTAGGGTGAGGTTTAGGTGAGGGTTAGGATTACGGTGAGGGTTAGGGTGACGTTGAGGGTTAGGGTGACAGTGAGGGTTAGAGAGGGTGAGGTTTAGGTTTAGTGTTAGCGTTAGGGCGAAGGTTAGGGTCAAGGTTAGGATTTGGGTGACGGTTAAAGTGAGGATTAATGTTAGGTTTAGGTTTAGGGTTAGTGTCAGGATTAGGGTTAGTGTTAGGTTTATACTGAGATTAAGGGTTAAGGTGAGTGTTAGGCTGATGGGTAGGTTTAAGGTAAGGGTGAGGGAGAGGGTAAGGGTAAGGATTAGGGTGAGGGTTAGGGTGAGGGTGAGGCTCAGGGTTAGCATTAGGGTTAGGGTTTGTGTTAGAGTGAGGGGTAGGGTTAGGGTTCAGGTGAGGATGAGGGTTAGGGTTAGCATTAGGTTTAGGGTTAGGGTGAGGATGAGGGATAGGGCTAGTTTTAGGGTGAGTGTGAGTGTGAGGGTTAGGGTAAGGGGTAGGGTGAGGGTTAAGGTTAAGGTGTGGGTTCCGGTTAGGGTGAGGGTGAGGCTAAGGATTAGGGTGAGGTTTAGGGTGTGAGTGAGGGTTAGGGTTTGAATTAGAGTTAGTGTTAGGGTTAGGGTGAGGGTGAGGGTTAGGGTTAGGGTTAGGGTTACGGTTTGGATGAGGGTCAGGATGAGGGTGAGGGTGAGGTTTAGTTTTAAGGATAGGGTTAGGGTTAGGGATAGGATTAGTGTAAGGGTGAGTGCTAGGGTGAGGGTGAGGGTTAGGGTTTGGTTAGGGTGAGGGTAACTGTTAGGGTGAGGGGGAGTGTGAGGGTTAGGGTTAGGGTGAGTGTGAGGGTTAGGTTTTGTGTGAGGGAGTGGATTAGGATTACGGTTAGTGTTAGGGTAAGGTTAAGGGTTACAGTGAGGGTTAGAGTGAGAGTGAGGTTTAGGTTTAGCGTGAGTGTGAGGGTGAGGGTCAGAGTGAGGGTTCGTATTAGAGTTAGGATTACAGTTGGGGTGAGGGTGAGGGTTATGTTTAGCGTTAGGGTGAGGGTTAGGTTTAGGGTGATGTGTAGGGTGAGGGTGAGTGTAAGGGTGAGGGTGATGGTTCGGGTGAGGTTGAGGATTAGTGTGTGGATGAGGGTTAGGGTGAGGGTGAGGGTTAGGGTTAGGTTTAGGCTGTGGGTTAGGGTTAGGATTAGGGTGAGGGATAGGGTCAGGGTTAGGGTGAGGTTTAGGGTTAGTGTGAGGTTTAGGGTTAGGTTTAGGGTAAGTGTGAGGATAAGTGTTATGGTGAGGGATAGGGTTATTGTTAGGGTTAGGGTTAGGGTGAGGGTTATTGTTAGGGTTAGGGTTAGGGTTAGGATGAGGGTTAGGGTTAGGGTAAGGGTTAGGGTTGGTGTTAGGGTAATGGTGAGTGTGAGGGTGATGGTTAGGGTTAGGTTTAGGGTGAAGTTGAGGGTTCGGATTAGGATTAGGTTTAGGGTTAGGCTTAAGGTGAGGGTGAGGGTGAGGGTGAGGGTTAGGGAGAGGTTTAGCGTTAGGTTTAGGGTTAGGGTGAGAGTGAAGATTAGGTTGAAGTGAGGGTTCGGGTTTGGGTGAGGGTTAGGGTGATGGTGAGGGTCAGGGTGAGGGTGAGGTTTAGGTTTAGTGTTAGCTTTAGAGTGAGGGTTAGGATCAGGGATAGGATTAGAGTGAGTGTTAAGGTGAGGGTTAGGGTTAGGGTTAGGAGTAGGTTTAGGTTTAGGTTTAGGGTGAGGGTGAGGGTGAGGGTTAGGTTTTATGGTTCGGGTTAGGGTAAGGGTTAGGATTATGGTAAGTGTGAGGGCTATGGTGAGGATGAGGGTTAGGGTTAGGTTTAGGGTGATGGTTAGGGTTACGGTGAGGGATAGGGTTAGGGTTAGTGTGAGGGTGAGGGTTAGTTTTAGTGTGAGGGTTAGGGTTTGTGTTAGGTTTAGGGTAAGATTAAGTTTTAGGATGAGGTTGAGGGTAAGAGTGAGGGTTAGGCTTAGCGTGAGTTTAAGGGTGAGGGTTAGGGTTATTGTTAGGGTTAGGGTGAAGGTGAGGGTTATGTTTAGGGTTAGGGTGAGGGTTAGGGTTAGGGTGATGTTTAGGGTGAGGGTGAGGGTTAGGGTGAGATTGAGGTTTCATGTGAGGGTGAAGGTTAGGGTGAAGGTGAGGTTTAGGGTTAGGGTTAGATTTAGGGTGTAGGTTAGGGTTAGGGTTAGGGTTAGGATGATGGTTAAGTTTGCGTTTAGGGTAAGGGTGAGCGTGACGGTGAGGATTAGGGTTAGGTTTAGGGTGAGGGTGAGGGTTAGGTTTAGGATTAATGTTAGTATGATGGTGAGGGTGAAGTTTACAATTAGTGTTAGCTTTCCGGCGAGGGTGAGGTTTAGGATTAGGATTAGGGTTAGGGTTAGGTTTCGGCTTAGGGTGAGAGTGAGGGTGAGGGTGAGATTTAGGGTGTGGTTGAGGGTTAGGTTTAGGGTGAGGTTTAGGGTGACGGTGAGCATTAGGTGAGGGTGAGATTTAGGTTTAGTGTTAGAGATAGGCTGAGGGTTAAGATCAGGGTCAGGATTAAGGTGAGGGTTAGGGTTAGGGTTAGGTATAGGTTTAGAGTTAGTGTGAGAATTAGGTTTAGGGTGAGAGTAAGCGTTAGGGTGAGGGTTAGACTGAGGGTGAGGGATAGTTTTAGTGTTAGTGTTAGGGTGAGCATGTGGGTGAGGGTTAGGTTTAGGATTAAGGTTAGGGTGAGGATTAGGGTGAGGGCAAGTGTTAGGGTTAGGTTTAGGTTGAGGGTGAGGGATTGGGTTGTGGTGAGGTGAGGGTGAGGGTGAGTGTGAGGGTTAGGGTTAGGGTTAGCTTTAGGGTGAGGGTGAGGTTTAGGTTTAGGGTGAGGGTGAGGGTTTAGTTTAGGTAAGGGTTAGGGTAAGATTACGGTGAGAATTTGGATGAGGTTGAGGGTTAAGGTGAGCGTTAGGGTTAGGGTGAGCGTTAGGGTTAGGATTAGGGTGAGGGTTATTGTTAGGGTGAGGTTGAGGGTGAAGGTTCGGGTGAGGGGGAGGGTTAGGGTTAGGGTGAGTGTGAGTGTTATAGTTAGGGTTAGGGTTAGGGTGATGGTGAGGGTTAGGGTTAGGGTGAGTGTGAGGTTGAGGGTGAGGGTGAGGCTTAGGGTTAGGGTGAGGGTTAGTGTTAGGGTGAGGGTGAGCGTTAGGGTGAGAGTGAGGTTTCGGGTGAGGTGGAGGGGGAGTGGGAGCGTTATGGTTAGGGTTCTGGTTGGAGTTATGGTGAGAGTGTGGATGAGGGTTAGGTTTAGGATTAGGGTTAGGGTTAGACTGAGGGTGAGTGTGAGTGTGAGGGTGAGGGTGCGGGTTAGCGTTAGGGTGAGGGTTAGGTTTAATGTTAGGGTAGGGTTAGCATGAAGGATAGGGTTAGTGTTAGGTTTAGGATGAGGGTTAGGCTGTGGGGTAGAGTTAGCGTTAGGGTGAGGGTTAGGGTTAGTGTGACTTTTAGGGTTAAGTTTAGGGTCAGGGTTAGGATTAGGGTTAGGGTGAATGTTAAGGTTTGGGTTAGGGTGAGGGTGAGGTTTAGGGTTAGGGATAGGGTTAGGGTGAGGTTAGGGTGAGGGCTAGGGTGAGTGTGAGGGTTAGGATTAGGGTTAGGGATAGGGTAAGAATTAGGTTTAGAATTAGGATTAGGGTTTGGGGTAGGGTTAGGGTGAGGGCTAGGGTGAGTGTGAGGGTTAAGGATAGGTTTAGGGATAGGGTGAGGATTAGGGTTATGGTTTGGGTTAGGGTGAGGTTTAGTCTGATGTGTAGGGTTATAGTTAGGGTGAGGGTTAGGTTTAGTGGGAGTGTTAGGGATAGGATTAGGGTTAGGGTTAGTGTGAGGGTTCGGGTGAGGGTTCGGGATAAGGTGTGGGTGACAATTAGGGTTAGTGTGAGGACTAGGTTTAGGGGCACTGTTAGGGTTAGGGTTAGGGTGAGGGTCAGGGTTAGAATTAGGGTGATTGTGAGGGTAAGGGTTAGGGTTAGTGTTAAAGTTAGGGTGAGGGTTCGGGTTAGTGTGAGGGTTAGGGTTAGGGTTAGGGGGAGGGGGAGGGTTAGGATTAGAGTTAGGGTTAGGATTGGGTTTAGGGTGAGGTTGAGGTTTAGTGTTAGGGTGAGGGTTAGATTTA
The DNA here is from genome assembly GCF_024711535.1 of Dipodomys merriami. NCBI lineage: Eukaryota > Metazoa > Chordata > Mammalia > Rodentia > Heteromyidae > Dipodomys > Dipodomys merriami. The sequence goes on from NW_027203137.1 coordinate 404,164, forward strand.
TTGTTAGGGTTAGGGCTCGGTTGAGGATGAGGGTGAGGTTGAGGGGTAGGGTTAGGTTAGGGTTAGGCTTAGGGTGAGGGTGAGGATGAGGTTGATGTTTAGTTTTAGGGTTAGGGTGAGTGTGAGGGCTAGGGTGAGGGTGAGGTTGAGGGTGTCGTTTACTTCAGGATAAGGGTTAAGCTGAGATTATCGTTAGGGTGAGGGTTATGGTTAGGGTTAGGGTGTGGGTTAAGGTTAAGGTGATGTTTAGGGTGAGGGTTAGGGTGAGAGTTAGGGTGAGGTTTACAGTTTGTGTTAGGATTGGGGTTAATGTGAGGGTGAGGTTTAGGGTTAGAGTTAGGGTTATGGGGAGGGTGAAATTGAAGGTCAGGGTTAGAGTTAGTGTTAGTGTTAGGGTTAGCATGAGGGTTAGGTTGAGGTTTAGTGTTAGGGTTATGTTTAGGGTTAGGATGAGCGTTAGGCTGAGGGTTAGGGTTAGGGATAGTGTGAGGGTTAGGGTTAGGTTATGGTTAGGGTTAGGGTTCGGATAGCGTGAAGGTTAGTTTTAGGTTTAGGGTTAGGATAAGGTTTAGGGTGAGGGTTAGTGTTAGGGTTAGTGTGAGGGTTTGGTTTAGGGTTAGGGTTAGGGTGTGGACTATGGTGAGGGTGAGGGTTAGGGTGAGGGTTAGGGTTAGGGTCAGGGGTAGGTTGAGTGTTCGGATAAGGTAAGGACTAGGGTTAGGCTGAGGGTGAGAGTGAGGTTGAGGGTGAGGGTTAGGGTTAGAGTGAGAATTAGAGTGAGGGGGAGGGGGAGGGGGAGAGTTTGGTTTAGGGTTAGATTTAGTTTTAGAGTGAGGGTTAGGATTAGGGTAGCACTAGCTTTAGGCTGAGGGTGAGGGTGAGTTTGAGGTTGAGGTTGAGGTTTAGGGTTAGAGTGAGGGTTAGGTTTAGGGGTAGGTTTAGGGTGACAGTTAGGGTTAGGGTTAGGGTTAGGATGAACGTTAGGCTTAGGGTAAGGTTTAGGGGTAGTGTGAGGTTCAGTGTGAGGGTTAGGTTTAGGGTTAGGGTTAGGGTGTGGGCTAGGGTGAGGGTGAGGTTTAGGGTGAGAGTGAGGTTGAGGGTTTAGTTTAGGTAAGGTTTAAGGTAAGGTTAGGTTGAGGATTAAGGTGAGGTTGAGGGTTAAGGTGAGGTTTAGGGTTAGGGTGGATGTTAGGGTTACTTTGAGGTTTAGGGTTACGCTTAGGGTGAGGTTGAGGGTAAGTTTTTCGGTGAGGGTTATGGTGAGATTGAGGGTTAGTATTAGAGTTAAGGTTAGGAATAGGGTGAGGGTGAAGGTGAGAGTTAGTGATAGGGTGAGGGTTAGGGATGGGGTGAGGGTTAGGGTTAGGTTTAGGGTTGGGGTGAGGGTGAGGGTGAGGGTGAGGGTTAGGGTTATGGTTAGGGGTAGGGTGAGGTTTAGGCTGAGGTTGAGGGTGAGGGTGAGGGTGAGGTTGAGGGTTAGAGTTAGGGTTATGGTGAGGTTGAGGGTGAGGGTTAGGGTGAGGGTGAGAGTGAGGTCAGTTTAGGATTACTGTTACAGTTAGGGTGAGGCTGACGGTGAGAGGGAAAGTGAGGGTGAAAGTTAGGGTTAGGGCTAGGGTGAGGGTTAGGCTTAGTGTGAGGGTTAGTGTGATGGTGAGGGTCAGCGTGAGGGTGAGGGTTAGAATGAGGGTGAGGGTGTGCTTGAGGGTTAGGGTGAGGATTAGGCTTAGGGTGAGTTTAAGGGTTAGGGTTAGGGTTAGAGTTATTGTTAGGGTTAGTGTTAGGTTTAGGATGAGGGTGAGGGTTATTGTTAGGGTTAGGGTTAGGTGTAGGGTGAGGGTGGGGTTAAGGGTTAGGGTTAGGATTAGGGTTAATGTTAGGGTAAGGCTGAGGGGGAAGAGGAGGTTGAGGTTGAGGCTTATGGTTAAGGTTAGGGTTAGGGTGAGGGCTTGGGTGAGGGTGAGGTTTAGGCTGAGGTTGACGGTGAGGGTTTTGATTAGGTAAAGTTTAGGGTTAGGGTGAGGATTAGGGTGAGGGTGAGGATTAAGCTGAGGTTAGGTTCAGGGTGAGGGTTATTGTTAGGGTTAGGGTGAGGTTTAAGGTTTGGGTGAGGTTTAGGGTTAGGGTGATGTTTAGGGTGAGGATTAGGTTTAGGTTGAGGGTGAGATTTAGGATTAGGAATAGGATTAGGGTTATGTTTAAACTGAGGGTGAGGGTCAGGGTGACGGTGAAAGCATGGGTCAGGTTAAGGTTTAGGGTTAGAGTGAGGGTTATGGTTAGTGTGAGGGTTATGGTTATGGTTAGGGTGAGGTTAAGGTTTAGGGTGAGGCTAAGGTTAAGGTGAGGGTTAGGGTCAGTGTGAGGGTTTGGATTCGGTTTGTGTTAGGGTTAGGGTGAGAGTTAGGTTTTGGGTGATGTTTAGAGTGAGGGTGAGGGTTAGGGTGAGGATTAGGGTTAGGGTGAGGGTTAGTGTTAGGGGTAGGGTTAGGGATAGGTTGAGGGTTAGGGTTAGCATTAGGGTTAGGGTGAGGAGTAGGGAGAGGGGTAGGGTTAGGTTTAGGGTTAGGTTTAGGTTTTGTGTGAAGGTTAGGTTGAGGGTGAGGGTTAGGGTTATCATTAAGGTTATGGTGAGGGTGAGGGTTAGGGTGAGGATTTGGGTTAAGGTTTAAGACAGGGTGCGGACTAGGTTTTGGGTTATGTTTAGTGTGAGAGTTAGGCGGAAGGGTAGCCTTAGGGTTAAGGTGAGGGTTAGGTTTAGTGTGAGGGTTAGGGTTAGGGTTAGGGTGACGATAAGGGTTAGGGTGAGGGTTAGGGTGAGTGTGAGGTTTAGGGTTAGCATTAGGTGTAGCCTTAGGGTTAGGATGAGTGTTAGGGTTAGGTTTAGGGTTAGGATGAAGGTGAGGGTGAAGATTAGTGTTAGGGTGAGGCTTAGGGTTAGGGTTAGGGTGAGGGTGAGGGTGAGGGTTAGGGTGAGTGTGAAGTTTAGAGTTAGCATTAGGTTTAGCCTTAGGTTTAGGATGAGTGTTAGGGTTAGGTTTAGGGTTAGGGTGAAGGTGAGGGTGAAGGTTAGTGTTAGGGTGAGGTTTAGGGTTAATGTTAGGGTGAGGGTGAGGGTTAGGGTGAGGGTAAGTGTCAGGGTGAGGGTTAGGTTGAGTCTGAGGTTTAGGGTTAGAATTAGGGTGAGGGTGATGGTGAGGGTTAGGGTGAAGTTTTGGGTTAAGGTTAAGGATAGGGTGAGGATAAGTGTTAGGGTTAGGTTGAGGGTTAGGGTTAGGGTGAGGGGTAACATTAGAATTTGGGTGAGGGTTAGGTTTAGTGCGAGGGTTAGGGTTAGGGTTAGGGTGATGGTAAGAGTTAGTGTTACGGTTAGGGTGAGTGTGAGGTAGGGTGAGGGTTAGGGTTAGGGTGAGGGTTAGGGATAGGTTTAGTGTTAGGGTGAGGGTTAGGGTTATGTTTAGGATTAGAGTTAGGGTGTGGGTAAGGCTTAGGGTGAGGGTTAGGGTGAGGTTGAGTGTTAGGGTTAGGTTCAGTATTAGGGTTAGGGTTAGTGTGAGGGTTAGTGATAGGGTTAGGGTTATTGTGAGGTTTAGAGTTAGGGTTAAGTTGAGGGTCAGTCTGAGAAGTAGGGTTACGGTTAGGGTGAGGGTTAGGCTTAGTGTGAGGATTAAGGTTAGGGTGAGCGTTAGGGTTAGGTATAGGGTTAGGGTGAGTGTGAGTGTGAGGGGGAGGGTTAGGTTGAGGGTTAGGGTTAGGGTGAGGGTGAGGGTGAGGGTTAGTGTTAGGATGAGGGTTAGGGTTAGGGTTAGGTTGAGGATGAGGGTGAGGGTTAGGCTTAGGGTTAGTGTGAGGGTTAGGGTTACGGTGACGCTTATGGTTAGGGTGAGGGATAGGGTTAGGTTTAGGGTGATGTTTAGTGTGAGGGTGAGGGTTAGGGTGAGGATGAGTGTTCGGGTGAGAGTTAGGGTTAGGGTAAGCTTTAGGAATTGGGTTAGGGTGAGGGTAAGGTTTAGGGTGAGTGTGAGGGTGAGGGTGATTTTTAGGGTTAGCGAGAGGTTTAGGGTTAGGGTTAGGTTTAGGTTTGGTGTGAGGGTTCAGGTTAGGATGAGGGTTAGGTTTAGGTTTAGGGTTAGTATAAAGTATAGGGTGAGGTTTAGGGTTACAGTTAGTGTGATTGTTAGGTTTAGGGTTAGGGTTTGGGTTAGGTTGAGGGTAAAGTTTAGGGTGAGGGTTAGGGTGAGGCTGAGGGTTAGGGTTAGGGTGAGGGTTAGGTTGAGGGTTAGGATTAGGGTTATGGTTAGGGTAAGGCTGAGGGGGAAGGTTGAGGGTGAGGGTTAGGGTTAAAGTTAGGGATAGGGTGAGGATTTGGGTTACAGTTAGATTTAGGGTTAGGGTTAGGCTGAGGGGTAGGGTTAGTGTTAGGGTTGAGTGTTAGGTTTAGTGTGAGGTTTAGGTTTAGGGTTAGTGTGAGGGTTAGGTTTAGTGTGTTGGTTAGGGTAAGGGTTAGGCTGAGGGTAAGGGTTACGGTGTGGGTGAGGTTTAGGGTTAGCATTAGGTTTAAGATTAGGGTTAGCATGAGGGTTAGGGTTAGGGAGAGGGTGAGGGTGAGAGTTAGGGTTAGGATGAGGGTTAGGGTTAGTGTGAGGGTTTGGGTTAGGTTTAGGGTGAGGGTTAGGGTTAGGGTAAGGGTTAGGGTGAGGGTTAGAGTGAGGTTTAGGGTTAGGGTTAGGGTATTATTTATTGTGAGAGTGAGTGTTAGGGTGAGGGTGGGTGTTCGGGTGAGGGTGAGGGTTCTGGTGAGGGTGAGGATTAGAGTGTGGTTGAGGGATAGGGTTAGGTGAGAGTCAGGGTGAGGTGTAGGGATAGAGTTAGGGTGAGGGTTAGGGTTAGTGTGAAGGTTAGGGTTAGGGTTAGGGTTAGTGTGAGGATAAGAGTTAGGTTGTGGGTTAGTGTGAGGGTGAGCATTAGGGTTAGCGTTAGGGTTAGGGTGAGGTTTAGGATGATGTTTAGGGTTAGGGTGAGGGTTAGGATTAGGTTTAGTGTGAGGGTTAGGGATAGGGTGATGTTTAGGGTGAGATTGAGGCAGAGAGTGAGGGTGAGGGTTAGGGTGCGGGTTCAGGTGAGGGTGAGGGTCAGGGTGAGGGTTAGGTTTAGGTTTAGGGTGAGGGTGAGTGTTAGGGTTAGTATTAGGGTTATAGTTGCTGAGGGTGATAATGAAATTGAGGGTGAGGGTTAGGTTTAGGGTTAGGGTGAGTTTTCAGGTTAGTGTGAGGGTTAGTGTGATGGTGAGCGTCAGGGTGAGGGTGAGTGTTAGAATGAGGGTGAGTGTGATGGTGAGGGTTAGGGTTAGGATTAGGTTAGGGTGAGTTTTAGGGTTAGGGTTAGGGTTATTTTTAGGTTTAGGGTTAGGGTTTGGTGAGCGTGAGGGTGAGTGTTATCATTTGGGTTAAGGTTAGGGTTAGGGTGAAGGTGTGGTTGAGGGTTAGGATTAGGATTACGGTTAGGGTTAGGTTAAGGCTGAAGGGGAAGGGGCGGTTGAGGGTGAGGTTTAGGGTTAGGGTTAGGGTGAGGGTTACGGTTAGGTTTAGTGTTAGTATAAGGGTTAGCCTGAGGGTAAGGGTTAGGGTTAGTGTGAGTGTTAGGTTTAGGGTTAGGATTTGGGTTAGGTTGAAAGTAAAGGTTAAGGTGAAGGTTAGGGAGAGGGTGAGGTTTATTGTTATGGTGAGCGTTCAGGTGAGGGTTAGGGTTAGGGTTATGGTTAGGTTTAGCGTGAGGGTTAGAGTGAAGGTTAGGTTTAGGTATAGGGGAAGGGTGAGGTTTAGGGAGAGGGTGAGGTTTAGGGGGAGGGTGAGGCTTAGGTTTAGGATGAGGGTTAGGGTTAGGGTGAGGGTTCGGGTTAGGTTTAGGGTGAGGGTTAGGGTCAGCGTAATTGTTAGGGTGAGGGTTATGGTTATGGTTAGGTTTAGTGTGAGGGTCAGGGTGAGGGTTAAAGGGAGGTTGAAGGTTAGTGTTAGCATTAGGTTTAGGATGAGGGTGAGGGTTAGGGTGAGGGTTAGGGTTAAGGTTAGGGATAGGGTGAGGATTAGGGTTAGGTATACAGAGAGGGTTAGGCTGAGGATTAGGGTTAGGTTTAGGGTGAGGGTTAGGTTTAGTGTGAGGATTAGGGTTAGATTTAGGGTGAGGGTAAGTGTTTGGATGAGGGTTAGGGAGAGGGTTAGGGTGAGTTTTAGGGTTAGGGTTTGGGTTAGGTTAATTGTTAGGTTTAGGGTTAGGGTTAGGGTGAGGGTGATGGTGAGGGTTAGCGTTAGGGTTAGGGTTAGGGTGAGGGTGGGATTGAATGTTAGGGTTAGGACTACGGTTAGGGTGAGCGAAATGCTGAGGGGGAAGGGGAGGTTGAGGGTGAGGGTAAGGGTCTGGTTTAGGGTTAGGGTGAGAGCTAGGTTGAGGGTCAGGTTTAGGGTGAGGGTGAGGGTTTCGTTTAGGTAAGTGTTAGGGTTAGGGTGAGGATTAGGGGGAGGGTGAATGTCAAGCTGAGGTTAGGTTTAGGGTGAGGGTTTGGGTTAGGGTTAGGGTGAGGGTGAGGGTTAGGGTGATGGTTTGTGTCAGGGTGAAGTTTAGGGTAAAGGTGAGAGCTAGGGAGAGGGTGAGGGTGAGGGTGAGCTTTAGGGTTAGGGTTAGGTTTAGGGTGAGTGTGAGGGTGAGAGTTAGGATTAGGAATAGGGTTAGGGTTAGGGTTAGGCTGAGGGGGAGCGTCAGGGTGAGGGTGAAGGTTAAGTTTAGTGTTAGGGTTAGGGTTAGGGTGAGGGTAAGTTTTAGGGTGAGTTTAAGGGTGAGAGGGTTAGTGTCAGGGTTAGGGTGAGGGTTAGGGTTTGGGTGATGTTTAGGGTGAGGGTGAGGGTTAGGGTGAGGATGAGGGTTCGGTTGAGAGTGAGGGTTCGCGTGAGGTGTCGGGTTAGGTTTTGGGTGAGGATTAGGGTTAGGCTGAATGTTAGCATTGGGTTTAGGGTTAGTGTGACGGTGAGGGTGAGGGGTAGGGTAAGGGTTAGGTTGAGGGTTAGGGTTAGGGTTAGGATGATGGTTAGGAGGAGGGGTAATTTTAGGTTTAGGTTGAAGTTTAGGGTGAGTGTGAGGGTTAGTGTTAGGGGTAGGTTTAGGTTGAGGGTTAGGGTTAGGGTTAGCATCAGGGTGAAGTTGAGGGTTAGGGTGAGAGTTTTGGTTAGGGTGAGTTTGAGGGTGAGGGTTAGGTTTAGGATTAGGATTAAGGTTAGGGTTAGGGTGAGTGTTAGGATGAGGGTGAGGGTTAGTGTGTGGGTGAGGGTTAGGTTTAGGGTGAGGATTAGTTTTAGGCTTAGGGTTAAGGTTATGTTGAGGGTAAGGGTTAGGGTGATGTTTAGTGTGAGGATGAGGGTTAGGGTTATTGTTAGGGTTAGGGTGAGGTTTAGGGATAGGGTTAGTGTTAGGGTAAGGGTGAGGTTTAGGGTCAGGTTTAGGGTTAGGGTGAGGGTTAGGGATAGATTTAGGTTAGGGTGAGGCTGAGGCTGAGTGTTAGGTTTAGGTTTAGGTTTACAGTTAGTGTGAGGGTTAGTTTGAGGGTTAGGATTAGGGTTAGGGTTAGGGTTAGATTGAGGGTTAGGCTGAGGGTTAGGTTTAGGTTTAGGGTTAGGGTGAGGGTTAGGGTGTGGGTAAGTGTTAGAGTGAGGGTTAGGGTGAGGGAGAGGAATGGGGGAGGGGGAGGGTTAGTGTTAGCATTAGGGTTAGGGTGAGGGTAAGCGTTAGGGTTAATGTTAGGGATAGGGTGAGGATTAGGGTTTGGGTTAGGCAGAGGGTGAGGGTTAGGGTGAGGAGCAGGGTTAGGTTTAGGGTGAGGGTTAGGTTTAGTGTGAGGATTAGGGTTAGGGTTAGGGTGAGGTTTAGGTTTAGTGTGATGGTTAGGGTTAGGGTTAGGGTGAGGGTAAGGGTTAGGTTGAGGTTTAGGGTGAGGGTGAGGTTTAGGGTTAGCATTAGTTTTAGATTTAAGGTTAGGATGACGGTTACGGTTAGGGTGAGGGTGAGGCTTAGGTTTAGGGTCAGGTTAAGTGTTAGGATGATGGTTAGGGTTATGGTAAGGTTTAGTGTGAGGGTCAGTGTGAGGGTTAGGGTTAGGTTGAGGGTTAAGCTTAGGGTGAGGTTTAGGGTTAGGCTTAGGGTTAGGTTTACGGTGAGGGTGATGGTGAGGGTTAAGTTTAGGGTCAGGGTTAGGGTGAGGGTTAGGGTTAGTGTGAGTGTTAGTGTGATGGTGAGGGTCAGGGTGAAAGTGAGGGTTAGAATGAAGCTGAAGATGAGGGTGAATGTTATGGTTAGGATTAGGGTTAGGGTGAGTTTTAGGGTAAGGGTTAGGGTTAGGGTTATTGTTAGGTTCAGGGTTAGGGTTACAGTGAGAGTGAGGGTGAGGTTTTGCATTAGGATTAGGTTTAGGGTTAGAGTGAGGGTGGGGTTGAGGGTTAGGGTTAGGATTAGGGTTAGGGTTTGGGTAAGGCTGAGGGGGAAGATGAGGTTGAGGGTGAGGGTTAGGATTAGGTTTAGGGTTAGGGTGAGGGCTAGGGTCAGTGTGAGGGTTTGGGTGAGGGTGAGGATTTGGTTTAGGTTTAGGGTTAGGGTTAGGTTTAGGGTGAGTGTGATGGTGAGGGATAGGTTTAGGGTTAGGGTTAGGGTGAGGGTTAGGGTTCGTGTGAGGGTTAGTGTGATGGTGAGGGTCAGGGTGAGGGTGAGGATTTGAATGAGGCCTAAGGTGAGGGTGAGGGTTAGGGTTAGGATTAGGGTTAGGGTGAGTTTTAGGTTTAGGGTTAGGGTTAGGGTTATTGTTAGGGTTAGGGTTAGGGTTAGGGTGAGATTGAGGGTTAGGTTTAGCATTAGGGTTAGGTTTAGTATTAGGGTGATGGTGAGGTTGAGGGTTAGGGTTAGGAATAGGGTTAGGGTTAGGGTAAGGCTGAGGGGGAAGGGGAGGTTGAGGGTGAGTGTTAGGGTTAGGGTGAGGACTAGGGTGAGTGTGAGGGTTTGGGTGAGTGTGAGGGTGAGGGTTTCGGTTATGTAAGTGTTAGGGTGAGGGTGACGATTAAGCTGAGGTTAGGTTTAGCATGATGGTTAGGTTTAGGGTGAGGGTGAGGGTTAGTTTTAGGGTGATGGTTAGGGTGAGGGTGTGGGTGAGACTTAGGATTAGGAATAGGGTTAGTGTTAGGGTTAGGCTGAGGTGAGTGTCAGGGTGAGGGTGAAGGATAGGGTTAGGATTATGGTTAGGGTGAGGGTTAAGGTTAGTGTGAGGATTATGGTTATGGTTATGGTTAGGGTTATGGTGAGGGTAAGGGTTATGGTGAGGGTGAGGGTTAGGGTGAAAGTTAGGGTTAGGGTTAGGGGAGGGTTCGGGTTAGGGTGATGTTTAGGTTGAGGGTGAGGTTTAGTGTGAGGATGAGAATTTGGGTGTGGCTGTGGGTTCAGGTGAGGTTTAGGGTTAGGGTGTGGGTGAGGATTAGGGTTAGGGTGAGGGTTATCATTACGTTTACGCTTAGTGTGAGGGTGAGGGTGAGGGGTAGTTTTAGGGTTCAGTTGAGGGTTAGTGTTAGGGTAACGGTTAGGGTGAGGGTCAGGGAGAGGGGTAGGTTTAGGGTTAGTGTGAGGTTTAGGGTGAGTGTGAGGGTTAGGGGTAGGGTTAGTGTTAGGGTTAGGATGAGGGTTAGGCTGCGGGTTAGGGTTAGGGTTAGTGTGAGTGTTAGGGTTAGGTTGAGGATTAGGGTTAGCATTAAGGTTAGGGTGAGGGTGAGGGTTAGGGTGACGGTTTGGGTTAAGTTTAAGGATAGGGTGAGGATTAGGTTTAGGGTCAGGTTTAGGGTGAGTGTTAGGCGGAAGGGTAGGCTTAGGGTTAGGGTGAGGGTTAGGTTTAGTGTGAGGGATAGGGTTGAGTTTAGGGTGGCGGCAAGTGTTAGGGTGAGGGATAGGGTGAGGGTGAGTTTTAGGGTTAGCATTTGGTTTAGCTTTAGGGTTAGGATGAGAGTTAGGGTTAGGCTTAATGTTAGGGTGAGGGTGAGGGTGAAGGTTAATGTTAGGATGAGGGTTATGGTTAGGGTTAGGGTGAGGGTGAGGGTGAGGTTTAAGGTTAGGGTTAGTGTGAGGGTGAGAGTTAGGATTAGGAATAGTGTTAGGGTTTGGGTTAGGCTGAGGCTAAGGGTCAGGGTGAGGGAAAAGGTTAGGGTTAGGTGAGGGTGAGGGTAAGGGTGAGGGTTAGGGTTAGAGTCAGGTTTAAGGTGAGGGTTAGGGTTTAGGAGATGTTTATGGTGAGGGTGAGGGTGAGGATGAGGTTTCGGGTGAGGGTTCGGGATCGGGTTCAGGTTCGGGTTAGGGTGTGGCTGAGGATTAGGGTTAGGGTGAGGGTTAGCATTAGGTTTAGGGTTAGTGTGACAGTGAGGGTGAGGGGTAGGGTTAGGGTTTGGTTGAGGGTTAGGGTTAGGGTTAGGTTTTGGATAATTTTTAGGGAGAGGGATAATGTTAGGGTTAGTGTGAGGTTTAGGGTGTGTGTGAGGGTTAGGGTTAGGGTGAGGGTGAGGGTTAGGGTTAGAGTTAGGTTTAGGGTGAGTTTGAGGGTGAGGGTTAGGTTTAGGATTAGGATTAGTGTTAGTTTCAGCGTGAGTTTTAGGGTGAGAGTGAGGTTTCGGTTGAGACTGAGGGTTAGTGTATGGGTGATGGTTAGGGTTAGGGTCAGAATTAGGTTTAGTCTTAGGATCAAGGTTATGGTGAGGCTAAGGGTTAGGGTGAGGTTTAGTGTGAGGATGAGGGTTAGGGTTAGTGTTAGGGTTAGGGTGACGTTTAGGGTGAGGGTTATAGTTAGGGTTAGGGTTAGGGTGAGCATGAGGGTGAGGTATAGGGTGAGGTTTAGGGTTAGGGTGAGGGTTAGGGAAAGTGTTAGTTTAGGGTGAGGGTGAGCGGGAGTGTTAGATTTAGGTTTAGAGTTACGGTGAGGGTGAGGTTGAGGGTTAGGCTTAGGGTTAGGCTGAGGGTTAGGCTGAGGGTTAGGTTTAGGGTTAGGGTTAGGGTGAGGGTGAGGGTGTGGGTAAGTGTTAGGGTGATGGTTAGGGTGAGGATTAGGGTGAGGGTGAGGGTTAGGGTTAGAGTGAACGTTAGGGTGAAGTTTAAGTTTAGGGTTAGGGTTAGGGTGAGTGTGAGGGTGTGGGTCAGTGTTAGGGTGAGAGTTAGGATGAGGGTGAGGTTTAGGTTTAGGGTTAGTGTTAGGGTGAGGATGCGGGTTAGGCTGCGGGTTAGAGTTAGGGTTAGTGTGAGTGTTAGGGTTAGGGTTAGTGTGAGTGTTAGGGTTAGGGTTAGGTTTATGGTTAGGGTGAGGGTTATTGTTAGATTTAGGGTTAGCATAAGGGTTAGGCTGAGGGTTAGGTTTAGTGTTAGTTTGAGGGTTAGGTATAGGGTTAGGTAAGGGTTAGGGTGAGGGTAAAGTTTAGGGTGAGGGTTAGGGTGAGGGTGAGGGTTAGGGTTAGCATTAAGGTTAGGGTGAGGGTGAGGGTTAGGGTGAGGGTTTTTGTAAAGGTTAAGGATAGGGTGAGGAGTAGGTTTAGGGTTAGTTTTAGGGTGAGCGTTAGGCGGAGGGGTAGGCTTAAGGTCAGAATGAGGGTTAGGTTTTGTGAGAGGGTTAGGGTTAGGGTTAGGGTGATGGTAAGGGTTAGGGTGAGGGTGAGGCTGAGGTTTAGGGTTAGCATTAGATTTAGCGTTAGGGTTAGGATGAGTGTTAGGGTTATGGTGAGGGTGAGGGTGAAGGTTAGTGTTAGGATGAGGTTTAGGGTTAGGGTTAGGGTGAGGGTGAGTGTGAGGGTGAGGGTTACGGTTAGGGTTAGTGTGAAGTTTAGGATTACAGTGAGGGTTAGTGTTAGGGTGAGGGTTAGGGTTAGCCTTAGGGTGAGGGTTAGGGTTAGGGTTATATTTAGTGTCCGGGTGAGGGTTAGGATGAGGGTGAGTGTTCTGATGAGAGTTAGGCTTAGGGTTAGGGTAAGGGATATGTTTAGTGTGTGGGTAAGGGTTAGGGTGAGTGTTATGGTGAGGGTGAGGTTTAGGGTTAGGTTGAGCGTTAGGGTTATGGTTAGGGTTATGGTTAGGGTGAGGTTTAGGTTGAGGGTGAGGGTTAGGGTTAGGGTGAGGGTGGGTGTTAGGTGGAGGGTTAAGGTGAAGGTGAGGGTTAGAGTTAGCATTAGAGTTATGGTGAGGGTGAGGGTTAGGGTTCGGGTTCGGGTTAGGGTGAGGTTTAGGGTTAGGTTTAGGGTTAGTATAATGGTTAGGGTGCACGTTAGGGTTAGGGTTAGTGTGAGTGTTAGGTTTAGGGTTAGGGTTTGGGTTAGGTGGAGTGTAAAGGTTAGGGTGAGGGTTAGGGTGAGTGTGAGTGTTAGGGTTAGGGTGAGGGTGAGCGTGAGGGTTGGGGTTAGGGTTAGAGTGAGGGTGAGGGTGAGGTTTAGGTTTAAGTTTAGGTTTAGGGTTAAGGTGAGGGTTAGGGTGTGGGTACGTGTTAGGGTGAGGGTTAGGGTGATGGTAAGGGTTAGGGTGAGTGTTAGGGTGAGGGTGAGGGTTAGGGTGAGTGTGATGGTAAGGGTTAGGCTGAGTGTTAGGGTGAGGGTGAGGTTTAGGGTGAGGGTTAGGGTGAGTGTTAGGGTTAGGGTTAGGGTTAGGGTGTGGGTGAGGTTTAGGGTGAGGCTTAGGTTTAGGGTGAGGGTTAGGGATAGGGTTAGGGTTAGGGTGAGGATGAGGGTGAGTGTTAGGGTTAGGTTTAGGGTTAGGGTGAGGTTGAGGGTGAGGGTTATTAGGTTTAGGATTAGGGTTAGGCTGAGGGTGATGGGAAAGTTAGGGTTAGAGTTAGGTTTAGGGTAGGATGAGGGTTAGGTTTAGGGTTAGGGTCAGCGTAAGGGTTAGGGTGAGGGTTAGTGTGAGGGAGAGGGTTAGGGTTAGGGTGACGGTAAGGGTTAAGGAGAGTGTTAGGGTGAGGGTGAGGGAGAATTTTAGTGTTAGAATTACGGTGAGGGTTAGGGTTAGGGCGAAGTTTAGGGTTAGGTTTAGGTTTAGGGTGATGTTTAGTGTCAGGGTGAGGGTTAGGATGAGGTTGAGTGTTCTGGTGAGAGTTAGGGTTAGGGTTAGGGTTAGGGATAGGGTTAGTGTGAGGCTAATGGTTAGGGTGAGTGAAAGGGTGAGGGTTAGGCTCAGGGTAAGGGTGAGCATTAAGGTTAGGGTTAGGTTTATGGTTAGGATGAGGGTTAGGGTGAGCGGTAGGTTTAGGGTTAGGGTTAGTTTGCAGGTTAGGGTGAGGTTAGGAGTTAGGGTGATGTTAGGGTGATGGTGAGGGTTAGGGTTAGCATTAGAGTTAGGGTGAGGTTGAGGGTTAGGGTTAGGGTTAGGGATAGCGTAAGGATTAGCGTTATTGTGAGGGTTAGGTTTAGGGTTAGTTGAGGATAAAGTAAGGGTGAGGGTTAGGGTGAGGGTGAGGTGTTACATTAGCATTAGGGATAGGTTTAGCTTTAGGGTGAGGGTTAGATTTAGGGTGAGGGTTAGGTTTAGGTTGAGGTTGAGGGTTAGGGTTGGGGTGATGTTTAGTGTGAGGGTGAGGGTTAGGGTGAGGTTGAGTGTTCAGGTGAGAGTTAGAGTTAGGTTTAGAGTTAGGGATAGGGTTAGGGTGAGGGTATTGGTTAGGGTGAGTGTTAGGGTAAGGATGAGTGTTAGGCATAGGGTGAGGGTTAGGGTTAGGGTTAATTTTAGGGTTAGGTTGAGGGTGAGCGTTAGGATTAGGGTTAGGATGAGGGTGAGGCTCAGGGTTAGGGTTAGGGTTAGTGTGAGGGTTAGGGTTAGGATTAGGTTTAGGGTAAGGGTTAGGGTTATATTTAGGTTTAGTATAAGGGTTAGGGTGAGGCTTAGGGTTAGAGTTAGTGTGATTGTTAGGTTTAGGGTTAGGGTTTGGGTTAGGTTGTGTTTAAAGTTTAGGGTGAGGTTTAGGGTGAGGGTGAGGGTAAGGGTTAGGGTGAGGGTTAGCGTGAGGGATAGGGTTAGGTTTATGCTTAGTGTTAGGGTGAGGGTTAGGTTTAGGTTTAGGTTTAGGGTGAGAGTTAGGGTGTGGATAATTGTTAGGGTGAGGGTTAGGGTGAGGTGAGCGTTAGGGTTAGGTTGACAGTAAGGGTTATGGTGAGGGTTATGGTGAGGTTGAGGGTTAGGGTTAGCATTAGGGTTAGGGTGAGGGTGAGGGTTAGGGTTAGGGTGAGGGTTACTTTTAGGGTCAGGGTTAGGGTTAGGAAGAGGGTTAGGGTTAGGGTGAGGTTGAGGGTTAGGTTTAGGTTGATGATTAGGGTTAGGGTGAGGTTTAGGGTTAGGGTTAGGGTGATGTTTATTGTGAAGGTGAGGGTTAGGGTGAGGGTGAGTGTTAGTGTGAGGATGAGGGTTCGGGTAAGGGTGAGGCTTAGGGTGTGGTTGAGGGTTAGGGTTACGGTGAGAGTCAGAGTGAGGTGTCGGGATAGGGTTAGGGGTAGGGTTTGTGTGAGGGTAAGGGTTAGGGTGAGGGTTAGGGTGAGGCTGAAGTTTAGTGTTAGCCTTAGGGTTAGGGTGAGTGTTAGGATTAGGGTGATGTTTAGGGTGAGGTTGAGGGTTAGTGTGAGGGTGAGGGTGAGGCTAAGGGTTAGTGTTAGGATTAGGGTTAGGGTTAGGGTTAGGCTGAGGATGAGGGTGAAATTGAGGGTGACGGTTAGGTTTAGGATTAGGATGAGGCTTCTGGTTAGGTTGAGGGTTAGTGTGATTTTGAGGGTCAGGGTGAGGGTGAGTGTTAGAATGAGGGTGATGGTGAGGGTTAGGCTTGGGATTTGGGTTAGGGTGAATTGTAGGGTTAGGATTATGTTAGGGTTAGGGTTATTGCTAGGGTTAGGGTGAGGGTGAGGGTTAGGGTGAGGGTTAGCGTTAGGGTTAGGGTTAGGGTGAGGGTGGGGTTGAGGGTTAGGGTTAGGATTAGGGTGAGGGTTAGGGTAAGGCTGAGGAGTAAGGGGAGATTGAGGGTGAGGGTTAGGTTTAGGGTTAGGGTTAGTGTGAGTGTTAGGTTTAGGGTTAGGGTTTGGGTTAGGTTGAGGGTAAAGTTTAGGGTGAGGTTTAGGCTTAGGGTGAGGTTTAGGATTAGGGTGAGGGTTAGGGTGAAGTTTATGTTTAGTTTTAGGGTTAGGGTGAGGGTTAGGTTTATTGTGAGGTTTAGGCTTAAGGTTAGGGTGACGGTAAGGGTTAAGTTGAGGGTTAGGGTGAGGGTGAGGTTTAGTGTTAGCATTAGGTTTAGCTTTAGGGTTAGCTTGAGAGTTAGGGTTAGAGTTAGGGTTAGGGTGAGTTTGAGGGTGATGGTTAGGTTTAGGATTAGGATTAGGTTTAGGGTCATGGTGAGTGTTAGGGTGAGAGTGAGGGTTCGGGTGAGAGTGAGGGTTAGTGTGTGGGTTAAGTTTAGGGTTAGGGTCAGGATTAAGTTTAGGCTTAGGGTCAAGGTTATGGTGAGGGTCAGGTTTAGGTTGAGGTTTAGTTTGAGGATGAGGGTTAGGGTTAGTGTTAGTGTTAGGGTGACGTTTAGGGTGAGAGTTATCGTTATGGTTAGGGTGAGGGTGACGGTGAGGTATAGGGTGAGGTTTAGGGTTAGGGTGAGGGTTAGGGATAGTGTTCGGTTTGGATGAGGGTGGGGGTGATAGTTAGGTTTAGGTTTCGAGTTAAGGTGAGGGTGATGGTGAGGGTTAGGATTAGGGTTAGGATGAGGGTTAGGCTGAGGGTTAGGTTTAGGGTTAGTGTGAGTGTTAGGGTTAGGTTTAGAGTTAGGATGATGGTTAAGTTTAGATTTAGGGTTAGCATAAGATTTAGGCTGAGGGTTAGGGTTAGGGTTAGAGTGAGGGTTAGGTTTAGGGTTAGGGTAAGGTTTAGGGTGAGGGTAATGGTGAGGGTGAGGGTTAGGCTGAGTGTGAGGGTTAGGGTTAGAGTGAGTGTTAGGGTGAAGGTTAGGTTTAGGGTTAGGGTTAGGGTGAGGGTGAGGTTGTGGGTAAGTGTTAGGGTGAGGGTTAGGGTGAGGGTGAGGTTTAGGTTTAGGGTGAGGGTTAGTGTTAGTGTGAGTGTTAGGGTGAGGGTGAGGGTTACGGTTAGCATTAGGGTTAGGGTTAGGGTGAGGGTTAGAGTGAGGTTTTGCGTTATGGTTAAGGATAGTGTGAGTATTAGAGTTAGGTTTACTGTGTGGGTTAGGCTGAGGGGAAGGGTTAGGGTTAGGGTGAGGGTTGGGTTTAGTGTGAGGGTTAGGGTTAGGGTTAGGGTAAGGTAAGGGTGAGGGTGAAGTTTAGGGTGAGTGTGAGGTTTAGGGTTAGCATTAGGTTTAGAGTTAGGGTTAGGATGAGTGTTAGGGTTTGGTTTAGGGTGAGGGTTAGGATGAGGGTGAGTGTTAAGTTTAGGCTTAGGGTGAGGGTTAGTTTTAGGGTGAGGGCTAGGGTGAGGGTGAGGATTAGGTTGAGGGTGAGGGTGAGGGTGAGGTTTTCATTTAGGTAAGGGTTATGGTTAGGGTTAGGGTGAGGTTTAGTAATGAGGGTGTGTGTTGGGGTTAAGATTAGGATTAGGGTGAGGGTGAGGGTGAAGTTTAGTGTTAGGATGAGGTTTAGGGTTAGGGTTAGGGTGAGAGTGAGGGTGAAGGTGAGGGTTCGGGATAGGGTTAGGGTGTGGTTTAGGTTTACAGGGAGGGTTAGAGGTAGGGTGAGGTTTAGGGTTAGGCTTACGGTG
Source organism: Dipodomys merriami (assembly GCF_024711535.1). Lineage (NCBI taxonomy): Eukaryota > Metazoa > Chordata > Mammalia > Rodentia > Heteromyidae > Dipodomys > Dipodomys merriami. The sequence continues at coordinate 420,934 of NW_027203137.1, forward strand.
AGGGTTAGGGTTAGGCTGATGTTTAGTGTGAGGGTGAGGGTTAGGGTGAGGGTGAGTGATCTGTTGAGAATTAGGGTTAGGGTTAGGGTTAGGGTTAGGGTTAGGGAATGGGTTAGTGTGAGGGAAAAGGTTAGGGTGAGGGTTTGGGTGAGGGTGAGGTTTAGGGTGAGGGTGAGGGTTAGGTTTAGGGTTAGGGTTATGATGAGGGTGAGGGTTAGGGTGAGCCCTAGTTATAGGGTTAGGTTTAGATTGCGGGTAAGGGTGAGGGTAAGGGTTAGGGTGAGGTTTAGGGTGAGGGTGAGTTTTAGGTTTAGGGTGAGGGTAAGGGTTAGGTTGAGGGTTATGGTTAGGGTTAGGTATCGGCTGAGGATTAGTGTTAGGGTGAGGGTTAGGGTGAGGGTTAGGATTAGGGTTAGTGTGAGGATAAGGGTTAGGGTGAGGGTTAGGGTGAGGGTAAGGTTTAGGGTTAGGGTTAGGGTGAAGGTTAGGGTGTGGGTAAGTGTTAGGGTTAGGGTTAGGGTGACAGTAGAGGTTAAGTTTAAGTATAGGGTGAGGATTAGGTTTAGGGTTAGGTTTAGGGTGAGTGTTAGGCGGAAGGGTAGGCTTAGGGTAAGGGTGAGTGTTAGGTTTATTGTGAGGGTTAGGGTTAAGGTTAGGGTGATGGTAAGGGTTAGGGTGAGGGATAGGGTGAGGGTGAGTTTTAGGGTTAGCATTAGGTTTAGCTTTAGGGTAAGGATGAGAGTTAGGGTTAGGCTTAGGGTTAGGGTGAGGGTGAGGGTGAAGGTTAGTGTTAGGATGAGGGTTAGGGTTAGGGTTAGGGTGAAGGTGAGGGTGAGGTTTAGGGTTAGGGTTAGTGTGAGGTTGAGAGTTAGGATTAGGAATAATGTTAGGGTTAGGGTTAGGCTGAGGGTGAGTGTCAGGGTGAGGGAAAAGGTTAGGGTTAGGGTTAGGGTGAGGGCAAGTGTTGGGGTGAGGGTAAGGGTGAGGGTTAGGGTTAGAGTCAGGGTTAAGGTGAGGGTTAAGTTTTGGGTGATGTTTAGGGTGAGGGTGAGGGTTAGGTTTTGGATTAGGGTTAGAGTTTTTGTTAGGTTGAGGGTGAGGTTGACGGTGAGGGTTAGGATTAATGTGAGTGTTAGGGTTAGGGTTAGTGTTATAGTTAGGGTGAGGGTTAGGGTTAGGGTTAGGATGAGGTTTAGGCTGAGGGTTAGCGTTAGGGTTCAGGTGAGGGTAAGCGTTAGGGTGAGGGTTAGGCTTAGGGTTAGTATGAAGGTTAGAATGAGAGTTAGTGTTACTGTGAGGGTTAGGCTGTGGGTAAGGGTTCGAGTGAGGGTTTGGGTGATGGTGAGGGTGAGGGATAGCATTAGGGTTAAGGTTAGGTTTAGTGTGAGGGTTAGAGTTAGGTTTAGTGTTACGGTGAAGGTGAGGGTTATGGTAAGCATTAGGATCAGGGTTAGGTTTAGGGTGAGATTTAGGGTTAGGGTTAGAATTATAGTGAAATTGAGTGTGAGGGTTAGTGTGAACGTGAGTGTTAGGTTGAGGGTGAGGGTGAGGGTTAGGGTTTAGGTGAGGGTCAGGTTTAGGGTTAGGGTTAAGGTTAGGGTGAGGGTTAGAGTTAGGTTTAGGGTTACGATGAGGATTAGGGTGAGGGTTAAGTTTAAGGTTAGGGTGAGGGTAAGGGTTAGGGTGAGGGTCAGGGTTAGGTTTTGTATTAGGTTTAGGGTTAGGGATAGGGTTAGGATTAGGGTGAGGGTTTTGTTAGGGTTAGGTTTTGACTTAGGGTGAGTTTTAGGGTTCGTGTTTGGATTAGGGTTAGGGTTAGGGTTAGGCTGAGGGTGAGGTTGAGGGTGAGGGTGAGGGTTAGGGTTAATATGAGTGTTAGGGTTTGCGTTAGCGTTAGGATGAGGGTTAGGCTGAGGGTTAGGGTTAGGGTTCGGGTAAGAGTAAGGGTTAGGCAGAAATGAACCTACAGACCTATAGCCATCTAATCTTCGATAAGGAAGCTAAAACAATAGAATGGACGAAAGACAGCCTCTTCAGTAAATGGTCCTGGCAAAATTGGTTAACTACATGTAGAAAACTAAAGCTAGATCCTTATATATCACCCTGCACCAGAATCAACTCCAAATGGATCAAAGACCTTGAACTCAAAGCAGACACTCTGAAAACATTACAGGATGGAATAGGAGAAACCCTAGGTCTCCTTGGCTCAGGCCGAAATTTTCTTAATAGAGACCCAGAAACACAACAAATCAAAGAAAGGTTGGACAAATGGGATTGCATAAGGTTGCAGAGCTTCTGCAGGGCAAATGACATAGCTAGCAAGATCAATAGAAAGCCCACCGATTGGGAGAAGATCTTTACTAGCCATACAACGGACAAGGGTCTCATATCTAAAATATACTTGGAACTCAAAAAATTAAACCACCCAACAACAAATCCTCAAAGAAACAACTGCCCAATAAATAAGTGGGTGAAAGACTTAAAGAGAAGCTTCTCTGAAGAAGAAAGAAGGATGGCCAATAGACACATGAAGAAATGTTCAACATCCCTAGCCATAAAAGAAATGCAAATCAAAACAACATTGAGATATCACCTCACTCCAGTTAGAACAGCAAAAATCAAGAACTCTAACAAAAACAGATGCTGGAGGGGATGTGGACAGAAAGGAACCTTACTTCATTGTTGGTGGGAATGTAAACTTGTTCAACCACTTTGGAAAGCAGTATGGAGGTTCCTCAAAAGACTTCACATAGATCTCCCCTATGATCCAGCAATCCCACTTTTGGGCATTTACCCAAATGTTTACAAACAAGACCACACTAAAGCTATCAGCACAACTATGTTTATTGCAGCATTATTTACCATAGCTAAGATATGGAACCAACCCAGATGCCCCTCAGTAGATGAATGGATCAAGAAAATGTGGTATATATACACAATGGAATTCTATGCCTCCATCAGAAAGAATGACATTTCTCCATTTGTTAGGAAATGGAAAGGTTTGGAAAAAATTATATTATGTAAAGTAAGCCAGGCCCAAAGAAGCATAGGTCCCATGGTTTCCCTTATTTGCAATATCTAGTATAGGTATGAGTCAAGCGGAAAAGGTCAGATAATGTGATGTTAGGAAAATGAACCCTTAAATATGTATTTTAATGTTTTTGTTTCTTTCATGCATGTGTTTCTAACGCATTTATAAGATTATTGCTTTGTTGCTTTGTATGTCCCTCCCCCACAGTGTAACCCCCGCTTTCACTATATTTGATGTCAGTATAACATGTGGAGGAGATGGGGACAAACAAGTCGTTTAAGGATTCAGGTGGACCTGTTGCAACAATGAGAAGTACAAAATGTCATGTCAAAACCAACTTTACAATGTCGGTGTGGGGGGGAGGGGGGTATATTTGGGTGGGGGGAGGGGGGAGGATGGGAAGGGAGGTGAAGGGTAAACAAAGGAGGAGGCTGCAATGCTTGGTAAGAAATGTATGCATTATCCTGCCCATGTAATTGTAGCCCCTCTGCACAGTATGTTCTCAAATAAAATAAAATAAAAAAAGAAAACAAAAAAAAAGAGTAAGGGTTAGGGTGAGGTTTAGGGTGAGGGTGAGGTTTAAGTTTATGCTTAGGGTTAGGGTGAGGTTTATGGTTAGGGTGAGAGTGAGGGTTAGGGTTAGGGTTTGGGTGAGGGTTAGGGTTAGGTGAGGGTTAGGGATAGGGTCGGGGTTAGGGTGAGTGTGTGGGTTAGGGTTAGGTTTAGGTTTAGGGTTAGGCTGAGGGTGAGGGTTAGGTTTAGGGTTAGGGTTAGGGTTAGGGTTGAAGTTTTCTTTTAGGGTTAGGAAGAGGTTTTGGCTGAGGATTAGGGTTGTGGTTAGGGTGAGGTTTAGGGTTAGTGTGAGTGTTGGGATGAAGGTTAGGTTGAGGGTTAGGTTTAGGGTTAGGTTGAGGGTAAAGGTTAGGGTGAGGGTGAGGGTTAGGTTTAGGATTAGGGTTAGGGTTTGGGTTAGGATTAAGGATAGGGTTAGGGTTAGGGTGAGGGTTAGGGTGAGGGTTAGGGTTAGGTTTAGGGTGAAGATTAGGGTGAGAGTGACATTTAAGGTGAGGGTTAGGGTTAGGGTGAGGATTAGGGTTAGGGTTAGGGTGAGGTTTAGTATTAGGATGATGTTTAGGGTGAGCGTGATGTTTTGGGTTAGGATGAGGGTGAGGGTGAGGGTGTAGGTGAGGGTTAGGTATAGGGTGAGTGTTAGGGTGATGGTGACGGTGATTGTTAGGGTGAAGTTGAGGGTTAGGGATAGGGTTAGTGTGAGGGTTAGGGTTAGGGTTAGGGTGAGGTGTAGGGTGAGTGTAGGGTTAGGGTTAGGGTGAGGGTTAGGGTTAATGTGAGGATTAGGGTTAGGTTTAGGGTTAGTGTGAGGATAAGGGTAAGGGTGAGGGTTAGGGTGAGAGTGAGGGTTAGGGTTAGCGTTAGGGTTAGGGTGAGGTTTAGGGCGAAGGTTAAGTTGAGGGTTAGGGTTATTATGAGGGTGAGGGTTATAGTTAGGTTTATGGTGAGGGTTTGGGTTAGTGTGAGGTTTAGGGTAAGGTTAGGGTGTGGGTGAGGGTGAGGGTGAGGGTGACTTTTAGGGTGTGTGTGACAGTTAGGTTTAGGGTTAGGTTTAGGGTGAGGGTCATATTTAGGGTGAGGGTTAGGGTGAGGGTGAGGGTTAGGTTGAGGTTCAGGGTTAGGCTGAGCGTTAGGGTGAGTGTTAGGTTTAGGTTTTGGTTTGGGTGAGGGTTAAAATGAGGTCTAGTGTTAGTGTTAGGGTTAGAGTTAAGGTGAGAATTAGGGTGAGGGTTAGGGTTAGAGTGAGGTTTAGGGTGAGGGTGAGGGTTAGGGATAGCATTAGGGTTAAAGATAGGTTTAGGGTGATTGTAAGGGTTAGGATGAGGGTGAGGGTTAGGTTTAGGATTAGGGTTAGTGTTAGGGTGAGGGTTAGTTATAGGGTTAGGATTAGCGTGAGGGTTTTGGTTAGGGTTAGGTTTAGATTTAGAGTGAGGGTTAGGGTTAGTGTTGGATTAGGGTTAGGGTTAGAGTTAAGTTGAGGGTTAGGTTTAGGTGAGGGTTTAGGATAGAATTGGGGTTAGGGTGAAGATTAGGGTTAGGTTTAGTGTTAGAGTTAGAGCGAGGGTGAATGTGAGGTTTAGGGTTAGGTTTAGAGTTAGGGATAGGGTTAGGCTGAGGGTGAGGGTGAGGGTGAGGGTGAGGTTTAGGGTTAGGGTGAGGGTTAGGGTTAGGGTTAGGGTTAGGGTTGGGTTGAGTGTTAGGGTTAGGATTAGGAAGAGGGTTTGGCTGAGGGTTAGAGTTATGGTTAGGGTGAGGTTTAAGGTTAGTGTGAGGTTTAGGATGAGGTTTAAGCTGAGGGTTAGGGTTTGGGTTAGGGAGAGGTAAGGGTGAGCGTTAGGGTGAAGGTTAGGTTTAGGTTTAGGGTTAGGGTGAGGGTTAGGATGTGGTTTAGTTTTAGTGTAAGGGATAGGGTTAGCGTGAGGGTTAGGGTGAGGGTAAGGGTTAGAGTGAGGTTCAGGGAGAGGGTGAGTGTTAGGGATAGCATTAGGTTTAATTTTAGGTTTAGGGTGAGGCTTAAGGTTAAGGTTACTCTGAGAGTGAGGGTTAGGTTTAGCATTAGGGTTAGGGTTAGGGTTAGGGTGAGGGTTAGGGTTAGGGTTTGGGTGAGGTTGAGGGTTAGGGTTAGGGTTAGGGTGAGGGTATGGGATAGGGTGAGGGTGAGGGTTAGGGTGACGGTGAGGGTAAGTGTTAGGGTGAGGGCTAGGGTTACGGTTAGGGTTAGGGTAAGGTTTAGGTTTAGGGTGAGGGTGAGGGTGAGGGTTAGGTTTAGGATTAGGCTTAGGTATAGGGTTAGGTTTAGGGTAAATATGAGGCTGAGTGTCAGAGTTAGGTTTAGGGTGAGGTTTAGTGTAATGGTTAGGGTTAGGATGAGGGTGAGGGTGAGGTTTTGGGTGAGGGTGAGGGTTAGGGTTTTGGATAGGTTTAGGTTTAAGGTTAGGGTGAGAGTTAATTTTTAGGTTAGTGTTAGGATGAGGGTTAGGCTGAGGGTTAGGGTTAGGGTTAGTATGAGGGTGAGACTTAGGATTAGGAATAGTGTTAGGGTTAGGGTTAGGCTGAGGGTGAGGGTCACGGTGAGGGTAAAGTTTAGGGTTAGGGTTAGGGTGAGGGTAGGTGTTAGGGTAAGGTTAAGGGTGAGGGTTAGGGATTGAGTCAGGGTTAAGGTGAAGGTTAGGGTTTGGGTGAGGTTTAGGGTGAGGGTGAGGGTTAGGGTGAGGATGAGGTTTCGGGTGAGGGTTACGGTTAGTGTTTGGATTAGGGTTAGGGTTAGGGTTAAGGTGAGGGTTAGGGTTAGCTGAGGGTTAGGGATAGAATTGGGGTTAGGGTGAAGGTCAGGGTTAGGTTTAGTGTTAGAGTTAGAGCGAGGGTTAGTGTGAGGTTTAGGGTTAGCGTTAGGGTTAGGGTGAGGGTTAGGGTGAAGGTTAAGTTGAGGGTTAGGGTTATTATGAGGGTGAGGGTTAGAGTTAGTTTTAGGGTGAGGGTTGGGGTTAGGTGAGGTTTAGGTTAGAGTTAGGTTTAGGGTGAGGTTGAGCGTTAGGGTGAGGTTTAGGGTTAGGGTTATTGTTAGGGTTAGTGTGAGGGTTAGTGTTAGGGTGACTGTTACTGTTAGGGTGAGTGTAAGTGTTAGGGTTCGAGTTAGGGTTCGGATTATTGTTAGGGTTAGGGTTAGGGTTACGGTTATGGTGAGGGTGAGAGTGAGGATTATGGTTAGGGTTAGGATGAGGTTTAGTTTAAGGGTTAGGGTTAGAGTTAGGGAAGGGGTGAGAGTGAGGTTTAGGGTTAGATTTAGGGTAAGTGTTAGGGTTAGGTTTAGCGTGAGGGTTAGGATTAGTGTTAGGCTTAGGATTAGGCTTAGGCTGTGCATGATGTTGTGGGTTAGGGTTAGGGTTAGGGTGAGGGCTATGGTTAGGGTTATGGTGAGGTTTAGGATGGGGTTTAGGGTTAGCATTAGGGTTAGGGTTAGGATTAGGTTGAGGGTTACAGTGAGGGTTAGTGTTAGGGATAGGATTAGGGTTAGCATTATGGTTAGGGTGAGGTTGAGTGTGAGGGTTAGTGTTAGGGTTAGGATTAGCCTTAGGGTTAGGGTGAGGGTTACTTTTACGGTTTGGGTTAAGGTGAGGGTGAGACTGAAGGTTAGGGTTAGGTTTAGGGTTAGGGTTAGGGTTAGGTTTAGGTTTAAGTTTAGGATTAAGTTTAGGTTCAGGTTTTTGGTGAGAGTTAGGGTTAGGGTTAGGGTTAGGGTTAGGCTTAGGCATAGACTGAGGGTGAGGGTGGGGGTGAGGATTAGGGTTAGGGTTAGTGTTAGGGTTAGGTTAAGGTTTATTTTTAGTGTTATGGTTAGAGTTATGGTGAGGGTGAGGGTGCGGTTGAGGGTTTGGGTTAGGGTTAGGGTGAGGTTTAGGGTTAGGGTTAGGGTGAGGGTGAGGTTTAGGGTTAGATATAGCGTTAGGGGGAGGGTTAGGGTGAGGGTTAGGGTGAGGTTTAGGGATAGGTTTAGGATGAGGGTAAGGTTTAGGGTTAGAGTTAGGGTTAGGGTGAGGCTGAGTTTGAGGGTGATTGTAAGTGTTAAGATTACAGTGAGTGTTAGGTTTAGGGTTAGAGTGAGAGTTAGGGTTTGGTTTAAGTTTAGGGTTAGGGTGAGTGTTAGGGTTAGGTTGAGGCTTAGGGTTATGGTTAGAGTTACATTGAGTGTGAACATGAGGGTTAGGGTTAGAGTTAGGGTTAGGTTGAGGGTGAGGTTTACGGTTAGATTTAGGGTTAGGGGGACGGTTAGGTCGAGGGTTAGGTTTAGGGTTAGTGTTAGGTTTAAGGTTAGGGTGAGGGTTAGGTTGAGGTTTAGGGTTATGGTTAGGTTTAGGGTTAGGATTAGGGTTAGGGTGAGGGTGAGTGTGAGGGTTAGAGTTAGGCTTAGGTTTAGGCTTAGGGTTAGGCTGAGGGTGATGGTGGGCGTCAAGATTAGGGTTAGGGTGATGGTTAGGATTAGGGTTAGAGTGAGGGCTAGAATGAGGGTGAGGTTTAGGGTAAGGCTTAGGCTTAGGCTTAGGGTTATGCTGAGATTGAGGTTGAGGGTGAGGGTTAGGGTTAGGGTCATGGTTAGGTTTATGGTTAGGGTGAGGGTTAGCATGAGGTTTAGGGTTAGGTTGAGGGTTAGGGTGAGGATGATGGTAAGGGTAAAGGTGAGGTTTACGCTGAGGGTGACGGTTAAGATAAGGCTGAGGGTTAGGGTTAGGGTAAGGGTTAGGGTTAGGGTTAGGTGTGGGTTAGATTGAGGATTAGTGTCAGGGTTAGTGTGAGGTTTAGGGTGAGGATGAGGGTCAGGGTTAGGGTGAGGGTGAGGGTTAGGGTTACGTTTAGGGATTGGGTGAGGTTTAGGATTATGGTGAGGGTTAGGGTTAGTGTGAGTGTTAGTGTTAGGTTTAGGGTTAGTGTTAGGATGAGTGTAAGTGGTAGGGTGAGGTTTAGGTTTAGGGTTAGGGTTAGGGTTAGGGTTAGGTTTAGGTTATTGTTAGGGTTAAGGTTAGCGTTACAGTCACGGTGAGTTTGAGGGTGAGGGTTAGGTTTAGGGTTAGGGTGAGGTTTAGTGTTAGGGTTAGGGTTAGCATTAGGGTTAGGTGAGGGTTACGTTTAGGGGTACAGTTAGGATTAGGCTGAGGGTTAGGGTTAGGGTTAGGCGTAGTGTTAGGTTGATGGTAAGTGTGAGTGTGAGGGTTTGGGTGAGGGTTAGGGTTAGGGTTAGGGTTAGTTTTAGGATTAGTTTTAGGGTGAGGGTGAGTGTGAGGGTTAGGGTTAGGGTTAGGCTGAGGTTTCGGGTGAGGGTTAGGGTTAGGGTTTGGGTTAGGGTGAGCGTGAGGCTGAGGATTTGGGTTAGGTTTAGGATTAGGTTTAAGGTTAAGGTTAGGTTTAGGTTTAAGGTTAGGATTACAGTGAGGCTTAGGGTTAGGGTTAGGCTTAGGCTTAGGTTTAGGCTGAGGGTGAGGGTAAGGGTGGGGGTGCGGATTAGGTTTAGGGTTAGGGTTAGGATTACGTTTATTGTTAGTGTTATGGTTAGTGTTAAGTTTGCGGTGAGGGTCAGGCTGAGGTTGAGGGTTATGTTTAGGGTTAGGTTCAGGGTTAGGGTAAGAGTTATAGTTATTGTTAGGGTTAGGGTTAGAGTTACTGTGAGGTTGATGGTGAGTGTGTGGGTCTTGGTTAGGGTGAGGTTTAGGGTGAGGTTTAGGGATATGGGGAGGGTTAGGATGAGGGTTAGGATTAAGGTGAGGTTTAGGGTGAGGGTGAGTGTGTGTGTTATGGTTAGTTTTATGTTTAGGCTTAGGGTTATGCTGAGGGTGAGGTTGAGGGTGAGGGTTAGTGTTAGGGTGAGGGTTAGGGTAAGGGTTAGGGGGAGAGTTAGGAAGAGGGTAAGGATTAGGGTTAGGGTTGGGTATGCTAGTGTGAGGATGAGGTTTAGTGTTAGGGTTAGGTTGATGGTAACGTTTAGGGTAAGGGTAAGAGTTAGGGTTCTGGTTTTGTTTAGGGGTAGGTTGTGGATTAGTGTAAGGGTTAGTGTGAGGGTGAGGGTTATGGTTAGGTTGAGTGTGAGGGTTCAGATTAGGATTAGGGTGAGGTTGTGGGTTATGGTTAGTGTTAGGGTGAGGTTTAAGGTTAGAGTTAGGGTTAGGGTTAAGATTAGGTTTAGGGTAAGTGTTATGGTGAGTGGGAGAGTTAGGTTTAGGATTAGGGTTAGGCTTAGGGTTAGGCTTAGGGTGAGGGTGAGGGTTAGGATTAGGGTTAGGGTGAGGGTTAGGGTTAGGGTTAGGGTGACAGATAGGGTTCGGTTATGTTTAGGGTTAGGGTGAGGGTTAGTGTTAGGGTTATGGTGAGCGTGAGGTTTAGGGTTAGGGTGAGGCTTAGGGTTATGTTTAGGGTTAGGGTGAGGGTTAAGTTTAGGGTTAGGGTGAGGGTAAGGATGAGGATTAGGGTTAGGGTTAGGGTTAGGGTGAGGGTTAGTGTGAGGGTGAGGGTGAGGGTTAGTGTGAGTGTCAGATTAAGGTTTAGGGTTAGGGTTAGGGTTAGGGTCAGGGTAAGGTTGTGGGTTAGGGTTACAGTGAGGGTGAGGATTAGGGTTAGGGCTAAGGATAGATTTAGGATTAGGGTTAGCTTGAGGGTGAGTGTCAGGATTAGGGTTAGGGTTCAGGTTAGGTTTATTTTTATAATTAATGTTATTGTTAGGGTTAGGGTTAGAGTTATGGTAAGGGTGATGGTGAGGGTTAGGGTTAGGGTTAGTGTGAGGTTTAGGGTTAGGATTAGGATTAGGGTTAGTGTGAGAGTGAGGATTAGGGTAAGATTTATGGTTAGTTGGAGGGTTAGGTCGAGAATTAGGTTTAGGGTAAGTTTTTGGGTTAAGGTTAGGGTGAGGTTTAGGTTGAGGTTTAGGGTTAAGGTTAGGGTTAGGGTTAGGATTATGGTGAGGGTTAGGGTTAGTGTTGGGGTGAGGGTTATGATGAGAGTTAGGTTTATGGTTGTGTTGAGGGTTAGGATTAGGGTGAGGGTTAGGGATAGTGTTAGATTAAGGTTTAGGTTTAGGGTTAGGTTTGGGTGAGGGTAAGGTTGAGGGTTAGGGTTACAGTGAGGGTGAGGATTAGGGTTAGGGTGAAGTTTAGGGTTAGGATTAGGGTTAGCGTGTGGGTGAATGTTAGGATTAGGGTTAGGGTTAGGGTTAGGTTTATTGTTAGAATTAATTTTATTGTTAGAGTTAGGGTTAGAGTTATGGTGAGGGTGAGGGTGAGGGTGAGGGTTAGGGTTAGGGTGAGGTTTAGGGTTAGGGTTAGGATTAGGGTTAGTGTGAGGGTGAGGATTAGGGTAAGATTTAGGGTTATTTGGAGGGTTAGGTCGAGAGTTAGGGTTAGGGTAAGTTTTAGGGTTAAGGTTAGGGTGAGGATTAGGTTGAGGTTTAGGGTTATGGTTAGGGTTACGGTTAGGATTATGGTGAGGGTGAAGGTTAGGGTGAGGGTTAGGATGAGGGTTAGGGTTACGGTTGCAGTGAAGGTTAGGGTTAGGTTGAGTGTTAGGGTTAGTATTAGGGTTAGGGTGAGGTTTAGAGTTAGCATTAGGGTTAGGGTTTGGGTAAGGTTTAGGTTTAGGGTTTGGATTACTGTTATTGTTAGGGTGAGGGTTAGATTTATGGTGAGGGTGAGGGTGAGGGTGAGTGTTAGGGTTAGGGTGAGGTTTAGCGTTAGATTTAGGTTTGGTTGGAGGATTAGGTCGAGGGTTAGGGTTAGGGTAAGTGTTAGGGTTAAGGTTCTGTTGAGGGTTAGGTTGAGGTTTAGGGTTGTGGTTATGGTTAGGATTAGGGTTAAGTTCAGGGTGAGTGTGAGCATTAGGTTTAGGGTTAGGCTTAGGCTTAGGGTTCAGCTGAGGGTGAGGCTGGGGGTGAGGATTACGGTTAAGGTGATGGTTAGAGTTAGGGTTAGTGTGAGGGTTAGTGTTAGGGTTAGGATTAGAATTAGGGTTAGGGTTAGAATTAGGGTTAGGGTGAGGGTTAGGGTGGGGGTGACGGTAATGGTAAAGGTGAGAGTTAGGCTGAGGGTGAGGGTTACGTTAAGCGTGAGGGTTAGGGTTAGGGTAAGGGTGAGGGTGAGGGTTAGATTGAGGATTAGTGTTAGTGTTAGTGTGAAGTTTAGCGTGAGAATGAGCGTTAGGGTTAGGGCGAGGTCTAGGGTGAGGGTGAGGTTTAGGGTTATTTTTAGGGTGATGTTTAGGGTTAGGGTGATGGTTAGGTTTAGTGTGAGGTTTAGTGTTAGGGTTAGGGTTATTGTTAGGGTGAGGATAAGTTTTAGGGTGAGTGTTACGGTTAGGGTGAGGGTTATGGATAGGGTGAGGGTTAGGTTTAGGTTTAGGATTATTGTTAGCATTATGGTTAGGGTTAAGTTATGGTGAGGGTGAGGGTGAGGATTATGGTTAGGGCTAGGATGAGGTTTAGTGATAGGGTTAGGGTTAGGGTTTGGGTCAGGGTGAGGTTTAGTGTTAGATTTAGGGTTAGGGTGGTGCTGAGGGTGAAGGTTAGGTTTAGGATTAAAATTAGGTTTAGGCTTAAGGTGAGTGTTAGTTTGAGGGTGAGGGTTAGAGTTAGGGTTAGGAGTAGGATTAGGGTTTTTGTTAGGGTGAGTGTGAGTGTTAGGGTTAGGGTTAGGTATAGGCTTAGTGTTAGGCTGAGGTTGAAAGTGAGGGTTAAGGTTAAGGTGAGGTTTAGGTTTCGGGTTAGGGTTAGTGTTAGGCTTACGATTAGGCTGATGGTGAAGGTTGTGGGTTATGGGTAGTGTGAGGGTTAGGGTTATGGAGAGGGTTAGGATGAGGGCTAGGGTTAGGATTAGGGTTAGGTTGAGGGTGAGTGTGTGTGTTAGGTTTAGGTTTAGGGTTAGGCTTAGGGTTAGGCTGAGAGTGAAGTTGAGGGTGAGGGCTAGGGTGAGGGTGAGGTTTATTATTAGGGTTAGGGTGAGGTTTATGGTTAGAGAAAGGGTGAGAGTTAGGGTTCGGTTTAAGTTTAGGGTTATGTTGAGTGTTAGTGTAAGGGTTATGGTGAGGGTGAGGGTTAGGTTTAGGTTGAGGGTTAGGGTTCGGATTAGGGTTAGGGTGAGGGTGAGGGTGAAGGTTAGGTTTAGTGTTAGGGTGAGGGTTAGGTGGAGGGTTAGGGTTAGGGTTAGGGTTAGTGTGAGATTTAGGGTTAGGATTAGGGTTATGATGAGGGTGAGGGTGAAGTTTAGGGTTAGAGTTAGGTTTAGGGTGAGGCTGAGGTTGTTGGTTAGGGTTAGGGTTAGTGTTAGATTTAGGGTTAGGTTGAGGGTGAGGTGTAAGCTTAGGGTTAGGATTAGTTTTAGGGTAAGGTTTAGGGTGATTGTGAGCATTAGGGTTAGTGTTAGGCTTAGGGTTATGCTGAGAGTGAGGGTGAGGGTGAAGGTTAGGGTTAGGGTGAGGGCTAGGGTTAGGTTTAGGTTGAGAGTTAGTGTTAGGGTTTGGGTGAGGGTTAAGGTTAGGTTTAGGGTGAGAGTAACGATGTGGATTAGGGTTATGATTAGGGTTAGGGTGAGGTCTAGGGTGAGGGTGAGGGTTAGGGTTAGTGTTACATTAAGGTTTAGGTTTTGGGTTAGGGTTAGGGTGAGGGTTAGGTTGAGGCTTAGGGTTACAGTGAGGGTGAGAATTAGGTTTAGGGTGAGGGTTAGTGTTAGGATTAGGGTTAGCATGAGGGTGAGTGTTAGGATTAAGGTTAGGGTTAGGGTTATGGTTAGGTTTAGGGTTAGGATTAATGTTATTGTTAGGGTTGGGGTTAGAGTTATGATGAGGGTGAGGGTGAGATGAGGGTTCGGGTTAGAGTTAGAGTTAGGGTGAGGTTTAGGGTTAAGGTTAGGGTGAGGGTGGGGTTTAGGGTTATATTTAGGGTTAGTTGGAGGGTTAGGTCGAGGGTTAGGGTTCGGGTTACTTTTAGAGTTAAGGATACGGTGAGGTTTAGGTTGAGGTTTAGGGTTATGGTTAGGTTTAGGGTTAGGATTAGAGTGAGCTTGAGTGTGAGCGTTAGGGTTAGGCTTAGTCTTAGGCTTAGGGTTAGGCTGAGGGTGGGGGTGGGGGTGAGTATTAGTTTTAGGGTGATGGTTAGGGATTGGGTTAGGGTGAGGGTTAGGATGAGGGTTAGGATTAGGATTAGTTTTAGGGTGAGGGTTAGGGTGAGGGTGAGTGTTAGGGTTAGGGTGATCGTTAGTTTTAAGGATAGTGTGAGGGTTAGGATGAGGTTTAGGGTTACGGTGAGGGTTAGGGTGGGGATTGTTGTAAGGGTAAACTTGAGGTTTAGGCTGAGGGTGAGGGTTAAGATAAGGGTGAGTGTTAGGGTTAGGTTTAGGGTTAGGGTAAGGGTTAGGGTTAGGTTTAGAATGAGGGTTAGTTTGAGGATTAGTGTTAGGGTTAGTGTGAGGTTTAGGGTGAGGATGAGGGTTAGGGTTAGTGTTAAGGTGAGAGTAAGTGTTAGGGTGAGGGATAGGGTTCGAGTGAGGTTTTTGGTTAGGGTGAGGCTGAGGGTTAGTGTTAGGGTTATTGTTAGGGTTAAGGTTAGGTTTACCGTTACAGGGAGGGTTAGGGTTGGGGTTAGGGTGAGGTTTAGGGTTAGGATTAGGATTAGGGTTAGGGTGAGTTTGAGGTTTATGGTTAGATTTAGGTTTAGTTGGAGGGTTAGGTTGAGGTTTAGGGTTAGTTTTAGTGTTAGGGTGAGTTTTAGGTTCTGGGTTAGGGTTAGAGTTAGGGTTAGGGTGAGGGTGAGGTTTAGGATTAGAGTTAGTGTTAGGGTGAGGTTTAGGTTGAGGTTTATGGTAAGGGTTAGGTTTAGGGTTACGATTAGGGTGAGAGTTAGGGGGAGGGTTAGGGTTAGGGTTAGGGATAGCATTAAGGTGAGAGTGAGGGTGAGTGTGTGTGTTAGGTTTATTTTTCTGGTTAGGCTTAGGGTTATGCTGAGGGTGAGGTTGAGGGTGAGAGTTAGGGTTAGGGGGAGGGTTAGGATGAGGGTTAGGGTTAGGATTAGGGTTAGGGTAAGGGCTAGGGTGAGTGTGAGGGTGAGATTTAAGGTTATGGTTATTGTTAGGATTAGGGAGAGGGTGAGGTTTAGGGTTCGATTTAGGGTCAGGGTGAGGCTGAAGGTGAGGGTTAGGGTTAGGGTTAGGATTAGGATTAGGGTAAGGGTTAGGGTGAGTGTGAGGGTTATAGTTAGGCTTAGGGTTAGGCTGAGGGTGAGGGTGAGGGTGAGGGTGAGGGTTAGGGTTAGGTGTAGGGTTAGGGATAGGGTTAGGGTGAGAGTTAAGGTTCGGTTATGTTTAAGGTTAGGGTGAGGTTTAGGGTTATGGCGAGCGTGAGATTTAGGGTTAGGTTGAGGTTTAGGGTTAGCGTTAGCGTTAGGGTGAGGGTTAAGGTTAGGGTTACGGTGAGGGATAGGTTGAGGGTGATTGTTAGGTTTAGGGTTAGATTAAGGTTTAGGGTTAGAGTTAGGGTTAAGGTGAAGGTTATGTTGAGGGTTCGAGTTACAGTGAGGGTGAGGATTAGGGTTAGGATGAGGGTTAGAATTAGGATTAGGGTTAGGGTGAGTGTGAGTGTTAGGATTACGGTTAGGGTTAAGGTTAGGTTTAGAGTTAGGATTAGTGTTATTGTTAGGGTTAGGGTTAGAGTTATGGTGAGGGTGAGGTTGAGGGTGAGGGATAGGGTTTGGGTTAGGGTGAGGTTGAGGATTAGGGTTAGGAATAGGGTTAAGGTGAGGTTGAGGTTGAGGTTTAGGGTTAGATTTAGGGTTAGTTGGAGGATTAGTTCGAGGGTTAGAGTTAGGGTTATTTTTAGGGTTAAGGTTAGGGTGAGGGTTATGTTGAGGTTTAGGGTTATGGTTAGGGTTAGGGTTAGGATTAGGGTGAAGTTGAGGGTGAGTGTGAGGGTTCAGCTTAGGCTTAGGCTTAGCGTTAGGCTGAGGGCGAGTGTGGGGGTGAAGATAAGGTTTAGGGTGATGGTTATCGATAGGGATAGGGTGAGTGTTAGGATGAGGGTTAGCATTTGGATTAGGGTTAGGGTGAGGGCTAGGGTGAGGGTGAGGGTTAGATTAAGGGTTAGGCTTAGGCTTAGGTTTAGGCTGAGTGTGAGGCTGAGGGTGAGGTTTAGAGTTAGTGTGATGGTTAGGTTTACGGTTACGTTGAGGGTTAGGATGAGGTTTAGGATTACGGTGAGGGTTAGGGTGAGGATGATGTTAAGGGCAAAGGTGAGGTTTAGGCTGAGGGTGAGGGTTAAGGTAAGGGTGAGTGTTAGGGCTAGGTTTAGGTTTAGGGTAAGGGTTAGTGTTAGGTTTAGGGTTAGGGTGAGGGTTAGATTTAGGATTAGGGTTAGGTTTAGTGTGAGGTTTAGGGTGAGGATGAGGGTTAGGGTTAGGGTGAAGGTGAGGGTTAGAATTAGGGTTATGGTGAGGGCTAGGGAGAGGGTTAGGATTAGGGATAGGGTTAGGGTTAGGGAGAGGTTTAGGATTAGGGTGAGGGTTAGGGTTAGTGTGAGGTTTAGTGTTAGGTTTAGGGTTAGTTTTAGGGTGAGGGTAAGTGTTATCGTGAGGGTTAGGTTTAGGCTGAGGGTTATGGTTAGGATGAGGGTGAGGTTTAGGGTTAGGGTTTGGGTGAGGTTTAGTGTTAGGGTTGGGGTTAGAGTTAGGGTTAGGGAGAGGGTGAGGTTTAGGGTTACATTAAGGGTTAGTGTGAGGCTTAGGTTTAGGGTCCGGGTTAGCGTGGGGGTGAAGGTAAGGGTAAAGGTGAGGGTTAGGCTGAGGGTGAGGTTTACGGTAAGGGTGAGGTTTAGGGTTAGCGTGAGGGTTAGTGTTAGTGTTAGGGTGAGGTGGAGTGTTAGATTGAGTATTATTGTTAGGGTTAGTGTGAGGTTTATGGTGAGGATGAGTTTTAGGGTTAGGATGAAGTCTAGGGCGAGGGTGAGGGTTAGGGTTAGTGTTAGGATGAGGTTTGGGGTTAGGGTGATGTTTAGGGTTAGTGTGAGGGTTACTGTTATGGTTAGGGTTAGTGTTAGGGTGAGGGTAAATGTTAGGGTGAAGGTTAGGGTTATGATGAGGATTATGGTTAGTGTGAGGGTTAGAGTTAGGATAAGTGTAAGGGTGAGGGCTAGGCTGAGGGTTAGGGTGAGGGTTAGGGTTAGGGATAGGGTTAGGTTTAGGATTAGGGTTAGGGTGAGGGTGAATGTGAGGGATAGGTTTAGGTTAGGTTTAAGCTTGGCATTAGGATGATGGTTAGGGTTAGGGTTTGGGTTAGGGTGAGGGTGAGGCTGAGGGTTAGGGTTAGGTTTATGTTTAGGTTTAGTGTTAGGTTTAGGGTTAGTGTTAGGGTTAGTGTTAGGGTTACAGTGAGGGTTGGGGTTACGTTTAGGGTTAGGTTTAGGCTTAGAGTTAGGGTGAGGGTTAGGATAAGGATTAGGTTTACGATTAGGGTTAGGGTGAGGGCTAGAGTGAAGGTGAGGATGACAGTTAGTGAGATGGTAATGTTTAGGGTTAGGGTTAGGGTTAGGGTGAGCGTTAGGATGAGGGTTAATGTTATGATGAGGGTGAGGATTAGGCTTAGGGTGAGGCTTAGGGTTAGGGTGAGATTGAGAGTTAGCATTAGGGTTAGGGTTAGTGTTATGGTTAGGTTTAGGGTTTGGATTACTGTTGTTGTTACGGTTAGGATTAGAATTATGGTGAGGGTGAGGGTGAGAGTGAGTGTTAGGGTTAGGGTGAGGTTTAGGGTTAGAGTTAGGATAAGGGTTAGGGTGAGGGTGAGGTTTATGGTTAGATTTAGGTTTAGTTCGAGGGTTAGGTCGAGGGTTAGGGTTAGCTTAAGTGTTAGGGTTAAGGTTAGGTTGAGGGTTAGGTTGACGTTTAGGGTTAGGGTAAGGTTTAGGGTTAGGATTATGGTTAGGGTGAGGGTGAGTGTGAGGTTTAGGGTTAGGGTTAGGCTTAGGCTTAGGTTTAGGCTGAGGGTAAGTGTGGGGGTGAGAATTAGGGTTAGGGTGATGGTCAGGGTTAGGGTTAGTGTGAGGTTTAGTGTTAGGGTTAGTGTTAGTGTTAGGGTGAGGGTAAGTGTTAGGGTGAGGGTTAGGGTTAGGGTGAGGGTTATGTTTAGGGTGAGTTTTAGGGTTAGGGTTAGGGTTATTTTTATTGTTAGGGTTAGGGTTAAGGTTGTGGTGAGGGTGAGGGTGAGGGTTAGGGTTAGGGCTAGGATGAGGTTTAGGGATAGGGTTAGGGTTAGTAACCCTAGTGTTAGATTTAGGGTTCGGGTGAGGCAGAGGGTGAGGGTTAGGCTTAGGATTAATGTTAGGGTTAGGCTTAATGTGAGGGTTAAGTTGAGGATGAGGGTTACAGTTAGGGTTAGGAGTAGAATTAGGGTTAGTGTTAGGGTGAGAGTGAGGGTTAGGGTTAGGATTAGGGATAGGCTTAGGCTTAGGATGAGGTTGAGGGTGAGGGTTAGGGTTAGGGTGAGGTTTAGGGTTAGGGTTAGGTTGAGTGTGAGTGTTGGGGTTTGGGATAGGCTTAGGATTAGTCTGAGGTTGAGGATGTGGGTTAGAGTTAGGGTTAGTGTTAGGGTGAGATTTAGGGTTTGGGTTAGGGTTAGAGTTAGGTTTAGGGTGAGGGTGAGGTTTAGTGTTAGTTTGGGTTAGGGTGAGGTTTAGGTTTAGGGTTAGTGTTAGGGTTAGGGTCAGGGTGAGAATTAGGGGTAGGGTTAGGGCTACGGTTAGGGATAAGTTTAGGGTTAGGTTTAGGGTTTCGGTTACGGTGAGGGTCAGTTTTAGGATTAGGGTTAGGGTCAGTGTGAGTTTTAGGGTTATAATTAGGGTTAGGGTGAGGCTGAGCGTGAGCGTTCGGGTTAGGTTTAAGGTTAGGATTAGGATTAGGGTTCTGGTTAGGGTGAGTGTGAGGCTTATGGTTATGGTTAGGGTTAGCCTTAGGTTTAGGCTGAGGGTTTGCGTGAGGTTGAGGGTTAGGGTTATTCTGAGGGGTAGGGTTACGGTTAGGGTGAGCTTTAGTGTTAGGTTTAGGGTTAGAGTTATGGTTAGTGTGAGGGTGAGGTTTAGGGGTAGAGTTAGTTTTAGGGTGAGGGTTAGGGTGAGTGTGAGGGTTATGGTGAGGGTTAGGGTAGGGGTGACGGTAAGGGCAAACATGAGGTTTAGGCAGAGGGTGAGGGTTACGTTAAGGTTGATGGTTAGGTTAGGTTTAGTGTTAGGATTAGGGTTAGGGTGAGAGTTAGGGTTTGAGTTAAGTTTAGGGTTAGAGTGAGGGTTAGGGTAAGGGTTAAGGTGAGGGTGAGGTTTAGGGTTAGGTTGAGGGCTAGGTTGAGGGTGAGTGTTATGGTTAGGGTTAGGGTGAGCGCTAGGGTGAGGGTTAGGGTGAGGGTTAGTGTTAGGGTTAGGGATTGGGTTAGGTTTAGGATTAGGGTTAGTTTGAGGGTGAGTGTGAGGGTTAGGGTTAGGGTTAGGCTTAGAGTTAGGGTGAATGTTAGGTTTAGGGTTTGGGTTAGGTTGAGGCTGAGGCTGAGGATTTGGGTTAGGTTTAGGGTTAGTTTTAGGCTTAGTGTTAGGCTGAGGCTGAGGGTGGGGGTTAGGATTAGATTTAAGGTTAGGTTAGGCTTAGGGTTAGGGTAATTTTTAGTGTTATAGTTAGGGTTAAGTTTGCAGTGAGGGTGAGGGTGAATGTGAGTGTTATGGTTAGAGTTAGGGTTAGTGTTATTGTTAGGGTTAGGGTTAGAGTTACGGTGAGTTTGAGGGTGAGGGTGAGGTTAGGATTAGAGTGAGGTTTAGGCTGAGGGTTTTGGTTAGGGTTAGGGTGAGGGTGATATTTAGGGTTAGAGTTAGGGTTAGGGGGAGGGTTAGGGTGAGGTTTAGTGTTAGGGTTAGTGTTATGGTTAGGGTGAGGTTGAGGGTTAGTTTGAGGTTTAGGGACAGGGTTAGGTTTAGGATTAGGGTTAGGGTGAGGGGGAGTGTGAGGCTTTGGGTGAGGTTTTGGCTTAGGCTTATGGTTAGGCTTAGGTTGAGGGTGGGGGTGAGGATTAGGGTTAGGGTGACTGTTCGGGTTATTGTTAGGGGGAGGGTTCGGGTGAGGGTTAGGGTTAGGTTTAGTGTTAGGGTTAGGGTAAGGATGAGGGTTAGGGTTTGCGATAGGGTTAGGGTTAGGGTAGGGGTGAGGTTTAGGGTTTAGGTTAGGGTTAGGGTTAGAATTACGGTGAGGTTGAGGGTGCAGATGAGTGTGAAGTTTAGGGTTAGGTTTAGGGTTAGGCTTACGTTTAGGCATAGGGTTAGGCTAAGGTGAGGTTGAGGTTTAGGGTTAGGGTGACTGTTAGAGTTAGGGTTATGTGGAGGGATAGGATGAGTGTTAATGTTTGGATTAGGGTTAGGGTGATGGCTAGTGTGAGGGTGAGGTTTAGGTTTAGGTTAGGGTGAGGTTTAGGGTTATGGTTAGGGTTAGGATTAAGGTGAGGTTAAGGTTTAGGGTTAGAGTTAGGGTTAAGGTGAGGCTGAGGGTGAGGGTTAGGGTTAGGGTTAGGATTAGGATTAGGGTAAGTGTTAGGTTGAGTGTGAGTGTTAGGGTTAGGGTTAGGTTTAGGCTTAGGGATACACTGAGGGTGAGGGTGAGGGTGAGGTTTAGGTTTAGGATGAGAGTTAGGGTTCAGGTCAAGTTTAGGGTTAGGTTGAGGGTTAGGATTAGGTTTACGTTGCGTGTGAGGGTTAGAGTTAGGTTGAGGGTTAGGGTTATGGTGAGGTTTAGGGTTAGGGTTAGGGTGAGGGTTAGGATGAGGATTAGGGTTAGAGTTAGGTTGAGGGTTAGGATGAGGGTAAGGGTTAAAGTAAGGGTGAGGGTTAGGGTTAGGGTCAGGGTTAGGGTTATGTGTAGGGTTAGGGTGATGGTTATGGTCAAGGTTAGGGTGAAGGTTAGGATTAGGATTAGGGTTAGGATTAGGGTTAGGGTGAGGGCCAGTGTGAGGGTGAGGGTTAGGGTTAGTGTTAGGGTGAGCTTTAGGGTTAGGGTTACGTTTAGGTTGAGGGTTAGGATGAGGGTTAGGTTTACTGTAAGGGTGAGGGTTAGGGTTAGGGTGAGCGTTAGGGTTAGGTTTAGGGTTAGGGTGAGGGTGAGGGTTAGGATTAGGGTTAGGGTTAGGATTATTTTTAGGGTTACAGTTAGGGTGAGGGTGAGGGTGAGGGTTAGGGTTAGGGTTAGGTTGAGGTTTTTTGGGTTAGGTTTATGGTTAGAGTTAGGGTTAGGGTGAGGGTAGGGTTAGTGTTACTGTGACGGTTAGTGTTTGGGTTAGGGTATGGATTACGGTGAGTGCTGTGGTTAGGGTGAGGGTTAGGATTATGGTTAGGGTTATTGTTAGGGTTAGGTTTTGGGTTAAGGTAACTTTGAGAGTAAGGGTGAGCATTAGGGTTTAGGGTTAGTGTCAGGTTTAGGTTTTGGGTTAGGGTTAGAGTTAGGGTTAGGGTGAGGGTGAGGTTTAGTGTTAGAGTTAGGTTTAGGGTGACAGTTATTTTGAGGGTGAGGTTTAGGGTTAGGGTTATGGGAAGGTTTAGTGTGAGGGTTAGGGTTAGGGTTTGGGTAAGTTTGAGGTTTAGGTTTAGAGTTAGGTTAAGGGTGAGGCTGAGGTTGAGGGTTAGGGTTAGTGTTAGAGTTAGGTTTAGGGTGAGGGTTAGGATTAGGGTGAGGGTGAGGGTGAGGGTTAGGCTTAGGTTTAGGATTCGGATTAGGGTAAGGGTTAGGGTCAGTGTGATCGTTAGGGTTAGGGTTAGGCTTAGGCTTAGGGTTAAGCTGAGAGTGAGGGTGAAGGTTAGGTTTAGGGTGAAAGTTAGGGTTAGGGTTAGGGTGAGAGTTAGGGTTTGATTACTTTTAGGGTTAGGGTGAGGGTTAGGGTTAGGATTAGGGTTAGAGTGAGGGTTAGGATGAGGGTGATGTTTAGGGTTAGTGTTATGGTAAGGTTTAGGTTTAGGATTAGGATTTGTGTTAGGGTTAGGATGAGGGTTAGGGTTACTGTGAGGGTGAGGGTTAGGGTTAGATTGAGGGTTAGGGTTAAGATTATGTTTAGGGTGAGGGTGAGTGTTAGGTTTAGGGTTAGGGTTAGGGTTAGCTTTAGGGTTAGGATTAGTGTTATTGTTAGGGTTAGGGTTAGAGATATGGTGAGGGTGAGGGTGAGGTTGAGGGTGAGGTTTAGGGTTAGAGTGATTTTTAGGGCTGGGGTTAGGATTAGGGTTAGGATGAGGGGGCGGTTTAGGGTTAGATTTAGGGTTAGTTGTAGGGTTAGGTCGAGTGTTAATGTTAGGGTTAGTGTTAGGGTTAAGTTTAGGGTGAGGGTTCGGTTGAGGATTAGTGTGAGGGTTAGTGTGAGGTTTAGGGTTTAGGATGAGGTTTAGGGTTAGGGTTAGGGTTAGGATTAAAGTTAGTGTTAGGGTTAGGGTTAGGGTTAGGGATAGGATGAGGGTTAGGGTTAAGGATAGGGTTAGGCTTAAGTTTAGGCTGAGGGTGATGGTGAGGTTGAGTTTTAGGATTAGGGTGACGTTAGGGTCAGGGTTAGGGTGAGAGTTTGAGCTCGGGTTATGTTTAGGGTTAGCGTGAGTGTTAGGGTAATGGTTACAGTGAGAGTGAGGGTTAGGGTTAGGTTGAGGGTTAGGGTTATGGTTAGTGTGAGGGTGAGGGTCAGAGTTAGGGTTAGGGTTAGTCTGAGGGTTAGGATGAGTATTAGGTTTAGGATTAGGGTTAGGGTGAGGGCTATGTTGAAGGTGAGGTTTAGGGTTAAGGTTATGGGAGGGGTAGGATGGGGGTTAGTGTTAGGATTAGGGTTAGGGTAATGGCTAGTGTGTGGGTGAGGTTTAGGGTTAGGTTAGGTTGAGGTTTAGGGTTAGGTTTAGGGTTAGGGTTAGGGTGAGGTTGATGTTTAGGGTTAGAGTTAGGGTTAAGGTGATGCTGAGGGTGAGGGTTAGGGTTAGGATTAGGATTAGCATTAGGGTAAGGGTTAGGGTGAGTGTGAGTGTTAGGGTTAGGGTTAGGCTTAGGCTTAGGGTTACACTGAGGGTGAGGGTGAGGGTTAGGGTTATGGTGAGAGATAGGGTTCAGGTTAAGTTTAGGGATAAGTTGAGGGTTAGGGCTAGGTTTACATTGAGTGTGAGGTTTAGACTTAGCTTGAGGGTTAGGGTTAGGGTTAGGCTTAGGGTAAGGTTTAGGGTTAGGGTTAGGGTGAGGGTTAGGATGAGCATTAGGGTTAGGATTAGGGTTAGGTTGAGGGCTAGGTTGAGGGTGAGGGTTAGGGTTAGTGTTAGGGTGAGGTTTAGGTTTATGGTTAGAGTTAGAGTGAGGGTTAGTGTGAGGGTAAGTGTTACGGTAAGGGTGAGGGTTAGTGTTAGGGTGAGGGTTAGGGTAAGGTTTAAGGTTAGGATGAGGGTGAGTGTTAGGATTAGGGTTAGGGTTAGGGTTATTGTTAGGGTTATGGTTATGGTGAGGGTGAAGGTGAGGGTGAGGGTTAGGGTTATGTTGAGTTTTTTAATGTTAGCGTTAGGGTTAGATTTAGGGTTAGGGTGAGGTTAGGGTTAGGGTTAGTGTGAGGGTTAGTTATGGGGTTAGGTTATGGGTTACGGTGAGGGTTGTGGTTAGGGTGAGGGTTAGGATTAGGGTTATGGTTATTGTTCGGGTTAGGTTTAGGGTTACGGTTACAGTGAAGGTAAGGGTGAGGGTTAGGGTTTAGGGTTAAAGTGAGGTTTAGGGTTTGGGTAAGGGTTAGAGTTAGGCTTAGGGTGAGGGTGAGGTTTAGGGTTAGAGTTAGGGTTAGGGTGATGGTTAGGTTGAGGTTTAGGATTACGATTAATGTTAGGGTTAGGGTTAGGGTTAGGGTGAGTGTTAGGTTGAGGGTGAGGGTTAGGTTTAGGGTTATGGGGAGGGTTAGGATGAGGGTTAGGGTTAGGATTAGGGTTAGAGTGAGGGCTAGGTTGAGGGTGAGGTTTATGGTTACGGTTAGGGTGAGGTTTAGGTTTAGGGTTAGTGTTAGTGTTAGTGTTAGGGTTAGGGTTAGGCTTATGGTGAGGGTTAGGGTTAGGGTTAGGTTTAGGCTGAGGGTGCGTGTGGGGTTGAGGATTAGGGTTAGGGTTAGGTTTAGCATTAGGGTTAGTTTTATTGTTAGGGTTAGGGTTAGAGTTATGGTGAGGTTGAGGTTGAGGGTTTGGGTTAGGGTTAGGGTGAGTTTTAGAGTAAGGGTTAGGGTTAGGTTTATGGTGAGGTTGAGCTTTAGGGTTAGAGTTAGGGTTAGCGGGAGGGTTAGGGTGAGGTTTAGGTTTAGGGTTAGTGTTAGTTTTAGGGTGAGGGTGAGGGTTAGGATGAGGTTTAGGGATAGGGATAGGTTTAGGATTAGGGTTAGGGTGAGCATGATTGTGAGGGTTAGGGTAAAGGTTAGGCTTAGGCTTAGAGATAGGCTGAGGGTGAGGGTGGGGTGAGGATTAGGGTTAGGGTGATGGTTAGGGTTAGGGGTAGTGTTATTTTTAGGGTTAGCATTAGAGTTACGGTGAGGGTGAGGGTGCGGGTGAGGTTTAGGGTTATGGTTAGGGTGGGGTTTAGGGTTAGGGTTAGGGTTAGGATGAGGGTGAGGGTGAGGTTTAGGATTAGATATAAGGTTAGGGTGATGGTTAGGGTGAGGGTTAGGGTTAGGTTTAGTGTTAGGGTTAGGGTGAGGATGAGGGTTAGGGTTAGGGTTAGGTATAGGGTAAGGGTGTGGTTTAGGGTTAGGGTTAGGGGTCGGGTTAGAGTAACGTTGAGGGTTAGGGTGCAGAATGAGTGTGAGGGTTGTGGTTAAGTTTAGGGTTATGCTTAGGGTTAGGCTTAGGTTTGGGCTAAGGGTGAGCTTGAGCTTTAGGGTTATTGTTTTGGTTAGGGTTAGGGTTATGGAGTGGGTTAGGATGAGGGTTAATGTTAGGATTAGGGTTAGGGTAATGGCTAGGGAGTGGGTGATGTTTAGGGTTAGGTTAAGGTGAGGTTTATGGTTAGGGTTAGGGTTAGGCTTAGGGCTACATTGAGTGTGAGCGTGAGGGTGAGGGTTAGGGTGGGAGTTAGGGTTCAGGATAAGTTTCGAGTTAGGGTGAGGGTTAGGGTTAGGTTTACGTTGAGTGTGAGGGTTAGGGTTAGGTTGAGGGTTAGGGTGAGATTTAGAGTTAGGGTTAGGGTGAGTGTTAGGATGTGGGTTAGGGTTATGGTAAGCGTGAGGGTTAGGGTTAGGGTGAGTGTTAGGTTTAGGTTTAGGTTTAGGGTGAGGGTGAGGGTTAGGATTTGGGTTAGGGTTAGGGTTATTTTTAGGGTTACGGTTATGTTGAGTGTGAGGGTGAGGGTTAGGGTTAGGGTTAGGTTGAGGTTTTTAGTGTTAGGGTTAGGGTTAGAGTTAGGGATAGGGTGAGGTTAGGGTTAGGGTTACTGTGAGGGTTAGTGTTTGGGTTAGGGTATGGGTTACAGTGAGGTTTTTGGTTAGGGTGAGGTTTAGGATTAGGGTTAGGGTTATTTTTAGGGTTAGGTTTTGGGTTAAGGTAACGTTGAGAGTAAGGTTGAGCGTTAGGGTTTAGGGTTAGGGTCAGGTTTAGGTTTTGGGTTAGGGTTAAAGTTAGGGTTAGGGTGAGCGTGAGGTTTAGATTTAGGGTTAGGGTGAGGGTTATGTGGAGAGTTAGGGTTAGGGTTAGGGTTAGTGTTAGGGTTAGGGTGAAGTTTAGGGTGAGGGTTAGGATGAGGGTGAGGTTTAGGATTAGGTTTAAGGGGAGGGTTAGGATGAGGGTTAGTGTTAGGATTAGGGTTAGGGTGAGTGCTAGGTTGAGGGTGAGGTTTAGTGTTAGGGTTAGGGTCAAGTTTAGGGTTAGGGTTAGAGTTAGGGTGAGGGTGAGGTTTAGGTTTAGAGTTAGGGTAAGGGTGGGGCTGAGTTTGAGGGTTAGGGTTAGGGTTAGTGTTTGAGTTAAAGTTAGGGTGAGGATTAGGATTATTGTGAGTTTGAGCATGAAGGTTAGGCTTAGGCTTAGTGTTAGGATTCGAATTAGGGTAAGGGTTAGGGTGAGTGTGATGTTTATGGTTAGGGTTATGCTTAGGCTTAGGTTTAGACTGAGAGTGAGGGTGAGGGTGAGGGTTAGGGTTACGGTGAAGGTTAGGGTTAGTGTTAGGGTGAGAGTTAAGGTTTTATTATGTTTAGGGTTAGGGAGAGTGTTAGGGTTAGGATTAGGGTTAGAGTGAGGGCTAGGGTGAGGGTGAGGGTTAGGGTTAGTGGTAGGGTAAGGTTTATCGTTAGGGTTAGGGTTTGGGTTAGGGTTAGGATGAGGGTTAGGGTTATGGTGAGAGTGAGGTTTAGGGTTAGGTTGAGGGTTAGGGTTAAGATTATGGTTAGGGTGAGGGTGAGTGTTAGGATTAGGGTTAGGGTAAGGGTCAGGTTTAGGGTTAGGACTTGTGTTATTGTTAGGGTTAGGGTTAGAGTTATGGTGAGGGTGAGGGTGAGGGTGAGGTTTAGGATTAGGGTGAGGTTTAGTGTTAAGTTTAAGATTAGGGTTAGTGTGAGGGTGAGGTTTAGGGTTACATTTAGGGTTAGTTGTAGGCTTAGGTCGAGCGTTAATGTTAGGGATAGTGTTAGGGTAAATGTTAGGTTGAGGGTTAGGTTGAGGATTAGTGTGAGGGTTAGTGTGATTTTTAGGGTTTAGGCTGAGGTTTAGGGTTAGGGTTAGGGTTAGGATTAATTTTAGGATTAGGCTTAAGTTGAGGGTTAGGTGAGGGTGAGGTTTAGGGTTAGGGTTAGCATTAGAATTAGGGTTAGGGTTAGGGTGAGCAATACCATGAGGGTTAGGGTTAGGGATTGAGTTAGGCTTAGTTTTAGGCTGAGGGTGAGGGTTAGGGTGAGGATTAGGTTCAGGGTTAGGGTGAGAGTTAGGTTTCGGGTTAAGTTTTGGGTTAGGGTTAGCGTTAGGGTAACGGTTATAGTGAGAGTGAGTTTTAGGGTTAGGTTGAGGTTTAGTGTTAGGTTTAGGGTTAGTGTGAGGGTGAGGGTGAGGGTTAGGGTTAGGGTTAGTGTTAGGGTGAGGCTTAGGATAAAGGTTAGGGTTAGGATTAGGGTTAGGGTGAGGGCTAGGGTGAGGATGAGGTTTAGGGTTAGGGTTAGGGTGAGGTTTAGAGTTAGGTTTTGGGTTAGGTTAAGGCTTAGGGTGAGGGTTAGATTGATGATTAGGTTTAGGGTTAGGGTTTGTGTGAGGTATAGGGTGAGGATGAGGGTTAGGGTTAGGTTGAGACTGAGGGTTAGAATTAGGTTTAGGGTGAAGGCTAGGGTCAGGGTGAGGGTTAGAGTTAGGTTTAGCATTAGGGTGAGGTTTAGGATTAGGGTGAGGGTTAGGGTTAGTGGGAGATTTAGTGTTAGTGTTAGGGTTAGTGTTAGGTTGAGGGTAAGTGTTAGGGTGAGGGTTAATGTTAGGGTGAGGGCTATGGTTAGGGTGCCGGTTAGTATTAGGGTTAGGGTTACTTTTATGGTTAGGGTTAGGGTTACCGTTACTGTGAGGGTGAGGGTTAGGGTTAGAATTAGGGTGAGGTTTAGTGTTAGGGTTAGGGTTAGAGTTAGGGTTAGGGTGAGGGTGAGGTTTAGGGTTAGAGTTAGGGTAAGGGTGAGGCTGAGGTTGAGGGTTTAGTTTAGGGTTAGTGTTAGAGTTAGGGTTTGGGTGAGGGTTGGGGTGAGGGTGAGAGTGAGGGTGAGGGTTAGGCTTAGGGTTAGGATTAAGATTAGTGTAATGGTTCGGGTGAGTGTGAGGGTTAGTGTTAGGGTTACACTTAGGCTTAGGGTTAGTCTGAAAGTGAGGGTGAGTGTGAGGGTTAGGGTTAAGGTGAGGGTTAGGTTTAGGGTTAGGTTGAGATTTAGGTTTCGGCTAGGTTTATGGTTAGGGTGAGGTTTAGGGTTAGGATTAGGGTTAGGGTGAGGGCTAGGGTGATGGTGAGGATTAGAGTTAGTGTTAGGATAAGGTTTAGGGTTAGGTATAGGGTTTCGGTTAGGGTTAGGTTGCTGGTTAGTGTAACAGTGAGGCTGAGGGTTAGGGTTAGGTTTAGGATTTGGGTTAGGGTTAGGGTGAGTTTTAGGTTTAGGTTTAGGGTTAGGGGGAGGGTTAGGTTGAGGGTTAGTGTTAGGTTCAGTGATAGGTTTAAGGTTAGGGTGAGGGTTAGGTTGAGGTTTAGGGTTAGGCTTAGGCTTAGGGTTAGGCTGAGGGTGAGGTTGGGGGTGAGGATTAGGGTTAGGGTGATGGTTATGGTTATGGTTAGGGTAAGGGTTAGGATGAGGAAAAGGTTTAGGATTAGGTTTACGGTGAGGGCTATAGTGAGGGTGAGGGTTAGAGTAAGGGTTAGGCTTAGGCTTAGGTTTAGGTTGAGCCTGAGTGTGAGGGTTCGGGTTAGGATTAGGGTGAGGTTTAGTGTTAGGGTCACGGTTAGAGTTAGGGATAGGGTGAAAGTAAGGTTTAGGGTTAGATTTAGGGTAAGGTTGAGGCTGAGGTTGAGGGTTAGGTTTAGGGTTAGTCTTAGAGTTAGGGTTAGGGTGAGTGTTAGAGTGAGGGTGAGGGTGTGGGTGAGGTTTAGGCTTAGGTTTGGGATTAGGATTAGTGTAAGGGTTTCGGTGAGTGTGAGGGTTGCTTTAGGGTTAGGCTTAGGCTTAGGGTTAGGCTGAGAGTGAGGGTGAGGGTGAGGGTTAGGGTTAGGGTGAGGGTTAGGGTTAGGGTTAGGGTGAGAGTTAGGGTTCGGGTTAAGTTTAGGGTTACTGTGAGGGTTAGGGGAACGTTTACAGTGAGGGTGAGGGTTAGGGTTAGGTGGAGTGTTAGGGTTAGGTTTAGGGTTAGGGTGAGGGTGAGGATGAGTGTTATGGTTAGTGTTAGGGTGAGGGTTAGGATGAGGGTTAGGTTTAGCATTAGGTTTAGGGTGAGGGCTAGGGTGAGGGTGAGGTTTAGGGTTTGGGTTAGGCTGAGGTTTAGGGTTATGTTTAGGGTTGGGGTTAGGATGAGGGTGAGGTTTAGGGTTAGAGTTAGGGTTAGGTTGAGGCTGAGGGTGAGGGTTAGGTTTAGGGTTAGTGTTAGAGTTAGGGTTACGGTGAGGGTTAGTGTGAGGGTGAGGGTTACGCTTAGTGTTAGGATTAGGATTCGAGTAAGGTTTAGGGTGAGTGTGAGGGTTAGGGTTAGGGCCAGGCTTAGGCTTAGGTTTAGTCTGAGCAAGAGGTTGAGGGTGAGTTTTAGGGTTAGGGTGATAGTTAGGATTACGTGTAGGGTGAGGGTTAGGATGAGGTTTAGGGTTAGGGTGACCGTTAGGGGGAGGATGTTGGTAAGGGTAAAGTTGAGGTTTAGGCTGAGGGTGAGGGTTAAGATAAGGGTGAGGGTTAGGGTTAGGTTTAGCGTTAGGTTTAGGGTTAGGGTGAGGGTTAGACTGAGGATTAGGGTTAGGGTTAGTGTGAGGTTTAGGGTGAGGATGAGGGTTAGGGTTAGGGTGAGGGTGAGAGTTAGTGTTAGGTCAGTGTTACCGTAAGGTTTAAGGTGTGGGTAAGGGTTAGCCTTAGTGTTAAGATTAGGTTTAGGGTAAGGGTTAGGGTGAGTGTGAGGTTAGGTTTAGGTTTAGGCTTAGGATTAAGGTTAGGCTGAGGCTGAGGGTGAGTGTGAGTGTTAGTGTTAGGGTGAGAGTTTGGGGTAGGGTTAGGGTGAGAGTTAGGTTTCAGTTTATGTTTAAGGTTATGATGAGGGTTAGGGTTAGGGTTACGGTGAGCGTGAGGTTAGGGTTAGGTTGAGGGTTAAGGTTAGGCTTAAGATTAGGGTGAAGGTTAGGGTTAGGGTTAGGGTGAGGGTTAGGATGAGGATTAGGGTCAGAATTAGGGTTAGGGTGAGGGCTAGGGTGAGGGTGAGGGTTAGGCTTAGTGTTTGGGTGAGATTTAGGTTTAGGGTTAGGGTTAGGGTGTGGGTTAGGATAAGGGTTAGGTTTAGAGTGAGGGTGAGGGTTAGGGTGAGCGTTAGGGTTAGGATTAGTGTTAAGATGATGGTGAGTTTAGGATTAGATTTAGGGTTGGGGGAGGGTTAGGTCGAGGGTTAGGGTGAGGATTAGTGTTAGGGTTAAGGTTAGGGTGAGGGTTAGGTTGATGTTTAGCGTTAGGGTTTAGGTTAGCATTAGGATTAGGGTTATGGTGATGGTATGTGAGAATTAGGGTTTCGGGTTAGGCTTAGGGTTAGGGTTATGCTGAGGGTGAGGTTGTGGTTGAGGATTAGGGTTAGGTGATGGTTAGGGTTAGGGTTAGGGGAGGGTTAGTATGAGGGATTGGGTTAGGATTAGGGTTAGGGTGAGGGCTAGGATGAGGATGAGGTTAGAATGAGCGTTAGGCTTAGGCTTAGGGTTAGGCTGAGCATGAGGTTGACGGTGAGGGTTAGGGTTAGGGTGATGGTTAGGTTTAAGTTTAAGTTGAGGGTTAGGATGAGGTTTAGGGTTAGGGTGAGGATGATGGTACGGGTAAAGGTGAGTTTTAGGCTGAGGTTGAGGGTTAAGTTAAGGGTGAGAGTGAGGGTTAGAATTAGGGTTAGGGTGAGGGCTAGGGTGAGGGTGAGGGTTAGATTTAAGGTTAGGGTTATTGTTAGGGTTAGGTTACGGTTACTGTGATGGTGAGGGATAGGGTTAGGGTTAGGGTGAGTTTTAGTGTTAGGGTTAGTGTTAGAGTTAGGGTAAGGTTGAGGGTTACGTTTAGGGTTAGTGCTAGAGTTAGGGTTACGGTGAGGGTTAGGGTGAGGGTGAGGTTTACAATAAGGGTTAGGATTAGGATTAGTGTAAGGGTTCGGATGAGTGTGAAGGTTAGGGTTAGGGTTAGGCTTAGGCTTAGGGTTAGGCTGAGGGTGAGGATAAGAGTGAGGGTTAGGGTTAGGGTGACGGTTAGGGTTAGGGTTAGGGTGAGATTTAAGGTTCGGTTAAGTATGGTGTTAGGGTGAGGGAGAGGGTTAGGATTAGGGTGAGGGTGAGGGCTAGGGTGAGTGTGAGGTTTAGTGTTAGGGTGAGGGTGAGGTTTAGGGTTAGGGATAGGGTTAGGTTTAGGATGAGGCTGAGGTTTAGTGTTAGAGTTAGGGTTAGGGTGAGGCTGAGGATGAGGGTTAGGGTTAGGGATAATCTTAGAGTTAGGGTTATGGTGAGGGTTAGGGTGAGGGTGAGGGTAAGGCTTAGTGTTAGGATTAGATATAGGGAACGGGTTAAGGTGAGTGTGAGGGTTAGGTTTAGGGTTAGGCTTAGGTTTAGGCTTACTGTGAGGGTGAGGGTGATCGTTAGGGTTAGGGTGAGAGTTAGGGGTAGGGTTAGGGTGAGATTTAGGGTTCGGGTAAGTTTAGGGTTAGGGTGAGGGTTAGGGTTAGGTTTACAGTGTGGGTTAGGGTTAGGGTTAGGGTGAGGGTTAGGATGAGGATTAAGGTTAGTATTAGGGTTACGGTGAGGGCTAGGGTGAGGGTGAGAGTTAGGGTTAGGGTTAGGGTGAGGTTAAGGGTTAGGGTTAGGGTGAGGTTTAGGATGAGGGTTAGGGTTACGGGGAGGGTGAGAATTAGGGTTAGGGTGAGTGTTAGGTTTACGTTTAGGGTTAAAGTGAGGGTGAGGGTTATTGTTAGAGTTAGGGGTAGGGTTATGGTTATGGTGAGGGTGAGGTTTAGGGTTAGGTTTAGGGTGAGGTTTAGTGTTAGGGTTGGGGTTAGAGTTAGGCTTAGGGTGAGGGTGAGGTTTAGGTTTAGAGTTAGGGTAAGGGTGAGGCTGAGGTTGAGGGTTGGGTTTAGTTTTAGTGTTAGAATTAGGGTTAGGGTGAGGATTAGGGTGAGGGTAAGGGTGAGGGTGAGGTTTAGGCTTAGGGTTAGGATTAGGATTAGGGTAAGTGTTAGAGTGAGTCTTAGGGTTAGGGTTAGGCTTAGGCTTAGGGTTAGGCTGAGAATGAGGGTGAGTTTGAGGTTAAG